>NC_064559.1:54430797-54736839 GCF_937001465.1 Orcinus orca | reverse complement strand
AAGAATTCAGAATAATGACAGTAAAGATGATCCAAAATCTGGGAAATAGAATGGAGAAAATACAAGAAACGTTTAACAAGGACCCAAAAGAACTAAAGACAAACAAACAAAGATAAACAACACAATAAATGAAATTTAAAATATTCTAGAAGGAATCAATAACAGAACAACTGAGGAAGAAGAATGGATAAGTGACCTTGATGATAAAATAGTGGAAATGACTACTGCAGAGCAGAATAAAGAAAAAAGAATGAAAAGAATTGAGGACAGTCTCAGAGACCTCTGGGACAACATTAAATGCACCAACATTTGAATTATAGGGGTCCCAGAAGAAGAAGAGAAAAAGAAAGGGACTGAGACAGTATTTGAAGAGATTATAGTTGAAAACTTCCCTAACATGGGAAAGGAAATAGTTAATCAAGTCCGGAAGCACAGAGAGTCCCACACAGGATAAATCCAAGGAGAAATATGCCAAAACACATATTAACCAAACCATCAAAAATTAAATACAAAGAAAAAACATTAAAAGCAACAAGGGAAAAACAACAAATAGCATACAAGGGAATCCTGCAAGACAGAAGGGAGTGGCAGGACATTTTAAAGTGATGAAAGGGAAAAAGCTACAACCAAGATTACTCTACCCAGCAAGGATCTCATTCAGATTTGACGGAGAAATTAAAACCTTTAGAGACAAGCAAAAGCTAAGAGAATTCAGCACCACCAAACCAGCTTTACAACATATGCTAAAGGAACTTCTCTAGGCAGGAAACACAAGAGAAGGAAAAGACCTACAATAATAAACTGAAAACAATTAAGAAAATGGTAATAGAAACATACATATTGATAATTACCTTGAATGTAAATAGATTAAATGTTTCAACCAAAAGACATAGACTGGCTGAATGGATACAAAAACAATACCCGTATATATGCTGTCTACAAGAGACCCACTTCAGACCTAGGGACACATACAGGCTGAAAGTGAGGGGATGGAAAAAGATATTCCATGCAAATGGAAATCAAAAGAAAGCTGGAGTAGCAATTCTCATATCAGACAATATGACTTTAAAACAAAGACTATTACAAGAGCCAATGAAGGACACTACATAATGATCAAGGGATCAATCCAAGAAGAAGATATAACAATTGTAAATATTTATGCACCCAACATAGGAGCACCTCAGTACATAAGGCAAATACTAACAGCCATAAAAGGGGAAATCGACAGTAACACATTCATAGTAGGGGACTTTAACACCCCACTTTCACCAATGGAAAGATCATCCAAAATGAAAATAAATAAGGAAACACAAGCTTTAATTGATACATTAAACAAGATGGACTTAATTAATATTTATAGGACATTCCATCCAAAACAACAGAATACACATTTTTCTCAAGTGCTCATGGAACATTCTCCAGGATAGATCATACCTTGGGTCACAAATCAAGCCTAGGTAAATTTAAGAAAATTGAAATTGTATCCAGTATCTTTTCCGACCACAATGCTATGAGACTAGATATCAATTACAGGAAAAAACCTGTAAAACATACAAACACATGGAGGCTAAACAATACACTACTTAATAACAAAGAGATCACTGAAGAAATCAAAGAGGAAATCAAAAAATACCTATAAAGAAATGACAATGAAAACACGACGACCCCAAAGCTATGGGATGCAGCAAAAGCAGTTCTAAGAGGGAAGTTCATAGCAATACAATCCTACCTTAAGAAACAAGAAACATCTCAAATAAACAACCTAACCTTACACCTAAAGCAATTAGAGAAAGAAGAACCAAAAAACCTCAACGTTAGCAGAAGGAAAGAAATCATAAAGATCAGATCAGAAATAAATGAAAAAGAAATGAAGGAAACAATAGCAAAGATCAATAATACTAAAAGCTGTTTTTTTTTGGAAGATAAACAAACTTGATAAACCATTAGCCAGACTTGTCAAGAAAAAAGAGGGAGAGGACTCAAATCAATAAGATTAGAAATGAAAAAGGAGAAGTTACAACAGACACCACAGAAATACAAAGCATCCTAAGAGACTACTACAAGAAACTCTATGCCTATAAAATGGACCACCTGGAAGAAATGGAAAAATTCTTAGAAAAGCAAAATCTTCTGAGACTGAACCAGGAAGAAATAGAAAATATAAACAGACCAGTGACAAGCATCGAAATTGAAACTGTGATTAAAAATCTTCCAACAAACAAAAACCCAGGACCAGATGGCTTCACAGATGAATTCTATCAAACATTTAGCGAAGAGCTAACACCTATCCTTCTCAAACTCTCCCAAAATATGGCAGAGGGAGGAACACTCCCAAACTCATTCTACGAGACCACTATCACCCTGATACCAAAACCAGAGAAAGATGTTACAAAGGAAGAAAACTACAGGTCAATATCACTGGTGAATATAGATGCAAAAATCCTCAACAAAATACTAGCAAACAGAATCCAACAGCACATTAAAAGGATCATACACCATGATCAAGTGGGGTTTATCCCAGGAATGCAAGGATTCTTCAATATACACAAATGAATCAACGTGATACACCATATTAACAAATTGAAGAATAAAAACCATATGATCAGCTCAATAGATGCAGTAAAAACTTTCAACAAAATTCAACATTGATTTATGATAATAACCCTCCAGAAAGTAGGCCTGGATGGAACTTACCTCAACATAATAAAGGCCATATATGACAAACGCACAGCCAACATTGTCCACAATGGTGAAAAACTGAAATAATTTCCGCTAAGATCAGGAAAAGACAAGGTTGCCCACTCTCACCACTATTACTTAACATTGCTTTGGAAGTTTTAGCCACAGCAATCAGAGAAGAAAAAGAAATAAAAGGAATTCAAATTGGAAAAGAAGAAATGAAGCTGTCACTGTTTTCAGATGACATAATACTGTACATAGAGAATCCTACAAGATGCTACCAGAAAACTACTAGAGCTAGAACACTCTATGACATAAATCACAGCAAGATCCTTTTTGACCCACCTCCTAGAAAAATGGAAATAAAAACAAAAATAAACAAATGGGACCTAATGAAACTTAAATGCTTTTGCTCAGCAATGGTAACCATGAACAAAACAAAAATTCAACCCTAAGAATGGGAGAAAATATTTGCAAATGAAGCAACTGACAAAGGATTAATCTTCAAAATTTACAAGCAGCTCATGCAGCTCAATATCAAAAAAACAAACAACCCAATCCAAAAATGGGCAGAAGACCTAAATAGACATTTCTACAAAGAAGATATACAGATTGCCAAAGAACACATGAAAGAATGCTCAACATCATTAATCATTAGAGAAATGCAAATCAAAACTACAGTGTGATATCATCTCACACCAGTCAGAATGGCCATAATCAAAAAATTTACAAACAGTAAATGCTGGAGAGGGTGTGGAGAAAAGGGAATCCTCTTGCACTGTTGGTGGCAATATAAATTGATACAGCCACTATGGAGAACAGTATGGAGGTTCTTTAAAAAACTAAAAGTAGAACTACCGTAGGACCCAGCAATCCCACTACTGGGCATATACCCTGAGAAAGCCATATTTCAAAAAGAGTCATGTACCACAATGTTCATTGCAGCTCTATTTACAATGGCCAGGACATGGAAGCAACCTAAGTGTCCAGTGACAGATAAATGGATAAAGAAGTTGTGGCACATATATACAATGGAATATTATTCAGTCGTAAAAAGAAACAAAATAGAGTTATTTGTAGTGAGCTGGATGCACCTAGAGTCTGTCATACAGAGTGATGTGAGTCAGAAAGAGAAAAACAAATTCCGTATGCTAACACATATATATGGAATCTAAAAAAAAAAAAAAAAAGTTCATGAAGAACCTAGGGGCAGGATGGGAATAAAGACTCAGACCTACTAGAGAGTGGACTTGAGGACACTGGGAGGGGTAGGGTAAGCTGGGACAATGTGAGAGAGTGGAATGGACATATATACACTACCAAATGTAAAATAGATAGTGGGAAGCAGCTGCATAGCACAGGGAGATCAGCTTGGTGGTTTGTGACCA
Source organism: Orcinus orca (assembly GCF_937001465.1). Lineage (NCBI taxonomy): Eukaryota > Metazoa > Chordata > Mammalia > Artiodactyla > Delphinidae > Orcinus > Orcinus orca. The sequence goes on along the minus strand of NC_064559.1, from coordinate 54,732,772 downwards.
CCTAGAGGGGTGGGATATGGAGGGTGGAAGGGAGGGAGATGCAAGAGGAAAGAGATATGGGGATATATGTATATGTATAACTGATTCACTTTGTTATAAAGCAGAAACTAACACACCACTGTAAAGCAATTATACTCCAATAAAGATGTTAAAAAAAAATGTACAGTGGGGATCCAGAACAACTCCGTATGGACCCCTGTCTGTGTAGCACGGAAAGCTACTTGTAGACTTTTTTTTTTTTTACAACCCTGTTAGTATTTGCCTTATGTATTGAGGTGCTCCTATGTTGGGTGCATAAATATTTACAATTGTTATATCTTCTTCTTGGATTGATCCCTTGATCATTATGTAGTGTCCTTCTTTGTCTCTTCTAATAGTATTTATTTGAAAGTCTATTTTGTCTGATATGAGTATTGCTACTCCAGCTTTCTTTTGGTTTCCATTTGCATGAAATATCTTTTTCCATCCCCTTACTTTCAGTCTGTATGTGTCTCTAGTTCTGAAGTGGGTCTCTTGTAGATAGCAAATATATGGGTCTTGTTTTTGTATCCATTCAGCCAATCTGTGTCTTTTGGTGGGAGCATTTAGTCCATTTACATTTAAGGTAATTATCAGTATGTATGTTCCTATTCCCATTTTCTTAATTGTTTTGGGTTCGTTATTGTAGGTATTTTCCTTCTCTTGTGTTTCTTGCCTAGAAAAGTTCCTTTAGCAGTTGTTGTAAAGCTGATTTGGTGGTGCTGAACTCTCTCAGCTTTTGCTTGTCTGTAAAGGTTTTAATTTCTCCGTCAAATCTGAATGAGATCCTTGCTGGGTAGAGTAATCTTGGTTGCAGGTTTTTCTCCTTCATCACTTTAAATATGTCCTGCCAGTCCCTTCTGGCTTGCAGAGTTTCTGCTGAAAGATCAACTGTTAACCTTATGGGGATTCCCTTGTGTGTTATTTGTTGTTTTTCCCTTGCTGCTTTTAATATGTTTTCTTTGTATTTAATTTTTGACAGTTTGATTAATATGTGTCTTGGTGTATTTCTCCTTGGATTTATCCTGTATGGGACTCTCTGTGCTTCCTGGACTTGATTAACTATTTCCTTTCCCACATTAGGGAAGTTTTCAACTATAAACTCTTCAAATATTTTCTCAGTCCCTTTCTTTTTCTCTTCTTCTTCTGGAACCCCTATAATTCGAATGTTGGTGCGTTTAATGTTGTCCCAGGGGTCTCTGAGACTGTCCTCAGTTCTTTTCATTCTTTTTTCTTTATTCTGCTCTGCAGTAGTTATTTCCACTATTTTAACTTCCAGGTCACTTATCAATTCTTCTGCCTCAGTTATTCTGCTATTGATCCTATCTAGAGTATTTTTAATTTCATTTATTGTGTTGTTCATTATTGTTTGTTTCATCTTTAGTTCTTCTAGGTCCTTGTTAAATGTTTCTTGCATTTTGTCTATTCTATTTCCCATATTTTGGATCATCTTTACTATCATTTTTCTGAAGTCTTTTTCAGATAGACTGCCTATTTCCTCTTCATTTGTTAGGTCTGGTGGGTTTTTGCCTTGCTCCTTCATCTGCTGTGTGTTTCTCTGTCTTCTTATTTTGCTTAACTTACTGTGTTTGGGGTCTCCTTTTTGCAGGCTGCAGGTTCGTAGTTCCCGTTGTTTTTGGTGTCTGTCCCCCAGTGGCTAAGGTGTTTTTGGTGTTTTTGGTGTCCCCCAGTGGCTAAGGTGTTTTTGGTGTTTTTGGTGGTGTTTTTGGTGTCTGTCCCCCAGTGGCTAAGGTTGGTTCAGTGGGTTGTTTAGGCTTCCTGGTGGAGGGGACTAGTGCCTGTGTTCTGGTGGATGAGGTTGGATCTTGTCTTTCTGGTAGGCAGGTCCACGTCTGGTGGTGTGTTTTAGGGTGTCTGTGGACTTATTATGATTTTAGGCAGCCTCTCTGCTAATGGGTGGGGTTGTGTTCCTGTTTTGCTAGTTGTTTGGCATAGGATGTCCAGCACTGTAGCTTGCTGGTCGTTGAGTGAAGCTGGGTACTGGTGTTGAGATGGAGATCTCTGGGAGATTTTCGCCGTTTGATATTATGTGGAGCTGGGAGGTCTCTTGTGGACCAGTGTCCTGAAGTTGGCTCTCCCACCTCAGAGGCACAGCACTGACTCCTGGCTGGAGAACCAAGATCCTTTCATCCACATGGCTCAGAATAAAAGGGAGAAAAAGTAGAAAGAAAGAATTAGTAGAAGTAGAAAGAAAGAAAGAAAGGAGGGAGGCAGGGAGGAAGGAAGGAAGGAAGGAAGGAGGGAAGGAAGGAAAAAAAGAAAGAAAGAAGATAAAGTAAAATAAAGTAAGATAAGATATAATAAAGTTATTAAAATAAAAAATAATTATTAAGAGAAAAAAAGAAAAAAAATTAAAAAGAAAACAACAAAAAAGAAATGGACGGATAGAACCCTAGGACAAATGGTGGAAGCAAAGCTATACAGACAAAATCTCACACAGAAGCATACACATACACACTCACAAAAAGAGGAAAAGGGGAAAAAAATCATAAATCTTGCTCTCGAAGCCCACCTCCTCAATTTGGGATGATTCGCTGTCTATTCAGGTATTCCACAGATGCAGGGTACATCAAGTTGATTGTGGAGCTTTAATCCGCTGCTTCTGAGGCTGCTGGGAGAGATTTCCCTTTCTCTTCTTTGTTCTCACAGCTCCCAGGGGCTCAGCTTTGGATTTGGCACCGCCTCTGCGTGTAGGTCGCCGGAGGGCGTCTGTTCTTCGCTCAGACAGGAGGCGGTTAAAGGAGCAGCTGATTCGAGGGCTCTGGCTCACTCAGGCCGGGGGGAGGGAGGGGTACGGAGTGCGGGGCGGGCCTGCGGCGGCAGACGCCGGCGTGACGTTGCACCAGCCTGAGGCGCGCCGTGCGTTCTCCCGGAGGAGTTGACCCTGTTTCCTGGCACCCTGGCAGTGGTGGGACGCACAGGCTCCCCGGAAGGGAGGTGTGGGTAGTGACCTGTGCTCGCACACAGGCTTCTTGGTGGCGGCAGCAGCCTTAGCGTCTCATGCCCGTCTCTGGGGTCCGCGCTTTTAGCCGCGGCTCGCGCCCGTCTCTGGAGCTCCTTTAAGCGGCGCTCTTAATCCCCTCTCTTCGCGCACCAGGAAACAAAGTGGGAAGAAAAAGTCTCTTGCCTCTTCGGCAGCTCCAGACTTTTCCCGGACTTCCTCCCGGCTAGCCGCGGCGCACTAACCCCCTGCAGGCTGTGTTCACGCCGCCAACCCCAGTCCTCTCCCGGCGCTCCGACCGAAGCCCGAGCCTCAGCTCCCAGCCCCGCCCGCCCCGGCGGGTGAGCAGACAAGCCTCTCGGACTGGTGAGTGCCGGTCGGCCCTGATCCTCTGTGCGGGAATCTCTGTGCGGGAATCTCTCCGCTTTGGCCTCCGCACCCCTGTTGCTGTGCTCTCCTTCGCGGTCCCGAAGCTTTCCCCCTTCGCCACCCGCAGTCTCCGCCCGCGAAGGGGCTTCCTAGTGTCTGGAAACCTTTCCTCCTTCACAGCTCCCTCCCACTGGTGCAGGTCCCATCCCTATCCTTTTGTCTCTGTTTATTCTTTTTTCTTTTGCCCTACCCAGGTATGTGGGGTGTTTCTTGCCTTTTGGGAGGTCTGAGGTCTCCTGCCAGCGTTCAGTAGGTGTTCTGTAGGAGTTGTTCTACGTGTAGATGTATATCTGGTGTATCTGTGGGGAGGAAGTTGATCTCCGCATCTTACTCCTCTGCCATCTTCCCGGAAGCCCCCCTTCGTGTAACTTCTTACTTGTAGACTTTTAATGATGGCCATTCTGACAGGTGTGAGGTGATACCTCATTGTAGTTTCTTTTGTTTGTTTGTTTTTGTTTTTGTTTTTCCGGTACGCGGGCCTCTCACTGCCGTGGCCTCTCCCACTGCGGAGCACAGGCTCCGGACGTGCAGGCTCAGCGGCCATGGCTCACGGGCCCAGCCGCTCCGTGGCATGTGGGATCTTCCCGGACCGGGGCAGGAACCCGTGTCCCCTGCATCGGCAGGCGGACTCTCAACCACTGAGCCACCAGGGAAGCCCCTCATTGTAGTTTTGATTTGCATTTCTCTAATAATTATCCATGCTGAACATCTTTTCATGTACCTGTTGGCCATCTATTTTTCTTGTAGTGATATTTAAACTGACGCCTGATGGATGAATAGGACTTAGCCAAGGTTGGAGGGCATAGTGTATGCGTGTGTATGTGTGCTTGCACACATGCGTGTGTGTTAATACAGGGGAGTGGTTCTGTCTTATATCTGAGAGCAAGGTCAAGGGGGTAATGAACAGGGTGGGCAGGAGAAGGGCTATTGGTGGCAAGGAAATGGAAGCATATGATGGGAAGATTTCAATGAGCATTTTCATTGTTTTAAGGTGTCAGGACAAGGTTCTGAGAAGCCTTGAAGAAGTACTATAGGAACTATGTGATTGGAGTATTTCCCACATTCATGAAAACTAGAAAATGAAGCTCCCTGAGGGAAGAACCAGGTCCTTCCATTCACTCATGAAGTCCCCAAGGTTACTGAATACCCAGCTTATAGTTGACGTTTTAAAAAATATTTATTTGTTTTGGTTGAGCCAGGTCTTAGTTGCGGCATGCATATGGAATCTAGTTCCCTGACCAGGGATCGAACCCAGGTCCCCTGCCTTGGGAGTGTGGAGTCTTATCCATTGTACCACCAGGGAAGTCCCTCATAGTTGACTTTTAATAAATATTTGTTAAAAGTACAAATGAATAAGTAAGAGGATGAATGATTATCTCGAGAATTATCTTGGTTGTGCCTTCAGCCAGATTTGCTTTGCCATTTTCCCAGAGTTACTTGGAGATCCTTGGAAGCTCTGTAAGTAGCCCTGCTCTGCTCAGCTTGGTTCTAGAACTTATCTCATAAAGCAGCTTTGAACTTCCCAGGTCTGTTTCCATTCTGACATAAGTCTTTGGAACACACTGTGAGTGCAGATGTCTAATCATGGAATAGTAAAATGCTCTGTGGTTTAGGGACTTAACATGATAGCAAAAAAGAGGTTTGCCATCATGATTGGTCCCTTGTAAATTCTCTAAATATTATTTCCAAGGGTGATCTTTTAAAATCCCATAGATCATCTTAGATTATAAAGACTCAGTCTTTCAAGGAGTTCATGATAGTTTAACTTATTATGGTGGTGGAAACCAACATTTTTGTAGTAACTTTCAGTTTGCAGAGTGTACTAGGGTACAGTCTCAGTACTTTATTTCATTTTGGTATTGTTACTATCTCTCTTGGACTCATGGGAAAACTGATGTTCAAAGGTAATTTGTCCAAGATCACAAAATAGCAGGTCATGAAGACAGGACACATACCGTATTTTTCAAGGACTTTTTCTTTTTTTTTTCCCACTAGTGTTTCAATAAACTCGTAGTTTTGGGACTTATATCTCAATCTTTAGTTTCGTTGTTTGCAGCTATCAAAGATAACAGTCAGCTATGCTAGAACTATTTCTCATGATTATGGCTTTATGTTTTATATCTGGGGACATAATACTTAAACTTAAAAAATGAATGATTCCATAATAGCATAATTTTAGGTGTCATGGTAGGCTTATTAAAGAAATGTCCTTGTGTAAAAGGGCCTTTTCATGGTCCTCAAATTTTATGAGAGCACAATATAGTGGAAAAAGCACTAAGTAGGAGCTAGAAACTCAGGACAATCCACTGAACTTTCGGTCTGAGTCTCTTCCTTCATGAAATAAACCTACTATTGTTCCATTTCATCGCCGGGTGGTTGTGAGGATCAAGTGCTGAAGTTTTTCTGAAAGAACTTTGTACACTGTATATTACAATGCATGCTATCATACCTTATGGTTGTCTATAAAAATGCATTAAAATGTGTCCACTTACCTTAGTAAATATTTGTTTGAGAATAAAAAGTTCAATTCAGAAGTATTGACAACATGATTTCTAATTTCCCTGTCGGCTAACCGGTCATGTTATTTAAACTGTTCATCCCTCTGCCCACATACATGGTTAACAATAAACGATCCCTATAACTTTCATGTACAATGTACTGACAAATGGGAAAACAAGCTGGAAAAGGCTTTGAGGAAGGCTGTGCTATGGGATTACGACTAGTCTTTCCAGGTTCCTTTTGGTGAGCACAACATATGTTTCTGAAACATTTAAGGAAACCTTTCCATCTTCTCTCCATGATGAGGGGCAATTAATCTAGTCCCTTTTCTTCTAGGGATCAGAAAGGCGGATAGGATATTCTGGAAGATGAAATTCATGAGGAGGGACAGAAAATACATGGATATAGGGAGGTGGCATTTAGGGAACAGACAATTTGGTCTTCCTACAGGCCAGGATGGTAGAATAAAAACAATAAAGCAGAAGGGAGAATTACATAGGAGAGGAAGTTGGGTCAAGAAAGGAAACACAGCCAGAACCTGAGTGGTGCAGTGCCTTAACAGGGAAGTCAAGTAGTTTAAATTGTTTCCAGAAAACACAGAGGAGCCAGGGAAGGGGCTTATTCAATTAGCATAATATAATAAGAGTATAATAAGCCTAATAGAATGTCCCCATGGTAAAGGGTGGGGAGCAGCAAGTGTTAAGTGCAACATAGTCATATAAAGCTTCAATTTGGTGTCATCATTTCATAAAGAACTTATTTCTCTTCTTCCCTCTTTCTTTGAATAAACCTCCTTGAAGAACAGAACTCACAAATACACCAACAGGATGGAATTTAGAAAAACTGGAAATATGGGACCAGATTTTAAGTACCATAGTAAGGTAAGTTTTTTTTTTTAAATCAGATTAATGTCAAAGGAAATGATATCTGTATAACTGCAACTTGGATTAGTCAAAGAGTGTTTTCTCAATGCCATTCTCCCAACGTACATAGGAAAACCAACCAAAGCTAACGCGGAGGATGGGAGGGGCTTGATGTAAAGGTCCAGTTCCTGTGGCACCGGAACTGCACGTGTTGAGGCACTCTTTTTTTTTTTTAATTAATTAAAAATATTTTATTATAAAAGCATTTCATGCATACAGGAAAAATAAAGAGAATAATGTGTATCCACCATCTCAACCACATGTTGAGGAACTCTTGTCTAGATCCCTGCAGAAGCCTTCCTTGTTAAGTCCTGTGTGTGAATGCTGGCCTCCACCTTAGCGCCTTGCTTCTCCTTCCTGGGAAGGAGATCCAGGCAGGCGGCACCTTTCTGAGTGCGTGAGCGAGCTGCTCCCCCCCCCCACCCCTCCCTCCTGCAGTGGTAAGCCCTTTAGAAGAATGCTGAGGTTTGGGACCTCCACCCCAAGGTACCCAACAGTAACTTCAAGGACTAATGAGTAAAGTACAGTAACAAGAGCAAATCCCAATGAGCTTATTAAAAAACTGAACCGCAACTTTGGCAAGGGCAGAAACTATTATCTGGGACTTGTTTGTCGATTTTGCCTTCATATATTCCCCACCCACCCTTTCAGAACAGAGAGATTAGCAACAAAAGTTAGATCTTCAAAGCTCCACACATCTGTGATTTATGCTCCACTTTGGAGACCTTAGGAAGGCTTCTCATTGGGACTGTACAGGGTTCTAACCAATCTCTGTTCCAGCTGACCTCCTGGGACTTTTGCTGTGGTGTATGTGGAAAGCGGAAGTGGTCTGATCCAACTCCCATTTCTTTTGCAAAAGCTCCTCTGTAATCGCTTTGGACTTTATGAAACTCTCCCCGAACCAAAAGCAAATAAACGGTTTCAAGTGCAGTAACTCTTCTCTCATGGGAACATGTATCACGAACAGCATGGGATTACCCCCAAATTGCTTTTTCCCTCCCTGGGGGAAGATCGTGTTTTCAGAGCTCTTACAGAGGTTAAAGTAACTTTTGAGAATGCCAGGGAATTCCTGCTTTTCAGGGACTTGCATCCTCCGGAGGGGTAGTTGCGCAGTTCCTAATAGGTGAGTTCTAGTCAAGTTCTGTGTTAATGAGGCCAGTGTTGGAGAGTGAAAATCACAGGTGAAAAATACATAGGAGAAAATCACGGGTGAAATACCCTCTTGGAGAAATGTTTGGTGGTATCTCCTGAAGCTGAATTCATGCCCAGAAGCTGCACTTTCAGGTGTGTACCCAACAGAAAAGCACCAAAAGGCCTGTTGGAGAATGTTCATAGCAGCATTATTCATAATACCTACATCCTGGAAACTACACAAATGCCCACTGACAGGATAAATAAATTATGGCATTTTTACACAATGGAATAATATACAGCGATTAGAATAAATGATCTACAACTAAATGCAATGACATGGGAATCTCAACAAATAATGTTGAGTACAAGAAGCCGAGCACAAAAGAATACACACTGTAGGATTCCAGTTATATAAAGTACAAAACAAGCTAAACTAATCAAGGGTGTTAGAAGTCAGGAGAGTTGATATACTCTTGGAGGGGTGTACAGTGACCACAAGAAAACATAAGGGAGGCTTCTGGGATGGTGACTAAACATGTTCAGTTTGTGAAAGTTCATTGTGCTATACACTTATGATACATACTTTTTTCTTCATATTTATTGTAATTTGATAGAAGGTAAAAGAAATCATGGGGGTGGTTAGTTTCATTCTGTTATGTGATCACTTGGTTAAACTCCAACCTTAAAAGTCACCAAGGAAAGGTAGTGCTGTTGACTGCAAGAGAGAATGGAATTGGGCACTAGCTCACTACAACCCTATCAGCACAGTTCAAGATGAGCAAACAAATAAACCAAAAATGAACACTGAAGGTTTTAAAGTCCCTATTTATTGGTATCCACCTCACCATACCCATCTGGTCTCTAGACTTTTTGCCTATGTGTAATCAGAGGGCTCCAGGTGTGCTCCAGTGACCTGGTGACCCTGGTGACCCATAAGAAAGATCAGTTGTGTTTGCTCAACATGGCATCACAGGTACATCAGTGAAACCAGATGAGGGCATCTGTGCTTTGCAGCAAGAGGCTTTTTTGGCTGAATTTGGCGATCTCCATGTATCACCTCCATCATCACCTCCGGTAAAACCAAATTCTCATCTTCTCTTGAAACCCAAAATATATACTTTCCCTGGAACTGTCTGTAAACTCACTGAGTTTTCCTGAAAGGAGAAGTAAGACAAAAAGCTTTTGGTTTGGGTTTTTCCACACCTATATTGAACAATAAGTAGATCTTCCAACATGGCAAGCATCTTATTGGACTACTCCAGAGTAGACATAAAGTCTATTTTATTCCTATCTTTGCAGCATCTTGGGATGGGACTTAGATTGTTTGCACCCAATCTATAAATATCTGAGGACTGCTGTATGGAAAAGTCCCCTGTATTACAGTTACTTCTTCACTTATTAAATGGATATTTACTGAGTATCTACAGTGCTAGAGGCACTAAGGGGGTGAGTACACTTGGGCAACCAGTCCCCTTTCTATCAATGGATATCTATTTAGCCTTGTCTCTTCTCCATCATGCTAGTGAAATTAAAATAACAAATACATTTTAATAATAGAATAGCAATCAGAAGCATGGACTCTGAGAAAGATAAATCGGAGTTTGAATCCTGGCTCAGACACTGAATAGCTACATGTTCTTGGGCAAGTCTCTTAATTTCTTTATGCTTTGGTTAAGATAGGAATAGTAGTTGCAACTACCTCATAGGTTTTTTGGCAAGGATTAAATGTGATCAGATGACAGTTTCATCTTGTCCTAAGTTAGAGGCATGTCTGGATTTGAAGGAGCCAGAGGCTTGTTTCTTAACTGTACCTGCAGTGAATATAGACAGCATTCCTTCCAGATCTCAGGTCCTTCCTACTGGTTCTTTGTGGCCTGTGTGCTTTGCATCTAATGACTCACACCTCCATCTACTCCAGAGGACTGTCCTTAGCTTTCTAGAGCTTCTTGGTTTATATACCAGTTAGCCAATGGCTGATTTTGTGGAATATGAAAGGCCAGATTTCTGGTCTTGAGAAGGGACAAACTCTGAGGCTGTCATTTATGCTGCTGATCTCCCTGTGGGTTTAGATTGAGGCTGGGACTTTTCCTGGTCACACTCTTGCTTAACTACTACTGATTCTCTGTTCTTACAAGTGATTTATTCTACTTCCTTATCAGTTTCTCCTGGAAACACTTCCCTAATAAGTTAGTTGCATATGAATCCTCATTTCAGGGTCTGTGAGCCTGACCTAAGATGGTCCTTATTGTCATACACAAACTAAAGTAAGTTTCCCTGGGCAGTAGCTGGATTTGGGATGAGAACAGATATAGCCATTAAGTGGAGCAGTATATATATTTGGGAGTGGCTGCCTGTTTTTCTATAAAGCAATTCCCAAATGAGCTCAAGATTTACCAAAAAAATATTCTGATAGTGCCACAAATTGTTCCATTCAACAAATGATTGTTAAGCTCCTATCATGTGCCAGACACTATACAAACTAGGCTGTGCCTGGGTACCTGACCCACAGAAACTGTGAAATAATAAATGTACATATATATATATGTACATATATATATATATTTAAGATACTACATTTGGGGATAATTTATTACACAGCAACAGGTACCTGATACAAAAAGCAAGGAGGTCCGTTTGTTTGAAGTGAAGTGATCCAGGGGAAGAGCAGTAGGAAAGGAAGTCAGAGAAGTAACAGTGTTGGGTGGGGGGAATCAGACCTCATCTGTCAAGACTCTGATTTGGTAGGTTTGATTAAGTAGGGTTGGAGTTCGGGCATCTCAGTGACTTTAAAACCTCTGCAGGTGATGGTGCAGTCATGGTTGAAGAGCAATGAGAAGAGGAATGGTACTCGTGTTGTGATGACAACACCAGGAGTGAGGTTCACTATATTGTAGTTGAGGACTGTTGGTGATTGGAGTCATCCATATCATATTTATCAGCAAAAAGGACTGAAAATTTAAATGATTTTAGATGATGGGTTTGTGAAAACATGACTGAATGCAAAAAGCCCATGTATTTAATTTTTTGTGCTTCAGTTGTTCCTCCAGTTGAACAAACAAAATGAAGAGAGATACTCCTTTTATTCCTATTTCTTTCTCCTACCTTGCCACCTTCCTCTTTATAGGAATGTCCTCCTTTGTTTGAAAGCTTCCCTGAAGTTGACTGTGCCAGTTTCCTCATCACATTCTGCAAGGTCATACCCTATTCCTAGATCTCTTTATTATTTTTCCAATTTCCTTTGATCCACATCTGTTATTTCTTCCAAATGCTCTCCAGATCTAGAATGCAGCCTTCTTTGACTATGTCAGGTCCTTGATGAATCCTCTAAGAGCAAGTAAAACACACTGAGGTTTTGGAAATCAAGGAATATATGTCTGTGTGAATACCAAGGAAGATTTTCTTGAGAGGAAAAAGGGTTACCCTATAGGGCATAATATGAGTTAATAGATATTAATACTATGTCATTATAATTGTGATAGTTACACAAATATTAACTAATCCTTTTTGAGAACCATTAAGAATTTCTTTTAAGAATTTGCCATGGCCTCTCTTAATTATCTTCCTGGAATAGTCTCCTCTCTAAACATTCTCACCCTTAATTTTGTTAATTCTTACCCATCTTTCCAGTTTCATCAAAAATATCACAACCTCTGGGAAGCCTTCCCTAGCTATCATGATTGGATTAAGTATTCCAGTTTGTCCCTCCCCAGCACCCTGTACTTCCCCAGCATGACCCTTACTATACTTTAGCTTTTCAATTTCTCTCTCCTCCCTCCAAGACTCTGAGCAATTTGAGAAGACAAACCATGCTTAGTTTGCTTAGTTTGGTTCCTTGGAGTCAAGCACCTTGCCTGACACCTAGTAGATACTTGAAAACTCTGTTGCAGCTGTGTTGGAGGAGGTCATTGAGAGGAGGTAAACTCTGCTTGGCCTGTGAGCTGGACCTGAACAATCAGAGGCTCCTCACCCCCTCCCCTGCCCTTGGAATGCATGTCCCACCTGCTATTCCCACACTAGCAGTCATTTCAAGGACAGCCTTGAGAGGGTAAGATGTTGTTGAGACCATCTGAACAGAATATATAGCTGACTTTAGTTAAGATTCTGGCAAGTGGGGGCCAAGACCTACTCATCTTGCAGCCACCCAAGATAAGCCTCATATGTATGTTCTCTTGCTTATTAAAACTGCCACGTACCAATCTGGAGTGTTATACCTCTTTGGTCTCTCCTTGCCCTCGGAGTATGGAGACCAGTTTTGAATCTTTCCCAGGGAACTCCTGAAGTTGCACACCAAAAGGCAAAGACTTTCTTATAACCCAGTGCTAGACTCTTTGCATAGCTCTTTACATAGTTATCTTTTAAAATATTATAACAACTCTCCTACATATTACATATTAGTCCCCACTGTGCAGAAAAAGAAATGGTGACCCCAAATGGTTAAATGAATCAAGTTTTTATAAAACTTGGCAGAGTTAGGATGGGAGTCAGGACTGTCAGACTCTAAAACTTTGAATCACTACCTTAGACTTCCTCTTATAGGAGACTTCCTGTAAGTCATTGGGAAAGTCAGTGGAATTAACTGTTAGGTTTTATATCTGTGTGACAGCGGAGCCATGACCCCACTTCTGAGGTTGAGATCTTGGCTCGCTAAATGCCAGTTTAACGGGTCCGATACAGTTACTGTTGTTGCCCCTTCTCTCTCCATAAGATGCAACCTAGCCCTAACTGCTACTCCTGGCATTCATTCTTTCATTCATTCATTCACTTTCTTAAATTCAATAGATGCTTGTTGAATGCCCACTATATAAAGGCATTTGACTAGGTACTGGGGCCCCTAAGATGAAGAGCCACAGGCCTGCCCTCAAGAAACTTATATTTTGGTAGGAGGAGTCAGGTAGAAATAAATAAGTGCAATGGATTGCCACAGTGGATAGTTAACCTTTGTAGGTTTTGCCTGCCCTGGAAGTAGCATTTCAGTTTTTCTTTATGGAAATACTCCTTCTTTATTAGTCCATGTGTGTCATATGGGGCTGAACCAGTGGTTTGCAGGCAAAAGACACAGGCCTGGCCAAGCAGAGCCTTCAAAAGTCTGGTCACATCAGTTGTTTGAGGATGGGGCATGTTTCAGGACAGTGCAGGATGGGGCATGAGAGCCCCATTCAGAACTCTGATGAAACTCTCAAGGAGGCAGTATCTTCTTTCTGCTTGGGTTGCTAGAAAAGTAAGATGCAGCTGGGGACCTACTCCTAGAGAAATTTTATCTGTGACAGAAGCCAACTCAGAGGAGAGTAGAGTCAAGAGGTAGAAGAAAAGACAGAGTCCTGATGATGTTGTTTGAGCACTTGCTGCATTATTATTGTTGACTTAAATTGCTTTTAGTTGGGTTTTTATTAACTGCAATATAAAGAGGCATGACATAAAGGGCTCGGGTGGAGGAGAATAAAAGATCATGTGGTCTTTCAAGATAACAGAAATGACCTTGAGCTTATCCTACAATTTGTATAGGTTAACAAATGTCCATGGATGCTAAGTCAAATGTGAAAAGAAGAGCAAAGAAGAAGATTCATTCTACCAGATATGAAACACAGTAAGCCATAGTAATAAAAGCAAAAAGTAGTGTGAGGAAAAGAATAGGAAAATAAATATATGTAATGGAACAAAGAATTAAAAGTAGACCCATGTTTATTTGGAAACCTGGCATATGATAGACGTGGCACCACAAATGTATATGTCATTGGATTGTTTAATATATGGTATTAAGGAAATAAGGCCACTATATGGAAAAAATTAAGACAGATTCCTGGGACTTTCCTGGTGGCACAGTGGGTAAGACTCCACACTCCCAATACAGGGGGCCCAGGTTCGATCCCTGGTCAGGGAATTAGATCCCACATGCATGCTGCAACTAAGAGTTCACATGCCACAACTAAGGAGCCCATGGGCTGCAACTAAGGAGCCAGCGAGCTGTAACTAAGGAGCCCGCCTGCCTCAACTAAGACCCAGTGCAACCAAATAAATAGATATATATATTTTTTAAAAAAGACAGATTCCGATACGACACTAAAAGTTAATCTTCTAGAAGGATCAAATACCTAAATGTGAATGTCATTGTAAAGCTAGTGGAAAAGAATGTCTTTGTGAGTTTGGAGTGAGGGAGGTCTTTTAAAATAAGACCACCAAAGCACAATTCATAAGGCAAATAGTTGATGTATTTGACTACAACAAATTAGAAGAGTTATCTTCAATGAATACACCATAGATCAAGTTAATAGACTGGTAATGACTGGGAGAAGATGTTTTCATTAACCAATATAACAATAAGGGATAGATATCTAGATTAGAACAGGAATTCTTAAAATTCAGTAAGACAGATCGGGGAACTCAATGGAAAATGTTCAAAAACAGGAATACGTAATTCACACAAGGGGGTATCTGAATAGTTAACAAATATATGAAAACTTGCTCAAATTCAAAAATCAGAGATATGCAAATTACAATAACAATAAAATACTATTTTATACTCAATGGAATAGCAAAAATTAGAAATATTGGTGAGGACTTGGGGACACTAGAACTCATGCTCTGCTGGTGAAATGTACATTGGTACAGTCATTCTGGAGAATAACCTGGAAGCCCCTAGCTAAAGTGATGTTTGTGGGTATACCTTATGACCCAGGAACCCTAGGCCTGAGCATATACCCCAGAGAAATGTTCACGTGTTACCGGAAGGGGGAATGTACAAGGATAGTCATAAGAGCTTTGTTTACGGAGGCAGAGAACTACAGGCATGAAAGAGGAGAATGAAAGAAAGTAAGAAACACAATGAAATTTCCAGCATAATACCACCTAAGTCTATTTAGAACACATACACACACCTCACACTGTATATTTTTCAAAGATAACCCTCCTCATATGCATACATACAGAACATAGATATACACATAAATCCACGTACATATATACATGTATCTCTATCTGCCTATCTATATCAAACACATTAATGTGGGTGCCTTTAGGGTGGAAGAGGGGCTAAAAAGAAAGAGAAAGAGAGGGAAATGTGACTAGAATCAGGTATAAAAGGAGAATAATAAAATAAAATATGAGAGAAGCCCTGCACGTACTGATAGTGATAGTGTGCTGTGAACTGGGAGGGTATAATCAACTCTCTAAGTACATCAGGTTCAAAATAAAATTACAATTAAAATTTAAAATTAGAAATGCCTTAGGTGAGGAGAGGGTCAAGAATATTTCACATGAGCTCTAGTCTCATCCTACCTGGGAGTAGCATGTGACCTTAACGCGACATGGAGTAGATATTGTATTCTTCCAATTACCTCTCTGTGCAGCAAGAGTGAAATTAGATCTAAACTATAAACCATTTTCCATGCTTTAAAAAGTAACACAATATGAACTTTGGGTTTTTGCTACTAGGATTAGATAGAAAGCAATTTCTGTTTTTTTAAAAAGCAAACAACTTGTTGAAAATCAGTATGTTTACTGTCTAAAATCTTTGGCCTGAAATCAATGCTTCTGATTTCGTAGGAACCTGCAGTTTGGGGTTTCCTAAAGTATTCAGTGGTATGCAAGTTTTGGCTGTCCTCATTTGCATATATAAATTGTACTGTTTTCCTCCAGGTTCGAGATAAAACAGTCACACATCATGAAGAAAACTATTGGGTTCTAAATTATATCTAACATTCCTTTCTGGTTTTTGTACCCTGAGCCTAAATCAAACATATTCTCATAGGACACATATACTTTTTCTTTACATGAGAGAAATCCAAACACACCATCCCTTTTCAGCCATGAAATAAACTTTACAAACACACAAGCAACATGAGGCTCAAGGACCTAGCAAACTGTATCGAAGTGGTGTTCTGGGAGCTCAAGGAGTTTATTTTTCTTGTTCTTTGCTGTATCCCTATGCCTATCATAACACCTGGAACATAGTAGGTACTCAACAAATATTTGTGGGATGAGTGAATATGCAAATGAACTCACACACAGACACCCCCCCCCCCCACACACACACCCAAGCACACACCTATTTGTCTTTGGTCTGCAACCAACTGTCACGATTCATTTTTTCTTTTGTTTCTCCCTTTGAAAAACTTAGCCAGTCAACAAGGTCTTTACTAAAACATCTTAATGTACTGACATCTGTGAGAGTTGAGCGGGAGAATAAAAAGGAATTACAGAATATAGTTCTCATGGCTGAGAAACTTATGATCTAATAGGGCAAATACATATGAGAAACACATGAGAATAAGAACAGGAAGTGTTTTAGCACTACAGAACACTGCTTGGAAATTTATGAGAAAGAGACAGAGCGGGTGGATGTCTAGGAAACGGGGGGACAACCTCCCAGCTGGCCTATACAAAGCACGGGCCTCCCAGCACAGTCTGAGGCTTTGAGGGGGTGGAGGAGTTTTTTGGGAGAGCTGGCCTGGGGCAGGATCTTCACAAAGGTTTTCTTGGGTAACCAGAGTTTGAGCAAGTCACTGGTGGAGGCCTCACTGTTCTAACCAGCTACTAATGAGAAACTGGCTCTCTGATGCCAGGAGAGGCTGCTGAGGAGGCACAAGTACTTAATGGGTTTCAACTGAGCTTCTGCAGACACATCCTCTAAGGAGTGGAAAACTCCGTTCCAGACCCGAGGAGGCCAAAAGGGTGCCCATATACGTGAACAGGCAAATTGTGGCCTAAAAAGCCAATAACACAAGGATGGAAACCCTCAGCTCTGCGTCCAGGGAAAGCTTGGTTTAGCAATCACGGCGAGTGAGTGGAACCAGCTCAATCAACGTCAGCAATCTGAAGACATCTGGTCTTTATTTTTGGACTTTTGTACACTGAGGAGGATTATGGTTGTACGGTGTAGAGGCCATTTAGCTTTGTCAATCTTCGGAATTTCTTATAATAGGAATCTCTCACACTTAGAATAGAAACTTGTTCTCCAAAGTCGCCTTGAGAGTTTCAAATATTAACTCTTTATCCCCCAGAGTGACAGTCTGAGGGACATTACTTTCAAGAGACGTTTTTAATAGGGAAATTGAGTCTGGAGTAGATATGTATTTTGCCAAAGGGTAACCTGTTAGTCGGTGGAGCCCCCAGGAACTTCAGCCTCCCGTGACTGCCAGAAGTAATGCTTCTGTTCCATTGGCCTTCATTTCTTCTCTCTCTGCTTTGCCTTCTCTTCTGACTTTTGTTTATCTTTAGTCATCCCCTAGCTGGGCCTAATCTAGAAAAAGTTATTAGTCTGGAAGTCATTGACAGTCCAGTATTCACTTTCCACCCATTGCCCTTCATATCTTTTGGCCAAGGACCTGGTGCATCCCCCAAGCCCACTTAGGTCTCTCATCTTCCTCTACTTCTTCCACCCTTCTGCCCCCATGATTCCTGACCTTCCTTACTTCCGCTGTTAATACCTGTGTTGAGTTCCATTGCCCAGGGCCCTAATAGGTGACTGGCTATTTTAGGTAATTTATTTGTAGCAAAGCTGTTAATGGCCTAAAAATGGCTCAGAGGCTTCCTCCACCAGATAACATTTACATTTTCATTGGGAATTTCAATGTCAAAGAAGTCAATGGAGCATTCCTGCACCTTGGCAGTCTTCACTCTTGATTTTCTTCTGTCTGGCTGCCCACTGAACTCACCTGCAGCGCTGGCACCTGCTCTCAGACCGTGGCTCCTGCAAGCTGGTTGGGCTTCTCTTTTTCTCATTCCAGTGTTTTCAGTTTATGTGGTGTTTTTCAATATTCTAGGAGCAAAGGACACAAGAAAAGCCAGGTAACAGGAAGAGGGAGAAGGAACATCGCACATTGAATAAAGGGCCAGGGCCCCAGGCTGAGGTATTCCCGCTGTGGAGAGGCCCACTGGGTACCAATGATATTGTAGTCCATTAAAAAAAAATCCATAGGCTTTTTAAACATGCATTTTCAACTTAATACGGCGGGAGCAGCCACTCTGCCGTGCAATTCCTGAGGATTTATCGCTGGTTGGGGTTAATGGTTTGAGGTGTTCTTTCTTTCTGTGCTTCGTTAATCCCCAGGAAGCGCCTGTGCTGAGGTGGCTCTTTGGCTTGGGCTGGCCACAGAGACACCCCCGTGCCTACTCCAGCTCCACGGTAGTGGCCAGCTCTCAGCCCCTGCTCAGCTTTTTGTCTGTACCACTGTGTCCCTTCCAGCCTGGGCTAGTGACCTGCACAATGGCTTGGGCTCTAGGTAAGTTTCAGGACAGATGGCAGACATCCTTCTTAGATACTGGCTTCCATGGTATGACTCAGCCCTGCCCTCACCACCCTCCTACATCTCAGAAAGTTTGAAAAAGACAAAATTGTCCCTGTCTGAAAAGAGGGAGGGTGAGTGCAACTCTCCTCGTGTCGTGGGTGATAGAGGAGACTGGTTGATGGAGGGGGCAGAACTGGAAACGGGGGCAGAGACTCTCAGCAGCACACCACGCTTTCTGATGATCAGAACTTATTACACTTGGGGGGAAATATCATAGCTTTTGAGAGGCCACAGTGTTTATAAAGTATTCTGTATCCTTCTGTCCCACCTCTTTCTCTTCCACCAACCTTCATTGAGCACTTCCTTCTGAGGTGCTAATGTAAATTTTGGGGACACACCAGGAACAAGAATGACAGGGTTCCTGTCTTCAGGTTTTCTACACTTTAGTGTGTCTTTGGGACATGTGTGAGAGGGCCTGACAATACACAAACATTTGGTCTTTTTACAGGCCTGTGACTCAGGCAGGACAGGTGTGCCTATACCCATTTCGTAAATGGGAGAGCTGAACCTTCGAAGAGGTCATGTGACCTGTTTCAGGTGAACTGGCTTATGCATTCATTTGCTCATCTCTCAGGTTTATTGAGGGCCTGCTGTGTTCCGGATCATCTCCTGGGCTTTTGAGACGTAAAGATGTCTAGGGAATGAGCCTTGCCTTCCAGGGCTCACAGTGTAATAGGGAAAGAGCCACAGAAACACCTTTGAATCTGGTAACTGCTGTGATGAAGCCTGCACTTGCAAAGTGGGGCCTTGCATGAAGAAGCCCCAGGTCTGCCTGAGGACGTCAGTGGAGCAGGAGACAGAGCTGGGCTCAGACACAAGGCGAGGGCCCCCTCCTGGTGGCAGAGTGAAGAGAACGTGCTCCACAACACTTGTTGCATTAAATTGAGCCAGCCCTTCAAGGTCTGGCTTCATTCTTTGTTTTTGTTTTTTTTAAAGAAACTATTTTATTATGTATTTATTTTTATTTTTAAAATTTTATTTATCTTTGTGTTGGGTCTTCATTGCTGTGTGCGGGCTTTCTCTAGTTGCGGCGAGCAGAGGCTGCTCTTCGTTGCGGTGCACGGGCTTCTCCTTGCGGTGGCTTCTCTTGTTGCGGAGCACAGGTTCTAGGCATGCGGGCTTCAGTAGTTGTGGCACACAGGCTCAGTAGTTGTGGCTCACAGGCTTAGTTGCTCCACGGTATGTGGGATCTCCCCAGGCCGGGGATCGAACCCCTGTCCCCTGCATCAGCAGGCGGATTCTTAACCACTGCGCCACCACGGCAGTCCCACTCTCTTGTTTAAAAAGGGTCCCAGGCCATCTGAAATCCTATATTTTCATTCAGCAAAAAACCCTCTTCTCATTCTAAACTGAAATAAAAATTGCTCATTCTACTTTTGGTCAGGCTTCCTGCTTTTATGTGATTAATTAACAGCTGAGTAGCTGCTAAACAGCAAGACAAATGGTAAATTATTTGTATCTTATTTATTAAGGCAAAATGTCCAGAAATTCCTGCAAGGGTCTGCTGCCTCCCCCCTCATCTTTCTTGCATCCCTCCCCTGCCTCTGTTAGACTGCTACCCAACCCCCACCATAGCAGTGTCGAAGGAGCCAGAGAGCAAACCCAGGAAACCTGGGTTTGTGTCCTGGACCCACCATTAGCTAAAGTTCTGACCTTGGGTAGATCCCTTCATCTCTTGGTGTCTCGGTTTCCTGAGCTATAAACAGGAATATAATACCTGTCCCACCGTATACCATGAGTCCTTCTGAAGATTAAATGGGCTCCAATACGTGGCAGAGATTAAGAAGGAGCAAAACTCTTAGGACATGTTAGGGGACATCAGTACTATTACTACAGCACGCCTGCTGACTGAGGAGGATGCTAGACATTTGCTAACTTGGCTTGGTTTCTGATGTGAGCCAGGGGGTGTTAGACGTCTCATATTTCTTTAGCATTCGAGGGCTGGGATGTGGCCCTGGCAACTGAGAGCAAGCATCCTTTTTAGCATTCTCCCTGTCCAAGGGTCAGGTTCCCACTTAGAGGCTCAGTTTCCCCAGTCTAATAAATTGTAACAAATTGTCTCATTTTTCCCTGATAAGTGATGACCCCTGGCTGCCTTGTCTCCTTTTGGGCTGCAACGGCTTCCACGAGCTGGCAACTCCAGTTCTCCTGGGCTTGGGCCAGGCCTGGGTGGGAAGACCGTGAAGGAGATTAGGATGAGGGTTATCCACATCCTCTGCAGACACCCTCTCATGTTCAGTGTCTGCTTGGCGGCATTAAAGGCAGAGGGAGCGCTGAGGATGGGTATGTAGGGGGTGCAGGAAGGAAAAGATGGGTAGGGAGAGTTCTGTTGCCAAGATTAAAGTGTTATAAGAGGAAAAGTGGGTTGAGGGGAAAAGCAGAGAGGGAGGATATAATAGTCAGAGCCAAATATCTTATTTGAACAGATGAAAGAGAGAATATTCATTTCTTTTGTAGATAGAGTGATCGTGTTATCCAGATCAAAAACCATGACTGTGCACTGTGATCAAAAAGGTGTATGTACGACAATAAGAGGAAGTATAGTTCAAATATAGGCTGTCTGGGAAAATTCTGGAAGAGTGCTTCCTTCTGTCTGCGACCTCATATCCTCTTAAAACTTCAGAACCGTGCTGAGTGCAGTTTTGCTATGAGGCGCAATTGGGAGGTTTGTGTTTGGGATCCTCCTATCTCTCCCTCCTTTCTTTACTTTCAACAAATATTTATTGAGCACCTATAGTGTGTGGGGTAGGGCCAGCTTCATGGGTTTGAGATGTATTTAGTTGCACAGGGCCTCCACTTAGGAAGGCTCTGTGCTTGGTTTAGCGTACTACTGCTGTTGTCTTGAAATTTGTAATATTTCTAGAACAAGTGGTCCTGAATTTTCATTTTGCACTGTCCCTGTAGGGTACCATATTAGGTGCTGGAGATATAAAGATGAAAAGATACAGGATTTTCCCAAAATTTCTCCCTGGCTGTCACCAGCCTGCTGCCTAGGCAACACCCCAGGTGCTGGACACAGCTTTCCACACGGTCATCTGCTAAACACTGTCCTAGCTAACTGGGCCTTTGAAAAGTTCCTTCTTAATTAATTCACTATAAAACATTACAAATTACATAAACATGTTTCTTGTTATAACAGTGGTTGAAATCACTGTACAAAATTTGAACTATGCAGAAAAATATAAGGAAGAAAACATAATCTATGAGCCTATCACTCATATGCAATGGTCATCTCTGGGTGTTGGGATATTAGATATTTTCAATTTTAATCCTATTTATATTTTTAACTAAAATTAGGAGCCTACTGTGCTTGCAATTTTGTAATCCTGCGTTTTCACTTAAAATTCCATTTCTTGCCATTTCCCATGTCATTAAATAATTTCCAAAGATATGGTGTTTTATGTTGGTAGCCTTCTATCACATGGACATGTCATGATATATTTTCTTCTCTTTTGGGGACACCTAGGTTGTTTCCAGTTTTTTGCTGAGGCGACTGTCACTTGGATGAACATCCTTGTGTATAAATCTTTGTCTGCTTCTTTGGTTATTTTCTCCGGATAAATTTCAAACAGCAGAATTACTGGTTAAAGGGTATGCAGAGTCACATATGCAAATTACTGGCAATTTTTACTCTCACCAGTAAGTGACTGAGAGGACTTATTTCACAAATCTTCCAATACTGCCTAATTTTATTTTCTAAAATTGTTGTCCAGGTTTACAGGTAACAGCATTTCTTTGATTACTTATTAGATTGAATATATTTTTCATACAACTTTTGGACACATATATGCCTCTTTTATAAATTATCTAATCACATCTTTACTCATTATCTTATCAGAGTGCTCCTTTTTCTTTCTTTTGTATCCGTAAGTTAGTTATCTATTAACTACTTTAGTTTTTTTTTAATGTATTAGGGAACACGCAGAATTAGATATGAGTGGCTGATAACAAATGCATATTTAACATGTTATTCCTGCTAAGGATTACTGTTAATAATTCTTTGAACTTAAACAATTATTTTCTCTCTAAAACTTTAGTGATGTTCATTATGAAAATGAGTTACTGTGAAGGAAGTGAAATTCTTATAATTGTAAGAATTTCTGCAAAGGCTGAATGAACATCCACCAAGAGTGGTGTGGAGGGGATTCTTGCACTAGGTGAGAGGTTGGACTGACGGGGTGATGTCCAACCATTTTTGATTCTTTTTCTCCAATTTTAAGGGTAAAATTTCAAATATCAATGCCTGTCTGGCTAGGGTCCTTCCAGTTCTAGTCTATGAGTAGTTACCTCCAGGTATGTTCAGGCCGTTCTGGGTCAAATAAGTTATCCCATTAAATAACAGTATACTATCTGAGATATAATGAGATTAAGTTCCCAGTGGTATGATCAAGGGGACCACACTTCAGTATTATGGGGTGTCAAAAAGAAGGACTCTTAGGAGGGCTGTAGAAATCAGGGAAGTCCTCATGGATGGGGGGAGCCTTGAATGAATCGATCTGTGCAGTAGAGAGGGGTGTGAAGCCTTTCCAGGTGCAGAAAACAACAATGTGACTTGAGGGCTATGAACCTGGCCTAGGTGGGGCCCTGCATGTTTGTCACCAGTCAAGTCAGGGCAAAAGGGGATTGGTCACCTTGGGAAGTCAAAAATTCCTTGCTACATGAAGTAGGAAGATTGTTTCCAGAACTAAGGGCAACTCCAGCTGGGGATTCCACAGTACAATCCTGGTTGTTAGGCTTATCTGTTTTGCTTAGAAATTCTAGATTAAGTCTTGTAGCTCTGAGGCCTTGGAAGTCTAGTCATTTTTGAATCAATCTAAGAGGGCTGAGGGGTTTTCTCTTCCTTTCCTTTCCCAGTTGTTTCCTCCTGATCTTCTATCCACATTGTTAAAAGTGTTGGCGGGTCCAGTTAGTTGCAAACAGAGAGAGCAGTTGCTTTTCAGGAAGTGAACTTCAACTTATCCATCTGAACTTTGAGAATCTGCTTTCACAGTTGGAAAACTATCTCTTTGTTACAAAGGTGGGTTCTTTGCAAAGGAGGGGGCCTTGGCACCTGGGCTGCCTGGTGAATCAGTGGCAGCTTGTACCTTGTTCACTCAGTTACCACAGTGAGGTGCTGGGTTCAGTTCTCACTCGAGCCAGTTGACTTCAGTCTGTTCCACAAATGGTCCTAACTTACACTCCCTGATCTGATCTGTCAGTTTACAAAGTCATTAGTTTTGGGGGAGAGGTGTAGGTGCTTCAGCACACACTACTTTCTCAATTGTGCTTTGGGTGGTTGGTGTGCCATGAATCCATCCAATAAGTTTTTATGGAGTCACTGCAATGTGTTCCAGGAACTGTGCAAGGTGCTGAAAATGCAAATTTGATTAAGGCGCTCTCTGTCCAGTGGATTTGACAAATATGTGAAAGATAGCATTATACAAGAGGGGCTGGCTGGGAAGGCTAAGTGGCAGCAAGGGGTGTGAGATCAGCGCTAGTCATTACAAAGTGGACAAAAGGCAATAGACAGGGATAATATAAAAGGTCGCACTACCCCCAAACTCCGTTTACCTCAAGATTTGTGGATTCAGGTAGCTTCCAAATTAGTTTTGATTATTTCACTTTTGGAATACCTGAATAAGCACCAGAAAGGAAGGTGATGTTTAACACAAGCTTCTGAGAGTCTCCCACCGTGAATATCACTAAGCCATCACATTCCTCCCTCAAAATACCCTTTCTGGAGAGCTTCAGGCTGAGTTTTTCCATTGTGCTCAGGGGCCTGTTTTTTTTTTCCTGTATTAAGTACCTTTTATTTTTTTTTAATTTAAGTATACGTCATGTATAATGTTGTGTTAGTTTCTGGTGTACAGCAAACTGATTCAGTTATACATGTATATATGTTCTTTTTCATATTCTTTTCCATTATAGTTTATTACAAGATATTGAATATAGTTCCCTATGCTATACAGTAGGTCCTTGTTGTTTATTTTATGTATAGTAGTTTGTACCTGCTAATCCCAAACTTCTAATTTATCCCTCCCCCCTTTCCTCTTTGGTAACTATAAGTTTGTTTTCTACGTCTGTGAGTCTGTTTCTGTTTTGTAAATAAGTTCATTTGTATCATATTTTAGATTCCACATATAAATGTATACGTATACTTTAAATTGTTTTAAATTTTATTTATTAAACTATAGTTGATTTACAATATTGTGGTAGTTTCAGGTGTACAGCTTCAGACTTTTTTCCATTATAGGTTATTATGAGGTATTGGATATAGTCCCATGTGCTAAACAGTAAATCCTTGTTGTTTATCTACTTTATATATGCTGGTGTGTATCTATCAATCCCATACTCCTAATTTATCCCTCCCCTCCGCTTTTGCCCTTTGGTAACCATAAGTTTGTTTTCTATATCTGTCAATCTGTTTCTGTTTTGTCAATAAGTTGATTTGGATTAGTTTTTTAGATTCCACATATAAGTGATATCATATGATATTTGTCTTTCTCTGCCTGACTTACTTCACTTAGTTTGATAATCTCCAGGTCCATCCATGTTGCTGCAAATGGAATTAATTCATTCGTTTTTATGGCTGAGTAGTATTCCATTGTGTGTGTGTGTGTGTGTGTGTGTGTGTGTGTGTGTGTGTATTACATCTTCTTTATCCACCCATCTGTCGGTGGACATTTAGCTTGTTTCCATGTTTTGGCTCTTGTAAATTGCTGTGAACATAGGGGTGCATGTGTCTTTTCAAATTAGAGCTTTCTCCAGATATATGGCCAGGAGTGGGATTGCTGGATCATATGGTGACTCTATTTTAAGTTTTTTGAGGAACCTCCATACTGTTTTCCATAGTGGCTGCACCAATTTACATTCCTCAGGGGCTTTGTTGATGCAAGAAGAACATTTGGGTATTTCACCAGCACCAGAAAAAGCAAATCTGCTAATTAGTCCCTGTGGCTTTTAGGTCTGTCCACAGCTAGTGAGGGGTCAGTTTGGAAGGCAGACAGTTTAACCAGCTCAGCAAATTCTCACTGCATCTTGTTGTGGACACCCTTCCAGGTGTATGAGCCCATCTCTTCTTTCTTCGTACTGGCTAAGCACTGGGGGGGTGTAGTCATGAGCTGGACTCACTTAGTCCAGCTCCAACCCTCTTGCAGGTAAAGTGGGCTTAGAAAGAATTAGGAGTTCCAGCAGCAATATCTTCTGCATGGGGTCCTTTCTGTGTTCTCTTGTTCCTTCCCATCCTTCATCTCTCACATAAAAAGGCAAACTGATCTCCTGCTTCCAGGTATGACCCGGAAGTATACATTTCCCTGATGGTGGGATATATGAAGAATGTGGATCCCCAGCTAATGCTTCTCCTATCCCTCATGGGGACACATATCCTTTAAAAACTTTACCTTAATAAATAATAATGATAATGCTATACTTATAGAACATAAACCACCTGTTAGGTACTCTGCTTTGGTAATTTAAACACATCATCTCATTAAACACACCAGTCCCACAAGGTAGGAACAATTATTATCCCCTATTAAGGGTAAGTAAAGTGAAGTCTAGAGTAATTAATAACTTATAGTAGCTGGTAGGTGGAACAATCCAGATTCGAGTCCAAGTTTTTGACTCCAAACTCTGTTTCTAACCATTATACCATCCTACCTCCAAATACTTCCAGAGATTATATACACTCAGCAGCTTGCTGGGCAGCACACCCTGGAAGGAACAGTGTTGGTCTCAAAGGCAAATGTTTCCTTCTGTTTTAATTTCCTTGATAAGTCCAGATCTTTCTGACCAAAAAACACGTCTCTTTCCTCAACTCATTGTGGCTTTTTAAAAGCCTAACTATTGAAAAAGTTCTTTTCTATCACAAGAGAAGTAGTTTGTGACTTCCCTCTGGCATCCATTGAATGCGCTAGTCCCTCCTCTTCTCCTTCTCTCTTCTTTTCTCTTTTATTTCTCTGGGTGTGAGTGTTAAGTCCCTGTGGCATGCAAGCACATGCTATAATTCCTCTAGCACCCCTGTGAACACATCTGTGATGATAACTGGAGGATGGATGGTCCAACATTAATTGCCTAGTGAGGAGAAGTGGGTACAGCAGCTTTTCCGCTGGGCTCTTACTGTGGGTGGCACCTTGGGGAGGGCTGTCTTTAAGGATTACATTAGCAGTTACGTACTTCCCGCCCAGGCCGGGAGAACAGCTCCCACTAGAAAAGGAAAAGAAAAGCTGACTATGGTATTTCTTGGGAACTGGCCCGAGTGTGACTGCTTGTGAGAACATCCATTGGGCCAAAGGTCCTGGACTGTTTTACCTCTCACCTCCCAAGCGCGAGGGGGCCCCCGAGACACTTCACGCATCCTCCAGATGTCCCCCAGCGCCTGTAATCCCGGGATGCATCAGAGGCCTCGTCGAAGCCCGCAGTATACATTCCACCGCTGCAAATACGTGCTCCTGGCGCGCTCCCCGCTGTTCTCCGAAGTTAGTCCTGGTTCCTCTTTACATACCTTTGCAGGGGCAGCTGTCAACTACTTGATAGATTTTTATGTGCTGGAGGAAGGGACTTTGCCCTCCAAAATGCCTTACAGAAAACATGATGGAATTTCTCTAACGAGAAGCACAACTTTCAGTTTAAATTCCCAAATGCAAATGCTAACTGAAATTCACACTAACATGTCATTGAGAACCACCCCACTCCAGCACCACGCAGGAAGGTCCCGGACTTCAGAGGTGGAGGTGAGGAAGGATGCTGGGTGGGGCTCACTCACCCACCACAGCATTAAGGGAGAGACCCAGGACACCGAGAATTAACTTGAGCTAACTTCTCATCTTGCCCCATGTGGACATCTGTTTCCATCTATTTCCTCCGCTTACCAGTGGCCCCAATGAATAAGGGGTAAGAATTCTCACTCCTCTCCTCCCTTCCGTGGACAGCTGTATAGAACAGTCCCCTTTCTTTAGTTTCCTAATGAAGATGTCTCAACATCCATGCTTTTCACCTGCCCCTTCTAGACCTGAAAGCAAGAGAGACAAACCAGAGCAACGTGTTCTAGATCCAGGGGAGAGGAGAGTGATCAGAATGGAGAGAATCAAGAGAAATGAGGCTGGCTCTAGGCTACATGGAACACTCGGAGAGAAGGAAATAGAACTGAATTGAGGAAGGAATGCTTTCATGAAGGAAGACTTAATGTTCCTGATGGCAACAAAACAGAAAATCCAGAGAAATATTCAACCCCTAATGAAAATGGCTCAGAAGCAACAAAAAATGTGAAATGAAAACACAACCATTTTTAAAACAGCACAACAATTCCAAGAATACTTTGTGCTTATCAGCTTTGCGCCAGCCTTCCTCATGTGGTGTCTCCTCTAATCTTGGCTGGATCTGATTTCTAATCTGGAGACCACTGTTTTGGGTCAGTGAATTAAAAAAAAATTAAAATTCTTTTTTTTTTTTTTTTTTTTTTTTAAGTTTTGGGCTGAAAGAGAGGAAGAGCTGGTCCCTTGGTTTCGCTCCAAGTCCCCAGTGGCTTCTCCAGTCAAAAAGCACACCCTCAGAATGTAAGGGAGCTATTGATTATGGATCCTGAGTTTGTCTTCTCTAACTTTTACAGATAGTTGGCGATACCTGGTGACTGTGCCTCTTTGGATGGGGTTTAT
The DNA here is from genome assembly GCF_937001465.1 of Orcinus orca. Classification (NCBI taxonomy): domain Eukaryota; kingdom Metazoa; phylum Chordata; class Mammalia; order Artiodactyla; family Delphinidae; genus Orcinus; species Orcinus orca. Next base: position 54,704,892 of record NC_064559.1, on the reverse strand, counting down.
GCCTAAGCCAGGAAGGACATAGGAAGGGAGGTGTTTGTTACTTGGCACAAGAAGAAGCTGTGTGGGGCAGTGAAGAATGGGCAGAGCTTAGGAGAGGAGGATTATGCATGGTTCTGACCTTGCTTGGTTTGGGTTTGAGGGATTTGAGGTGCTTCCCCCAAAGGGATGAGGAGCTCCAGCAAGGTTCTGGGAGACTTATTTCCCTCTAAGCCAATTAGATTTTCATTCCTAACTTTCATTTGCCCTGTGTTTTAAGACCCAGTTCAAGATAGCCTACCTCTGGAAAGCCTTCTCCAGAAACCTCAGCTCATGTGTGTGTGTGTGTGTTTTAATTTAAAGCCTTTTAAAAATTATAACATAAAACACAAATACAGAAAACCAAAAAAACAAACTCAGGGCTTAGTGGATTGTTAAGGCAAGCACCTAGTTACGCATCACCCAGATAAAGAAAGAGCACCTTGTCAGCCATGTCAGAAGCCCTCCAAGGGCCCTGTACCGGACCTCCCTGCCCCTGAAAGTAACCATTATACCGACTTCTATAGAAATCACTTTCTTCTATTTTTTTTTAAGGTGGGGCACTGGTTACTACCAAAGTGGCATCTCTAAACACTATAGTTGAGTGTTGTCCATTTTTAAAAACTTTGATATGTCTTTTAAATCTCTTTAAACCTACAGTTCTCCCTTCCAAACTTTTCTTTTCCCTACAAGTGATCTGTTGAAGAACCCAGGTCATTTGACCTGTAGAGTTTCCTGTGGTCTGTTTGTTTTAATTGCATATTCCTGATGCAGTTCAGCAGGTTCCTCTATCCTCTGTATTTCCTGCAAAATGGCAGCTGGATTTAGAGGCTTGAAACTCAAGGTCAATCACTTAGGCAAGATGATGGGTGAGCCATTAGGAAGCATATAATGACTAGTTGTCTCTCTCTGTTAAGCGTATATTGATGCTCAATGTCTAGATCCATCAATTTATTGTGAACTGCAGAATATTATAATTTTATTTATTAGAATATTTCTATAAAAAGACACTTTTCCTCATCTGTTATTTGTTTAATCAGTGGTATAGTTCAGACAGGAAAAGCAAAGTAAATGCTCCATTCTTTTCTTTACCAGGTGTCAAAATAATGAATGTTTCCTATCATCCTACAAAGATGTCTTTTTATTTTAATTATCATGGACTTGTGTATCCATGTATTCATACGTGTATTCAACATATTGGATAGGTTTCAAGCAATTATAATAATTATCTTTATTTTCAATTCATCCCATCTTTGGCCAGTGAGAGCCTCTTCCATTGGCACTAGAATCCTTTGATATGACCCTAGTAGTCTTTGATGGCTTCCTTACTATTTGATGTAACAAGATATTCTAGGCTCATCTTGTGCATTTTCTGCCCCAGACCTGGAATCTGCCATTTCTTCAAGAATCCCTTGTTTCTTTCAGTAGGCAATGGTATTTCAAAGCCACAACCCAGGTACAAAGTATGTTCATTACTACTGTGTTGATTATTGTTTCTAGGCCTTTTCAGTGGATGGAACGAGGAAATATCCATATATTTTTAAAGATAAAACACCTCATGAGTGCATTTTGATACTTTCAGTTCAAATTTGGTACTATAGGTTTTTTTACAAGCACGACAGTCTCAGAACAACAATACTAGTACTAATGCCACCAATATGATTACTGAGTTACATTTTTAAATTTTTTCTCTGCAATTGCTTCCATTTTTATATGTGAGTGTTTTAGTTTTTAATTTTTTAAATAGATTTTATTTTCTAGAGCAGTTGTAAGTTCACAGCAAAATTGAGCAGAGGTACAGGGATTTCCCGTTAACCTTCTGCCCGCACTTACACACAGACTTTCCCACTACCTATATTCTCTACCAGAGTGGTACAGTTGTTACAATTGGTGAATGTACATGGACATATCATTATCACTCAAAGTTCATAGTCTACATTAGAGTTTATTCTTGGTTATGTATATTGTATGGATGTGGACAAATGCATAATGACATGTATTCCCCGTTATAATGTCATACTGAGTAGTTTCATTGTGCTAAAAGTCCTCTGTATTCTGCCTATTCATTCCTCTTCCCCCTCCCCCTGATCTTTTTACTGCCTTCAAAGTTTTGTCTTTTCCAGAATCTATATGGTTGCAATCATATATTATGTAGCCTTTTTGGATTGACTTCTTTAACTTAGCCATGTGCATTTGTTTCCTCCATGTCTTTTCATGGCTTGGTGGCTCATTTCTTTTTAGCTCTGAATAATATTCCATTGTCTAGATGTACCACGGTTTATTTATCCATTCTCTTACTGAAGGACATCTTAACTACTTCCAAGTTTTGTCAGTTATGAATAAAGCTGCTATAAACATCTGTATATAGGTTGTTTATGTGGACATAAGTTTTCAACTCCTTTTGGTAAATACCAAGAATCATGATTGCTGGATCATATGGTAAGAGTATGGTTAGTTTTGTAAGGAACTGCTAACCTGTCTTCCAAAATGGTTGTATCATTTTACATTCCTAGCAGCAGTGAATGAGAGTTCCTGTTGCTCCACATCCTTATCAGCATTTGATGTTGTAAGTGCTTTGGATTTTGGCCATTCTGGTAGGTGTATAGTGGTATCTTATATGTTGTTTTAACTTCCAGTTTCCTAATGACATACCATGTTGAGCAAATTTTCATGTGCTTATTTGCCATTTGTATATCTTCCTTCGGTTAGATGTCTGTTCAGGTCTTTCGCCCATTTTCTAACCTCATTGTATTTTACCTACTTTTGAGTGTGCCATACTTAGAATTAGGGTGACAGGCAGGTGGGTCATTCAGCATGAGCCTCAGATGTATCCACTATGGATTTCTGATGTTTGCTGAATTGGTAGAACAGATACGTAGAAGGCTATTTGCATGAAATGTTTCCTGGAGGTGAATCCATCAGGGGCAGTTCTGAAGACAGTAAAATGTGTATTACTCCTATGTCTGATTACTATAGATGTGGTTGGCTATAGATAAACACTAAAAGAATTATTTCACTAAAAACTATGTCCAGGAGTAAGAATAGGCTAGGTAATGATGCATGTTGCAGAAACAATCAAGTGTGGAATCCCAGTGGCTTGATAGCACAATAGTTTCCTTATTTCTCATTCCACATGTTCAGTGCAAGTTGGTGGGGGCTTCATTACCTCAGTCATTGGGAACCCAGATTGATAGAGGCTCTATCATTTTAAGTTTGTACAGTCAAGAACACATGACCTTCTTTGTTAGAGGGACAGACTCCTGGAGGGTTTCCATGTTGGCTTTGCTACATTCAGACCTGGAAATGACACACACCCTTTCTATTCATAGTCCACTGACCAGCACTAGTCACATGGCTGCCTAACTGCAAGAGGGCTGGAAAATGTGGGAAATCAGCTGGAATGCTTGGTGAATTCCACTATTTCTGCCATACTCTGTTAGCCATTGTGGACTCAATGGGGGTGATGGAAATGCCCACTTGAGACTTGGAGACAGAGTCCAGCAGGAAATGGTGGTACCTAGTGGGATTGGAAGGGATGCTCAGCAGGAGACTTCAGGGAATAGAGGGAAACGAGGACATCTAGTTCCTATCCAAGGCTCACACACTTATTACAAGCTCCATAATTGTTTTATTGCTTCACATAAAAGCTGCAATTACCAATTCTTTTAATTTGCATAGTACAAAAATGAGAGGAAGCTGCTACCAGAAAATGTGATAGTTTTCAAACCTGAGCTGTGAAATAAGCCATAGGAATAGGAACAACGTGGTAACTCGCCATGGTCCTTAAAGTACTTGCACTCTCAAGCCCCAGGAATTTATTTTTTCCATTTTTAAAATTGTGCTAAAATACACATAATATAAACTTTATCATCATAACTATTTTTAGGTATATAGTTAAGTGGTATTAAATACTTTCATAATGTTGTGCAACCATAACCACCATGTAACTCCAGAAGTCTTTCATCTTGTAAAACTGAAACTCCATACCCATTAAACAATACCTCCCCATACCTCTCTCGCCCCAAGTCCCTGGCAACCACCATTCTACTTCCTGATCTCTCTGATTTTGACTACACTATGCTCAGTACCTCATATAAATGGAATCATAAAGTATTTGTCTTTTTTTGTTACTGGCTTATTTCACTTAGCATAATGTCCTCAAGGTTCATCCATGTAGGATATGTAGATTTTTCTTTACTTTTAAGGTTGAACAATATTCCATTGTACATTTATACCACATTTTGCTTACCCATTCATCTGTTAATGGATACTTGGGTTGCTTCCATGTTTTAGCTATTGTGAATAATGCTGCTATGAACATGAGTATACATATATCACTTTGAGACCCTGCTTTCAATACTTTTGGGCATATACTCCAAAGAGGAACTGCTGGATCATATGGAAATTCCATTTTTAAATTTTTGAGGAAATGCCATACTGTTTTCCACAGAGGCTGCATCATTTTACATTACCAGTAGTGCACAAGAGTTCGAATTTGCCCACATTCTCACCAACACCTATTTTCTGTTTTTATTTTATTTTTTAATAGTAGCCATCCTAATGGGTGTGAGGTGGCATCTCATTTTAGTTTTGATTTGCATTTCCTTAAATATTAGTGACGTTGAACATCTTTTTGTGTGCTTATTGTCCATTTATTTATTTTCTCTAGAGAAATATCTACTCAAGTCTTTGCTCATTTTTAAATCAGGTTGTTTATTTTCATGTTGCTGAATTTAGGAGCTTTCTATATATTCTGAATATTAATCCCTTATCAGATAAGTGATTTATAAATATTTTCTTCCATTCTGTGGGTTACCTTTTTACTCTTGATATCATTTAGTGATGCACAAAGAGTTAAAAATTTTACAAAGTCTGATTTGTCTATTTTTTCCTTGGCTGCTTGTGCCTTTCAAGTCATATTCAAGAAATCATTGTCAAATACAATGTCATGAAGTTTTTGTCCTATTTTTTTTCCTAAGGATTTTATAGTTTTAGCTCTTATAATATGTCTTTGATCCACTTTGGGTTAATTTTTGTATATGGTCTTAGCTAAGGATCTAATTTCATTTTTTTGCATGTAGATATCTAGTTTTCCCAAGATCATTTGTTGAAAAGACTGTCCTTTCCTCATTGAATGATGTTTGTTACCCTGTCAAAAATCATTTGGCCATATATGCAAGGGTTTATTTCTGGGCTCCCTTCTATCCATTGTTGTATATGTCTGTTTTTATGCCAGTACCACATTGTTTTGATTACTGTAGCTTGGAAGTAAGTTTTAAAATTAGGAAGCATGGGTCCTTCAGTTTCGTTATTCCTTTTCAAGATTGTTCTGGTATTCTTGGTCCCCTGAGATTCCAAATGAATTTTAGGATGAGTTTTTCTCTTTTTGCAAAAGAATATCTTTGGGATTTTGATAGGGATTGCATTGAATCTGTATCTTGCTTCGGGTCATATTGACATTTGAACAATATAAAGTCTTTCAAGGTATGAACATGGGATATGTTTCCATTTATTTATGTCTTTTAAAATTTCTTTCAGCAATGCTTTGTCATTGTACAACCCTTTTACCTCCTTGGTTTAGGCAATTCCTAAGTATTTTGTCCTTTTTTATGCTACTGTGAATAGAATTGTTTTTGTAATTTCTTTTTCAGATTGTTTATTCTTCATGTATAGAAATGCAGCTGATTTTTACGAGTTGACTTTGCTCCTGCTACTTTATTGAATTAATTTATTAGTTCTAGCAGTTTTTTTGTGTGTGTGGTGTGTGAAAGCTTTAGAGCTTTCTACATGTAAGATCACATTATCTGCAAATGGAGATAATTTTACTGCTTCCTTTCTGGTTTGGATGCCTTTTATTTCTTTTTCTTCCTAATTGTTCTGGCTAGAACTTTCAATACTATGTTGAATAAAAGTGGTGAAAGCAGGCATCTTTGCCTTGTTCTTGATTTTAGAGGAAATGCTTTCAGTGTTTTACCATTGAGTATGATGTTTACTGTGGATTTTTCATATGTGGCTTTTATTATGATAAGGTAGTTTTCATGTATTCCTATGTTTTGAGTGTTTTTTTAATCATGAAAGGGTGCTGAATTTTGTCAGATGCTTTGGATGCATCAGTTGAGATGATCATGTGATTTTCCCCCCCTGCATTCTGTTGATGTGGTATATTCCATTAATCAGTTTATGTATGTTCAATCATCCTTGTATTCCAGGAACAAATCCCATTTGGTCATGGTGTATAATCCTTTAACATGCTGATGAATTCAGTTGCTGATATTTTGTGGAGAATTTTTGCATCATTGTTGGTAAGAGATACTGGTGTGTAGTTTTCTTTTCTTGTAGTGTCTTTGTCTGGCTTTGGTATCAGGGTAATGCTGGCTTCACAGAATGAGTTGAAAAGTGTCCACTTATCTTAAAGTTTTTGGAAAAGTTTGAGAGAGATTGATGTTAGTTCTTTAAATATTTGGCCAAATTCATCAGTGAAGACATCAGGTCCAGGGCTTTTCTTTCCTGGGAGAATTTTGATTACTAATTCAAAATCCTTATTAGGAATAGGTCTATTAAGGTTTTCTGTTTCTTCCTGATTTAGTCTTGATAGGTTTTATGTTTCTAGGAATTCATCCATTTCATCTGGGTTATCCAATTTGTTGGTGTATAATTGATCATAGTATTTTTTTTTAACATCTTTATTGGGGTATAATTGCTTTACAATGGTGTGTTAGTTTCTGCTTTACAACAAAGTGAATCAGTTATACATATACATATGTTCCCATATGTCCTCCCTCCTGCATCTCCCTCCCTCCCACCCTCCCTATCCCACCCCTCCAGGCTGTCACAAAGCACCGAGCCAATATCCCTGTGCCACGCGGCTGCTTCCCACTAGCTATCTACCTTACTACGTTTGTTAGTGTGTATATGTCCATGACTCTCTCTCGCCCTGTCACAGCTCACCCTTCCCCCTCCCCATAACCTCAAGTCCGTTCTCTAGTAGGTCTGCGTCTTTATTCCTGCCTTACCCCTAGGCCCTTCATGACATTTTTTTTCTTAAATTCCATATATATGTGTTAGCATACGGTATTTGTCTTTTTCTTTCTGACTTACTTCACTCTGTATGACAGACTCCAGGTCTATCCACCTCATTACAAATAGCTCAATTTCGTTTCTTTTTATGGCTGAATAATATTCCATTGTATATATGTGCCACATCTTCTTTATCCATTCATCCGATGGGCACTTAGGTTGTTTCCATCTCCGGGCTATTGTAAATAGAGCTGCAATGAACATTTTGGTACATGACTCTTTGAATTTTGGTTTTCTCAGGGTATATGCCCAGTAGTGGGATTGCTGGGTCATATGGTAGTTCTATTTGTAGTTTTTTAAGGAACCTCCATACTGTTCTCCATAGTGGCTGAACCAATTCATATTCCCACCAGCAGTGCAAGAGTGTTCCCTTTTCTCCACACCCTCTCCAGCATTTATTGTTTGTAGATTTTTTTATGATGGCCATTCTGACTGCTGTGAGATGATATCTCATTGTAGTTTTGATTTGCATTTCTCTAATGATTAACGATGTTGAGCATTCTTTCATGTGTTTGTTGGCAGTCTGTATATCTTCTTTGGAGAAATGTCTATTTAGGTCTTCTGCCCATTTTTGGATTGGGTTGTTTGTTTTTTTGTTATTGAGCTGCATGAGCTGCTTGTAAATTTTGGAGATTAATCCTTGATCATAGTATTCTTGTACAATCTTTTTTATTTCTGTAGAATTGGTAGTAGTCTTCCCACTTTCATTTCTGATTTTAGCAATAGGAATATTTCCTCTTTTTTTTTTCTTAGTCCATCTAGGTAAAGTTTTATCAATTGTGTTGATCTTTTCAAAGAACCAGTTTTGGTTTCATTGTTTTTCTCTATTATTTTTCTGTTCTCTGTTTTGTTGATCTCTGCTCTAGTCTCTATTAGTTCCTTCCTTCTGCTAGCTTTGGGTTTAGTTTGTTCTTTTATTAGTTTTTTAAGTTGTAAAGTGCCGTTGTTGATTTGAGATCTCTTTTGTTTTTTAATGTAAGCATTTATAACTATAAATTTCCCCTTAGTACTGCTTTTTCTATGTCACATAAATTTTGGTATGTTGTGTTTTCATTTTCATTCATCTCTAAGATTTTCTAAGTTCCTTGTGTTTTTTTCTTTGATTCACTGGTTATTTAAGAGTGTGCTATTTAGTTTCCAAAGGTTTACAAATTTTCTAGTTTTACTTCTGTTATTGATTTCTAACTTCATCTTGTTGTGGTCAGAGAAGATACTTTGTTTGACATCTATCTTTTAAAATCTATTGAGGCTTATTTGCGGCCTAACATATGGTCTATCCTGGCAAATGCCCCATGTACACTTGAGAAGAATGTGTATGCTATTGTTTTGAGTAGAATGTTCTGTATATATCTATTACATTTAGTTGGTTAACTGTTAAGTCCTCTATTTCCTTATTTACCTTCTGTCTGGTTGTTCTATTCATTATTGATAACGGGGTATTGAAATATACAACTGTTATTGTAAAACTATGTAATTCTCCCTTCAGTTCTGTCAGTTTTGCTTCCTATATTTTTATGGTCATTAGGTGCATACCTGTTCACAATTATTATATCTTCTTGCTTTGTTGAACCCTTTATTAATATATAATGCACTATTTTGTCTCTTGTAACTTTAAAAACAATTTAAAGTCTATTTTGTCTGATATTAGTATAGCCACCTCTGTTCTCTTTTGGTTACTATTTGCATGAAACATCTTTTTCCATCTATTCACTTTCAATCTCTTTGTGGCTTTGGATCTAACGTGAGTCTCTTGTAGGCAGCATAAAGTTGGATCATATTTTTAAATCCATTCTGCCAACCTCTGTCTTTTTGTTAGAGAGTTTAATCTATTTACATTTAAGTAATTACTGATAAGGATGTACTTACTTCTGTCATTTTAGTATTTATTCTAAATATGCCTTATAGCTTTTTTGTCCCTCATTTCCTGCATTACTGTCTTCTTTTATGTTTAGTTGACTTTTTATAGTGAGACTATTTTTTTTAACACAAATGAATTTATTTACAAAATAGAAACAGACTCACAGACATAGAAAACAAACTTATGGTTACCAAAGGGGAAGGAGGAAGGGGGGGATAAATTAGTAGTATGGGGTTAACACATACACACTACTATATATAAAACAGATAAACAACAAGGATTTACTGTATAACACAGGGAACCATATTCAATATCTTGAAATAACCTATAATGGAAAAGACTCTGAAAAAAATATAACTGAATCACTGGGCTGTACACCTGAAACCAACACAATATTGTAAATCAACTACACCTCAAAAAGATAGTTTGGGTTCCAATTCTTGTTTCATTCTTTGCTAAATGTATGTAATTATCATTTAAACTTTCTAAGCTACAGTTGTTTAAAAAATCTGTGAAGTGAGGATGAGATACCACTAATTTCAAAAAACAGTTTTGATGGGGACTTCTCTGGTGGTCCAGTGGTTAAGACTCCACACTTCCAATGCAGGGGGTGTGGATTTGATCCCTGGTTGGGGAACTAAGATCCCACATACCACGCAGTATGACCAAAGAATTTTTAAAAGTACATAAAAAATAGCTTTGATGATTTAATGAAATTATATAGGTAATGTGATAGCTTCTGACACAATATAATTAATAACCTTAGTAAAGGTATAATCATTATTATTTGTTCAATACTATTATGATAGAAGTATAATCCCAATGAAGAATGAATGGCTTAAAAAAATATCCCTAGATAGATTTTTACATTCTTATATGGATCCACAGTATATAGTGAGATATTTAAGTGTCTTCCTCATTTGCTTTTGTGTATATTCTATAGGTATTTTCTTTGTGATTATCCTGGGAATAACATTTAACATCCTAAACTTATAACAATATAATTTGAATTTATACTGGCTTAATTTCAATAACACACAAAATCTCTACTCCTTTAACATCTCTCTGTCTCCATCCCTTTCAGTTGTTGTTGATATCACAAAATCACATTGTTATACATTGCCCCAAAATATAAACCAATAATTATTACAAACTAATATTTACAATTATACTAGCTTTTGGACTAATTATTGTTTTTTTAAAAATGTGATACTCTTGTAAGTCATATTTAGAAAAAAAAGTGGGGTTATAAATGATTGTTACAATAATATTAACTTTTATAATTGTCCATCTGTTTACCTTTATTAAGATATTTATTTCTTTATATGGCTTTGTCTAGTGTCCTTTCATTTCACCTTGCAATTTTCCCTTGAGCATTTCTTTCAGGGCAAGTCTAGTAGTCACAACATCCCTCAGCTTTGTTTATCTGGGGATGTCTTAGTTTTTCCTTTACTTTTAAACGACAGTTTTCTGGATATAGGATTTTTTTTTTTTTTTTGCGGTATGCGGGCCTCTCACTGTTGTGGCCTCTCCCGTTGCGGAGCACAGGCTCCAGATGCGCAGGCTCAGCGTCCATGGCTCACAGGCCTAGACGCTCTGCAGCATGTGGGATCTTCCCGGACTGGGACACGAACCCATGTCCCCTGCATCGGCAGGCGGACTCTCAACCACTGTGCCACCAGGGAAGCCCTGGATATAGGATTTTTAATTGACAGGTTTTTTTTTTTTTCTGTTTTGGAGCTCTCTGGCCTTCAAAGTTTCTGAGAGAAATCTGTTGATAATCTTATTGAGGCTGTCTTGCATAGGAAGTGTCACTTCTCTCTTGCTGATTTCAAGAGTCTTTCTTTGTCTTTTAAAAGTTTTATTCTAAAGTGTCTCTGTGTGAGTCTCTTAGAGTTCACCTTCCTTGGAGTTTGTTGAGTTTCTTTGATGTTTATATTAATGTCTCTCATCAAATTTAGGAAGTTTTCAGCCATTATTTCTTCAAATATCCTCTCTGACCGCTGCTGTCTCTCTTCACCTTCTGGGCTTCTCACAATGCATATGTTGTTCATTTGGTGGTGTCCCACAAGCTTCTTAGGCTCTGTTAATTTTTTAAAATCTTTTTTCTTTCTGTTCCTCAGACAATCATTTCCATTGTCCAGTCTTTAAGTCCATTGATTCTTTCTTCCACATGCTCAAATATGTTTTTGAATCCCTCTAGTGAATTTTTAATTTCAGTTACTATACTTTTTAGGTCCAGAATTACTTTTTGGTTTCTTTTTTATGTTTTCTATCTCTTTATTGATATTTCTATTTTGTTGATACACCATTTCTTGACTTCCTCCACATATTCCTTTAGGTCTCTGATTTTTCTTTAATACAGTTGTTTTAAAGTCTTTGTTAGTAGATCAGGTCTTTTTCAGGGACTGTTTCTGTTGATTTATTAAATTTCCCTTTGAATGGGCCATACTTTCCCATTTTTTGTATGCCTTGTGATTTTTTTGTGTGTTGAAAACTAAACATTTAAATCTAATAATGTGGTTACTCTGGAGATCAGATTCTCATTCCCTAGAGTTTGCCTTTTTTGCTGTAGTTTTTGTTTATTGTTTTTGATTTTTAAATTGTTGTACACTTTCTTTGCGCCAAGGATAATCCTGAGGTGTAAACTTAGGGTCTTCTCAGGTTTTTTCTGAGCCTGCACCTTTCCCTGGGTGTGCATGGTCATTTTCTGATTTTTCTATATATGCAGTTGCTTTTGAATAACCTAGTCTTTAATGTCTGGCAACCAAAAGGGGAAAAAGAAAAAAATGAAGAGAAGAAATAAAAGAGCACTAGCCCTTTAAATCTGCTGGAAGTCACTTCAGCCAGTGGGGAGGGACTAGTCACAAAGAGGGGAAGTACAAAAATGGCTGCCCATTTCTTTGTCTACATCTCAATGATTATAAGCAGCTATCAGAGACCAGAGCACAGATCCATGATATTTCAAGGAGAGGGTTCTTATTGCCCACCCTGACTTGTGCAAACTGTGTGCAGACAAACACATGCACAGTTGCCTGACACGGGGCTAAGGGTGCAGGATGGATCGTTGCGACTGCGGAAAGCTGAAATTGACCGAAATTAACCACAATTTACCATCCAAACCTTCCCCTGGAAGTTGCAATCCTCAATAGACTCCAAAGTTCCAAAGTGGTTATATCAGACAGGTTCCGTCAGTGCAATTATTGTCTAGGTCAGGAGACAGGTTCCTGATGCTTCCTACTCCACCATCTTCTTAGAATCCTTTTCCAAGCCTCAAGATTTTGCACTTGGAAAAAAATCATACGTTGTATCAATAAGAGGGTGAAACAAGCAAGATGGAAAATTGTATGTGCAGTACAAACACATCTATGTTAAACAACTGCAGTAGGAGCTCAATACAGAAAAAAAAGGAAAGAAAATAAACCAAGTGTAAATGCAGTAGTCATCTTTGGTTGGTGGTCTTAAGAGAAATTTCTTCTTATTCTACTTTTCTGTATTTCCATATTTTCCATGTTGAAAATGAAAATAGAATGAATTTACATGGTAAATAAAGTACATAAATTCTATGCTATAAAACTGTTCCTGGGGTATGTAGCCATTTAAAGCATGTGCAATAGGCTTCCTGTGCTGAGAAAGCCACGCTGTCATTAACTCTGGGCTGGCAAAGAGTAGGTGCTCAATAAATATTTGTTGACTGAATGATTGTGTGTGTGTGTGTGTGTGTGTGTGTGTGTGTATGCATGACTTGGCTCACAAATAACGAAACACCTAGTACAGGTGAAGATTTTTTAATGGAGTGTTACTGAAAATGAAAAGCCCGGATTCTCCACTCTTGGCCCAGCGTCAGTTGTTACTGGCCTCAGTGCATCCTTACAGAAGGAAAGTATACACTGGGGAGAGATGGTTGCCTCTTTTAGTAAGCAGCAAGAACCCTGTGTACTGTCACTTTGTCCTCCTGATACCCAGGAATAGCCCTGGCTAGAGAAGTTCCTGTCATTATGGACTTTCCAGGATGGGAACTGGGAAAAAAATTGCCAGACAAATTTACTTTCTAAAAATCTCACCAGACAAGTTAAATGATTGAAAAAGGTCATCTGGCAATGTCTTGGCTGGGCCAAGAAAATAACTCAACATCTTATATTCCTTTTAATAGAGATTAGCAATTTTGGTGTGTTCTTTTACTTTGTTTTTTGGAAGATGGGAGTGGGAAGTGTTTTTAGGAGGAAGGAAAGAGTCATGGCCATTTGTCCACTTAATTTGGAAAGTCTGAAAAATTGGGATGGTAAAATGTTAAAAGAGAAGTAGCTGAATTATCTGTCTTGAGACATCTAACTGGTACCTATTATGGAAATGGGCAACAGAAACCAAGAGTAATTGCTGGGCTTGCAGAGGGTGCAATTTTCCAATATTAGTAAGGTATTGGATTTTCTGAGTTACTGTACTTATTTGGTGCTGTGACTTTAAAAGGCTTTAGTAAGTTTCAGAGCAAAGACTGTTTCATAAAGTTTTAATCATTTCTCATCTACCCTAATATCTTTTCTGATGACCAGGCCAGTATCCTTTTAAAAGAGAAGGGAAAATATTGAAAACACATTCTCAGGAAGGCCTCATCTCAGTCTTGCCAACATCTGAGTCCCTTCAGGATGTAAAATGTGGTTCAAAAACTGTCAGCAAACACTTGTGTCTCATGTCTATAACGTAGGTTCCTTGAGAGCAAGGAACTTGCCTGTCTTCTTCCCTGCGTCCCAACACCTAGAACGGTGCCAGCACACAGGGGATTCCCAATGCTTATTTGTTGACTGCATATCATTTGTTCTCTGCCATACTCATGGTTCTGAGAATCTAAGAGCTGAAGCCCAAGTCCCCACCATAATAAGGAAAACCGATGATGACTGTCATTGTTTCCTAAAACCAGCAATCTGACCTCCAGGTGACATGCTTTATTGTGATGGGATGTGACAAAGATGGAGTCTTGAGTGGGCCAGGTCAGTAGCAAGAGAGTATGGAGGCCATTGGCTTTGTCTGAGGAGATCCCCAAAGTGGCATTTGGGATGGGTATCAGGGTGTGAATGAGTAGTCCCTTATAGCTATGGCAGGGAAGTATCAGAGATTCTCATTCCACTGGCACAAACAAGTCAGAAACCAGAGCAGCCAGTTAGATATGGAAGACAAGAACTGGAAATCAGAAATTTGGTGGTTCGGATGAATTTCAGTGACTGTTTTTAATGGAATAGTCCTGTGCATTCTGGATGCCAGTGCGGGGAAAATTTACCGGCACCATGTGGCTTCTGTGCCCGTGCTAGCCAGAATGAGCATCTGTGTTACTCTTCAGGACGGAATAGTCCTCCTGTCCTTTCCATTTGCAGATTTTCTCCAGGCATATAGAACTTAATGCCTGGGAAAAAGAAACACTTCTCTACCTTGGGGAGAATAGACTCCCAGTAGGAAATGCTATTCCTCATCCACACCTGGGATTCAGACCTTTCAGAATTATCTGAACACTAGCCTTTGGAAGGAGTTCACTCTACTCTTGCCTTTGGTAACAAGGACCTTTAGAGATCTTGTTTACAGGAAAGATAAGGAAGTGTTCCCCTGCCCTAAAGCCTTAATCCTTGTCCAAGTCCTTGTGCTGACTTCTTCCAGTAACTCTTGTTGGACAAAATATGGTGCCTGGCAAAGAACTCCTGGAAACCAAAGCATCCTTAAAGTTTGCCAAAACTAATGTGTGAGATTCAGGGACCCTGGAGTGGTTCAAAACAGATGCCTGGTACCTTGGGTACCTTCAGACCACATGGAAGCAGAGCCATAAGCAGACTGCTATCTTAGGCACCCAGAGCCAGTGAGCTAGTGCTCCTACATGCATGGCCCTAGGCATGCGTCCTCCCATGTGAATATTTACCTGTCCCACTCTTATGCTTAGACTCAAGAACTCCCTCCTACCACTCTGGTTGCTCAAGATTTGTTCTCATGGGTACACTGCAAAGCCAGCAAGGCCCTTAACTCTCACTTCAAGGGCACTTTTTATTTCAGTTGATCTGTTGGCCCAGTTGTCAGTTTGGGAACCATGGCTGGGCTGACTGTACTAGCATCATCTGGGAAGATTTTAACAATTACATATTCCTGGATTCTTCCTCAGAGGTTATAATTCTGTATGTATAAGGCGGAAGCCCTGGAATGTCTATTTTTAGAAAAGACTGATGTGAAACCAGTTTGGAACCAAGTGGTCTATTGCCCCTCCTTTGGCTCATGGGTATTTGCCTGGGGAAAGTTAGAGTCAGGTGCTTTCAGCTCTGTTACCATGTTAGTGAGGCACTGGGAGCCTCAAAATCCTACTATCAAAATTTGATAAGAACTTTAAGTGGGCCAAAGTCATCCTTAGGCAATCTCAATTTATCCTAGCCCCCAACTCTGCCCCGACACTATCCTCTTCCTGTTCAGCTTTTCAAGAGAAGCTCCAAGGAGATACCCTCTCAACCCCATCTAACTGTTCTCAAGAAGAGAGATCAGTTTTGTTGAGAAAGACAGGTTTTGATTCCTTTATTCCTCCCCTCAAAATCTCCCCTTCCTGCCCTATCCTTCTTCTCAGGATCTTGGCCCAGTTTTACTTCCTTCTTGTGACTTCGGTTCATGCCAGTATTCCCTTTGACAGGCAAAGTGCTGGGGAATGTGAGTCTAAAATTTTAAAACCATGGCTTTCACAATAAGAAATGGATTTTATATTGTGATTCATTACAAACATACATACCTAAAAAGAAGTCTCACGCAGCATTGTGAACTCTTACTACATGTGATACACTCCATTCTCTAATCTATACTATTCTGTTTAATTTTAAAAAGTAGACTGCTTAGATCTACAGAATTATTTTTATGGTCCACTAAGGGGGCTCAAGCCATTTTTGAAAAACACTGCTATAAGGATTCTCAGACTGACCTGTATCTTAAATATGGGTGTGAAGAGAATGAACAACAGAGAATTCAAGCTAATAACAGATTGTCAGCCTAGTTATTTGCTCTTAAAGACATGGGTCAATTGTGTGGATTCAATATGTAGTAGTTATAGCTTATAGGTAATGCCTGATGCAACATATCTGGAAACTGCTGGCATGCTAACCTTGGCTAGGATCTATGGCTGAATATTCTGAGTGGGATCTGTTATTGAAAAGACTGTACAGGAAAAAGCATATGCCAGCCTGTGGGGCACGAGCCATCAAAGCACTTAATTTTCAACAACAGGAGACTGAGGAATCGTTGTTAAGAATCTATATTGATTTCAAAAGGCATTCCATATTCTTATATCCTTTTAAAAACAGTTTGAATGTAACTAACAATAAAGGCTACTGTTTAAGATCACAGATTCAGGAGCCAGATAAACCCTGATTTGGTTCCCAGCTCTGCAACTTAGTAGCTGTGTGCCCTTGGGTAAGTTACTTAACCTCTCTGAGTTGCAGTAAAATGGGGAGAAAAGTAAAATTTACTTACCAATAGGGATATTATGAGGATCAAATGAAGAAGCATAAAGTGTTAGGGAGGGTGCATTACACAGCAACAATCATAGCCTGACAGTAATTACTTGCATTATGTCAAATGCCAGATTTAGGTTCAGACAGTGGATTTGTTTTTACCTCAGTTAGAATGTGTGGACGTCAGCTTGAGAATGTGCAGACAGGGATTTTATCTAAGCTGTCAGTATTGTGCCACAGTATTCTCGGGCCACTGGTTAGACAGAACAAAGAATGGCCAGCAAGACTGGTCAGGTTTCTCCGTGCTCAGTCTGTCAATCCTGGGCTCAAAGATATGGTGCAGCCTTGCTAAGTTCCTGGTGAAGCCTCTCCAGCCATGTCCTCAACTAAGACCTATTTATATTACAGTCACCTATTTATATCATAGGAGTTAAACTCTGCTCTCCCTTTGGTGGAGCTGAATCAAGCTGTATTGAGGTGAGATCTAAGTTATACAAAGCCTTGAGGGCAGACTGGCTGCTTCAGTATCTCCACATTAATTAATGAATGAGGACGTTTCCTCCATGGGAACTTGAGCAGAATTCTACTCAACAAACATTTTGGGGGCACCAATAATAATTATTATAGTAATCATATTAGTTAACACATCTACAGCGTTTAGTATGTGTTCTAGAAATCTTTACATATATTATCTCATTTATTTATCACAGCAACCCACAGGATAGGTACTATTATTATCTCCATTTTGAAGATGAGGAAACTAAGGCACAGAGAAGTAAAGTAATTTTCCCAAGGTCACACAGCAAGTAAACTAAAGCACAGAGCCAGATTCTGTGAGAGCATAAAGCAGTGGCATGTGGACCCATGCTTTTCACTTTTTCTTGTGAAGGTTGTGGTGGGTGGATGGTGGGGAGTAGCATCTCTGAAATACTCATCAGAGTCATAAAAAATAGGAAGCGGTGATTCTTTGGCCTTTGCAATTGCAAGATAATCGTACAACAGACTTTGAGCACACCACACTAGCAAGCAAGTGTCCCGAAGAAATAACACCCCTTGACTTAGATATGTCCGGAGAAGGAGAAGTGTTAGACAGGAGGTGATGTGGTTCAAGGTTAGTGGGCTATGAGGACCCTTGGGGATTCTTGTAGGTGTTTGCTGAGTAATTGGAGAGTGGGCTGACTCAGAGAAACATCATGAACATGGGAGTGCCTCTTACGGCCTCTTCATTCCTTGCACTTTTCTCTTTACTGTTGGTCAACCTGTTATTTAGTACCTAGTAGGGTTCAAGCTTCTCTAGAGAAAATCCAAATACCTTGCTTGACTCTAGGAGTTTCCCTTTTCCAAGCTCTGCGTCAAGAAGCCTCAGCATGCGAGATGAAATACAGTGAGTTGATTTGTAAAATTGACTTCATCGCTTAATCCCCCCAATTTATAGCACATCAGCCTTAAAGCACAGAAAGTTAAAAAAAAATTTTTTTTTCTAAAGCCTGGATTTGAAGATTTAGCCTTTGGAAGAGAAATACACAGGGAAGTGCCCATGGCCAGGGGCCCCTCTGCACCTCCTCCTAGCCACAGGGTAGGGTTTCCAGCTGACTGACAACCTTTGAGGCCTCGCACTGAACACTGCTGCTCGCTAACTCTTGTTGGAGAGAAGCCAGCTAGGGGAAGAGGGGGTGTGTGTGGAGAGAAGCCTTCTCCCCGCCCAGTCCTGCTGTCCACACCTCCCTCCCTCGACCATGCCTGTAACTGGGCTTCCTCAGTTCCCAGCTTGGCTTGGCAGTACTGCTCTGAGCACCAGTCTCCAAGAAGTCTCTCTGCTCCCCCCAGCTCCTGGGGCACCCGAGAGGGCAGTGCTGGGTAACTCTCAGGTACACAGACCAGCCCTGGGGAGAAGGCAGCTCCATGGTTTCTGGGCGGGCAGACCCGAAATGAGTTGGCAGACCTTAATCCAGTCCTGAGGGACAGGTACCCACATCAGGAAACCACCATCCGAACTGGCCCCTTTTTTGGCAGTCTGAACTGAGAGGCTGAGAAGGGAAAAGGAGAATGTAGAATTCCACCCTACCTTAAGGGCAGGCATGTGGTTGGTGGGGAGTGGAGGTGGGCAGGCCTGGAGGACCAGGTGGGGACGGGGACAGGCAGGGGTCACTGTGTAGCACACGAGCTGTCTGCTGGGCGAACTCTGTCTTTGTAGACGCTCATGCTGTACCTCTTTCTACCCTCATGAGGGGCACCCACATGTGACAGAGAATGGATGAAGGAAAATATTTTCTTTCTCCAGCAGTAATTGCCTTCCATGACACTGGTTAGGACCTCCTTCTCTGCCTCTCTCCACCTCTCCCTCTGGCTCTTGCCAGGAAGGAAAATCCTACGTGCACACCTGGAACCATAGACCAGACGAAAACACTGAAGCCAGTCACCCGACTGTGCACACGTTCTCCAGCTTCCCAGGGTGTCCACACTGACCATCTCTCCTGGACGTACCTATGGCTGCCTGTGGGAGAGCAGCCCTTCCTCATCCCCAGCCCCCTCCATACCCCACAGGGCCGCCTTCTCGTCATCTTGCTCTGCCCTTGGTCCCCCCCCCACAACCCCGTCACCACCCATCCTGTTAATGCAGCAGGATTGTGAAAGGGTGGAGGGTTTCTGAAAATAAGTCTGAATCCAAAGTGACGAAGGGGGAAGAGAAGCTTTCTGAGTATTGGATTAAGACTGGCTCCAAGAATATTGATATTCCCATAAGAAGGCCGTTAGCTTGCCCACTACTTTAGATCCCCATGAATATTTCATTGGTTGATTTAAGCTCTGAGATTTTTAAAACACACAGACACAGACACAGACAAAGCACCTTTTCAGCACCAGGACCATCATACCCTCCTCCTGTGCCTGGGGGCTCAGACACAGCGCTGGGGTGATGCCATGCGGCAGCTTTGAGACAGAGTTGTCCATCCACCTCACAGGGATCTAAATTTGTGTCTAACCAGGGACATCTCCTAGTGTGGCCAGGGAAAGGTGTCCAGAAGACAAACAGTGGTTTAACACACATTTGTGACTCACTGAGGAAGCCGATTTCCCTAGCTACCCATTGCTGAGGGGGACCAGTTGTCAGATTAGTTTATTGTCTGCAACTGAGTTAATAAAGGGGGCAAATCAGTTTTAATTATAACATTTGGGTTTCAAGGAAAAATTGAGGCTATGATTTATATTGCTCTGACCCTGGACAAGAATGGATATTCTTAAAAGGATAGATCTCTACATATTTCCAATTAGTTTCAAAATAAAGAGTTTTTACTAGTTCCCTTGGTCACATTGCCTCACCACTTTGATGCTCTGACATTCTCTTTTCTTCACTATAACACATTCCCATGCCATGGGGGGAAAAGAGAACAGCCATTCAACACGATCCAGGAGAATCTTTCAGTCATGCTGAAATCTATTAGTCCACTAAGCTGATTAATGGCAGTCGTAACAAATGCTGCTGCTTTCCTTAGCAGAGTCTGGTAGAGTGGAAAGAACTGGTGTATCTAGAGTCATCTTGGCCACAGAGACTTTGGGCAAGTCACTTTTCTCATCAACTGTTTTCGATTCTACAGTCACTAATTAAACATCAATATTGTGCTCATGACTTTTTCGGTCGTAAGTGAAGAAAACTAAAATCCAATGGTCATGAACAACAAAAAAGGGGTTTATCATCTCATGTAACTCAAAAGGCCAGGGGTGGCTTCAGGCTAACTAGGTCCAAAGGCTCACACAAATGTCATTGGAATTTGGTTTTTCTTGGCTCCGCTTTCTCTGTGTTGGCTTCATTTTTCAGTCAGGCTCTACACTTTGGGTGGCAAGATGACTACCAGCATCTTTGAGCTTATAGCCTGTCTTCTCAGCTTCCTGTCCAGTGGGAAAAGGATTCCTGTTTCCTGGATGCTCTAGTCTTGGTATGTCTTGGGTGTCAATCTCATTGAAGCAATTTGGGTTATGGGCTCATCTCTGAACCAATCATAGTAATGAATAGATGCAGCATTCTGGCCAGGCTTAGATCACATAACCAGCTCTGGGGTCAAGCCTACTCAAACTATGTGTAATGAGAGAAGACGATGAATGGCTTCCCAACAAAAATCAGGGCACTGAGACCATGAATTGGGGAGTGGGGGAGGGGTGCTGGGCAGGTAACACTGGTCTATGCTGTTTTCAGGATTACCAGATATCCTCCACATTCCTGAATCCCGAAGTCAATTCTCCATCCTTCTCTTACATGAAATCAGAACGATGTGACACACTGGATTACTCCTGCCTTCTTGAAATGTTTTCTTACCTTGGATTCCAGGCCGCACCCACCTCCACCTGTCTGTGTTCTCCTCTGACTGCTCCTTTGCTGGGTCTTTTCCTCTCCCTGACTATATCAGTCAGGACCCAATCAGAAATTACACCAGTGATTTGAACAGAAAAAATATAATACAAAGAATTGTTTTATACTAGTGTATTGTTTGATACCCTGGAAAAAGTGGCTAAGAGAGGGGTAAAAGAGGACTCTGAAGGATAGAGAAAGAGCAGATTCAGAAATCCACCCCCAACTGAGATTCAGAGCTCTTTCAGCCTGGTGTGGCCACTCCAGAGAACACAAAGCCTGGCAGTGGTAAAGAAATGGGCCAGACGCCATGGGCAGAAGCTGTAGGGTGTGAGCTGCCGCTGGTCCATGAGGACCGCTGAGGGGAGGGCTTCCAGACCTCCGAACCCAGTCTTCACTCAGTGAATGGCACAAAATCCAAACCTACCTCTCAGCAAATGGCAACTCCGCCTTGTAGTTGCTCAGGCTAAGACACTGGAGTCCACTTCTCTTTCTCTCACACTCCGTATTTAATTTCTCAGCAAATCCTGTTGGGCCTACATACAGAATGTATCCAGAATTAGACCCCCTCCACTGCTACCTGGTCCACATCAAGGTTATCTCTCACCTGGATAATTACAGTACCTCCTCATTGGATCCCTTGCTTTCGCCCTCTTTCTGCCACCACAATTTCAGTCCAACAGAGCAGCTAGAGTAACTGTGTCGAAAATTAAGATATATTACATCAGTTTTCTGTTCAAAACCCTTCAATGGTTTCCATCACACTCAGAACAAAAGCCCAAAGTCCTTGTAAGGGCTTACAAGGTCCTAAATGATGTGTCTCCCCATTACCTCTCGGATCTCATATCTTTCCTTCTGTCTCACTCCACTCCAGCCATGCTGACCTCCTTGCTATTCCTCAGACTCTCCAGACACATATTTTTCAGACCTTTGCACTTGCTTGTCCTTGTGTCTAGAAGCCACATGCTTCATTCTCCTACCTCCTTCAGTTCTTTGCCTGTATGTCACCTTCTCAGGGAAGTATTTTCTTATAATTCTATTTGGACTATTTTTAAACAATTTTTAACAACCATAGCACTTACGATTCTGACATCTAAATATGTATATTGTCTATTGTCTATCTCTGCCCACCGTAATACATAAATACAGGTTCCATGAGAGCAGCGATTTTTGTCTCATTTGCTCATTGATATAATCGCAATGCCTAGCATACAGTAGGTGTTCAAGAAATGCTTTTTTAAAATGAGAGAATGCATGTGTACTCTGGTAATATGTGTGAGAGTCTGTGCTGGGGCCTGGTATGTCACAGAGATATAATTAACATATAGTGCTTGCCCTCAAGGAACATACAGTCTAGTAGGAATACTCTGACAGGTACAGACATATCTATAGTGCAAGGTAGAATATCAATATATACTACAAGAGAAGTTCTTTTTTTTATTTTGCGGTACGCGGACCTCTCACTGCTGTGGCCTCTCCCGCTGCGGAGCACAGGCGCCGGACGCGCAGGCTCAGCGGCCATGGCTCACGGGCCCAGCCGCTCCGCGGCATGTGGGATCTTCCCGGACCCGGGCACGAACCCGTGTCCCCTGCATCGGCAGGCGGACTCTCAACCACTGCGCCACCAGGGAAGCCCAAGAGAAGTTCTTATATCAAGTGCCATTGGGATTTAGAACTTAGAGAGATCATACTGAATTTAGGGAATCAGGAAAGACTTCATGAAGAAGGTGGCATTTGAGCAGTGTCGTAATTCTCCTAGATGGAGACTTTCAAATGGAGGGATGATCACAAGCAAAGGCCTGGGAATGAGAAAGCACAGAGTATGTTTTGAAACCAGTGGACAATCCGTTTGGGGTATTTCTATAGGTAGGCACGGCAGCAGTGGGAGATCAGAGTGGAAAGACACATTGGGACTAGATTATAGTTGGCCTTGCATGTCAGATAAGGAAAATGCACTCAGAGTTTAGGAGGCCCTTGAGAGCCATTGAGGGTTTTTGAAGAAAGAGGCTCTGGACAGCTTGATCATGCTTATGGGTAGAAAGAAAGGGACTTATATGCCATATAGAGGGGGAGGGTAGATTGAAGAAAGAAGAAATACTTGAAGTGGAACCAAGTCCACAGAAGGTGAAAGGGGGTGAGATCAAAGAACAGGAGGAAATGGCCAAAAGGGCTTACCCAGATCCTAGGGGGGGAGCGATCTGACAAATACCACCCTCCCCTGCTTCCCCCAAGGTAATCTGGTGTCAACTATTTAAAAACATGCCTCGGAAAATATGGATGTAGGTTATCACTAAGAATCAGCAAAACGAGCAGTTCTGAAAACACTCAGTGTTAACAGAGGCTGGGGTTCTGGTCAAGGCCATCTTGACCAAAGTTCCCCCTGTAGCCATTATCTAAGCTACATCCCTTTGAAGACATGCTCCAACGCCAGCAGTCTTCAGAAAGCCTGCGACTGCCAAATCTCCGTATCTGCCCCTGGGGCTACCGCACTAATGTGGAGTCTTCACTCCTGGAGTCGCTGATGACCAGCTACCGTTGTCTGCTGCTGTTTATATCCACCTTGGCTACCGTGGCCAGGTAGTCACAATCTAACTGAGAAGCAAGTTGGTGAAATTCCAAAGAAAGATTTCTAAAGCATGACTGCAGTTTAGTTATGAGAAACGAAATACCCTGGAAACTTTTATTGTTATTTTAAATTTTCAGTATTTTTCCAGTTCCTGTGACCTCAGTTTCTGGCAAAAACACTCTAGACATAAAGGAATGGGTAAGCCAAGTGGGTGGCCAGGGCTGGAGTGAGTATTCCCGGAAGAAACATGACCAGTTCCACACACTGACAGTCAGGCTGGTTAGGCTGGGGTGGTTCCTAGGAGTGACTCTAGCAAGCACTTACTGAGTGTGAGTAAGTGCCAAGGCCTGTGCTGGGACCTGGTGTAGTTCCTGTTCCCAGAGGGGTTCTGAGTCAAGTAGGGGTCAGTTATGTGTGTACATAATACCAGAGAGACAATAAAGGGGACAGGAGGGGGTTAAAAAAAAAGGTAGTGGGGCCAAGAATGGTAATACCCAGACTCCAGATTCCAAACCAAAATTCTGTTATTGAGGCCTCTTCTTACAGTCAGTTCAAACTATGAGGTTGATGTGGGAATCCTATCTGGAATTTTAGGCAGGTGAACAGGAAAAATGGGGAGGGCTGCTTTTAAATCCTGTTATAAGCATGAGCAGCAAAAGTATATTTGGAGATATTAAACCCTCATGCTACTATTCTATTCTTTCCTTTCTGTGTGGTACTGTTCTTTCTCCAGGTGTCCTGTGTGGATAGAAAATAGGCCCAGGTCATCCTCATTTCCCAGAGTAACTAAACTTTTGTAGGCATCTTATTTGTTATTTAAAATAAGAGAATGAATGGAAGAGTGGGTTGGGTCATAGGTTACTACTTCTTAGGGATGCTTTAGCTTTATCTTCTAATATATGCATCAGAATGTGGAGTATAATGAGGGTTGGAGATTTTATATCTATATATCTATATATGTGTATATGTGGATAAGATATAGAGATACATGTGTAGGTATAGATACATAGATATAAATATACACACAGAAATATATATTTGTTTATATAATATATAAAATTGGAAATAAATGTAGAGGAAAAAAGTAGTTAAGACATGGGAAATAGGGTTAAAATATTTGGAAACAGGGTTATGGTGTAGAGGGTTTAAAGGAATGACTTTGAAATTAGATTTGAGTTATCAGTCTTGGCTCTGCACTAAGTAGCTGTGTGGCCTTGGGCCAGTACCTAATTCTCTGATGTTCAGTTTTGTCACCTGAATAATTGGGATGATAATACTATATACGTGATACATGATTGAGATGTAAAGTACTTAGCGTGGTGCAAGGCCCATAGTAACTTGGTAAATATTACCAATTATTTCTACTCTTTTGAGGATGGAACATGGTTGTTCAAACAGGGTGTGACAGAAGCCCAGTGCAGCTTGTGTCTAGTTGGTAAATGGAGGTACAAAGGTTCAGCTCTTCCATCCTCATCCTCCCTCCCTGTCCTTCCCTCACCTTCTACCACATCTGCTCTCCCTATCAAGATCCTGTGTACAGGGAGACCTCCAAGATGGTGGAGGGGTAAGGCGTGGAGATCACCTTCCTCCCCACAAATACATCAGAAATACATCTACATGTGGAACAACTCCTACAGAACACCTACTGAATGCTGGCAGAAGACCTCAGACTTCCCAAAAGGCAAGAAACCCCCCACATACCAGGGTAGAGCAGAAGAAAAAAGAATAAACAGAGACAAAAGAATAGGGACGGGACCTGCACCTCTGGGAGGGAGCTGTGAAGGAGGAAAAGTTTCCACACACTAGGAAGCCTCTTCACTGGCATGAAATGCTAAGGCTGCTGCTGCAGCCACCAAGAAGCCTGTGTGCAAGCACAGGTCATTATCCACACCTCCCCTCCCGGGAGCCTGTGCAACCCGCCACTGCCAGTGTCCTATGATCCAGGTACAACTTCCCCAGGAGAACACACAGCATGTCTCAGGCTGTTGCAACGTCAAGCAAGTCTCTGCCGCCGCAGGCTCACCCTGCATTCCGTACTCCTCCCTCAACCTAGCCTGAGTGAGCCAGCGCCCCCTAATCAGCTGCTCCTTTAACCCCCTCCTGTCTGGGCAAAGAACAGATGCCAGAAGGTGACCTACTCGCAGAGGCAGGGCCAAATCCAAAGCTGAACCCCAGGAGCTGTGCGAACAAAGAGAAATGGAAATTTCTCTGGAAAGCCTCAGGAGCAGCGGATTAAATCTCCACAGTCATCTTGATGTACGCTGCATCTGTGGAATACCTGAATAGAAAATGAATCATCGCAAAATTGAGGTGGTGGACTTTGGGAGCAACTGTAGACTTGGGGTTTGCTTTCTACATCTAATTTGTTTCTGGTATTATGTTTATCTTTGTTTAGTATTTAGAGCTTTTATTAATGGTAGATTTGTTTATTGATTTGGTTGCTCTCTTCCTTTTATATATATTTTTTTCCTTTTTCTCTTTTTGTGAGTGTGTAGCTGTATGCTTCTTTGTGTGATTTTCTCTGTGTAGGTTGCTTTTATCATTTGTCCTAGGGTTCTGTCTGTCTGTTGTATTTTAAAATTTTTTTTTAGTATAGTTTTTAGCATGTGTTATCATTGGTGGATTTGCTTATTGGTTTGGTTGCTCTCTTATTCTTTTTTTTTTTTACTTCCAAATTTTAATTATAATATTTTTTTATTTTAATAACTTTATTTTATTATTTTCTTTCTTTTTTCTTCTCCCTTTTCTTCTGAGCCATGTGGCTGACAGGGTCTTGGTTCTCTGGCTGAGTGTCAGGCCTGAACCTCAGAGGTGAGAGAGCCGAGTTCAGGAGAGTGGTCCATAAGAGAACTCCTGGCCCCACATAATATCAGTCAGCGAGAGCTCTCCGAGAGATCTTTCACTCAACGCTAAGATCCAGCTCCACTCAACGACCAGCACGATGCAGTGCTGGACACCCCAAGCCAAATAAATAGCAAGACAGGAAAACAACCCCACCCATTAGCAGAGAGGCTGCCTAAAATCATAATAAGTTCACAGACATCCCCAAACACACCACTGGACGTGGTCCTGCCCACCAGAAAGAAGAGATCCAGCCTCACCCACCAGAACACAGGCACCAGTTCCCTCTACCAGAAAGCGTACACAACCCACTGAACCAACCTCAGCCATTGGGGGAAGACACCAAAAACAACAGGAATTACGAACCTGCAGCCTGTGGAAAGGAGACCCCAAACACAGTAAGTTAAGCAAAATGAGAAGACAGAGAAATACACAGCAGATGAAGGAGCAAGGTAAAAACCCACCAAACAAAACAAATGAAGAGAAAATAGGCAGTCTACCTGAAAAAGAATTCAGAGTAATGATAGTAAAGATGGTCCAAAATCTGGGAAATAGAATGGAGAAAATACAAGAAATGTTTAACAAGAACCCAGAAGAACTAAAGAGCAAACAAACAATGACGAACAACACAATAAATGAAATTTAAAATTCTCTAGAAGGAATCAATAGCAGAATAACTGAGGCAGAAGAATGGATAAGTGACCTGGAAGAAAAAATAATGGAAATAACTACAACAGAGCAGAATAAAGAAAAGAGAATGAAAAGAATTGAGGACAGTCTCAGAGACTTCTGGGACAACATTAAATGCACCACCATTCGAATTATAGAGGTCCCGAAAGAAGAAGAGAAAAGAAAAGGGACTGAGAAAATATTTGAAGAGATTATAGTTGAAAACTTCCTTAATATGGGAAAGGAAGTAGTCAATCAAGTCCAGGAAGCACAGAGAGTTCCATACAGGATAAATTCAAGGAGAAACACACCAAGACAAATATTAATCAAATGATCAAAATTTAAATACAAAGAAAAAATATTAAAGGCAGCAAGGGGAAAAAAATAAATAACATACAAGGGAATCCCCATAAGCTTATCTGTCAGCAGAAACTCTGCAAGCCAGAAGGGAGTGGCAGGACATATTTAAAGTGATGAAGGGGAAAAACCTACAACCAAGATTACTCTACCCAGCAAGGATCTCATTCTGATTTGGTGGAGAAATTAAAACCTTTAGAGACAAGCAAAAGCTGAGAGAATTCACCACCACCAAACCAGCTTTACAACAAATGCTAAAGGAACTTCTCTACGCAGGAAACACGAGAAGGAAAAGACCTACAATAACAAACCCAAAACAATTAAGAAAATGGGAATAGGAACATACATATCAATAATTACCTTAAATGTAAATGGATTAAATGCTTCAACCAAAAGAATAGACTGGCTGAATGGATACAAAAACAAGACCTGTATATATGCTGTCTACAAGAGACCCACTTCAGACCTAGGGACACATACAGACTGAAAGTGAGGGGATGGAAAAAGATATTCCATGCAAATGGAAATAAAAGAAAGCTGGAGTAACAGTTCTCATATCAGACAAAATAGACTTTAAAATAAAGACTATTACAAGAGACAAAGAAGGACACTAAATAATAATCAAGGGATCAATCCAAGAAGAAGGTATAATAATTGTAAATATTTATTCACCCAACATAGAAGCACCTCAATACATAAGGCAAATTCTAACAGCCATAAAAGGGGAAATCGACATGAACACAATCATAGTAGGTGACTTTAACACCCCACTATCTCCAATGGACAGATCATCCAAAATGAAAATAAACAAAGGAACACTAGCTTTAAATGATATATTAAACAAGATGGACTTAATTGACATTTATAGGACATTCCATCCAAAAACAACAGAATACACATTCTTCTCAAGGTCTTATGGAACATTCTCCAGGATAGATCATATCTTGGGTCACAAATCAAGCCTTCGTAAATGTAAGAAAATTGAAATTGTGTCAAGTATCTTTTCTGACCACAATGCTATGAGACTAGATATCAATTACAGGAAAAAATATATAAAAAATACAAACACTTGGAGGCTAAACAATACACTACTTAATAACCAAGAGATCACTGAATAAATCAAAGAGGAAATCAAAAAATACCTAGAAGAAAATGACAATGAAAACACGAGGACTGAAAACCTATGGGATGCAGCAAAAGCAGTTCTAAGAGGTAAGTTGATAGCAACACAATCCTACCTTTAGAAATAAGAAACATCTCAAATAAACAACGTAACCTTACACCTAAGGCAATTAGAGAAAGAAGAACAAAAAAATGCCAAAGTTAGCAGAAGGAAAGAAATCATAAAGATCAGATCAGAAATAAATGAAGGCAACTATAGCAAAGACCAATAAAACTAAAAGCTGGTTCTTTGGGAAGATAAACAAAATTGATAAACCATTAGCCAGACTCATCAAGAAAAAAAGGGAGAAGGCTCAAATCAATAAAATTGGAAATGAAAAAGCAGAAGTAACAACTGACACTGCAGAAATACAAAGGATCATGAGAGATTACTACAAGCAACTATATGCCAATAAAATGGACAACCTGGAAGAAATGGACAAATTCTGAGAAAGGTATAACCATCCGAGACTGAAAGAGGAAGAAATAGAAAATATGTACATATGTACAGACCAATCACAAGCACTGAAATTGAAACTATGATTAAAAATCTTCCAACAAACTAAAGCCCAGGACCAGATGGCATCACAGGCGAATTCTGTCAAACATTTAGAGAAGAGCTAATACCTATCCTTCTCAAACTCTTCCAAAATATAGCAGAGGGAGGAACACTCCCAAATTCATTCTATGAGGCCACCATCACCCTGATACCAAAACCAGAGAAAGATGTCACAAAGAAAGAAAACTACAGGCCAATATTACTGATGAATATAGATGCAAAAGTCCTCAACAAAATACTAGCAAACAGAATCCAACAGCACATGAAAAGGATCATACACCATGATCAAGTGGGATTTATCCCAGGGATGCAAGGATTCTTCAATATACGCAAATCAATCAATGTGATAAACCATATCAACAAGTTGAAGGAGAAAAACCATATGATCATCTCAATAGATGCAGAGAAACCGTTTGACACATTCAACACCCATATATGATAAAAACCCTCCATAAAGTAGGAATAGAGGGAACTTTCCTCAACATAATAAAGGCCATATATGACAAACCCACAGCCAACATCGTCCTCAATGGTGAAAAACTGAAACAGTTTCCACTAAGATCAGGAACACAACACGGTTGTCCACTCTCACCACTATTATTCAACATAGTTTTGGAAGTTTTAGCCACAGCAATCAGAGAAGAAAAAGAAGAAAAGGAATATAAATCGAAAAAGGGGAAGTAAGGCTGTCAGTGTTTGCAGATAACATGATACTATACATAGAGAATCCTAAAGATGCTTCCAGAAAACTACTTGAGCTAATCAATGAATTTGGTAAAGTAGCAGGATACAAAATTAATGCACAGAAATCTCTAGCATTCCTGTACACTGATGATGAAAAATCTGAAAGTGAAATTAAGAAAACACTCCCGTGAGCCATGGCCGCTGAGCCTGCGTGTCTGGAGCCTGTGCTCCGCAACGGGAGGGGCCACAGCAGTGAGGGGCCTGCGTACCGCAGAAAAGAAACAAAAAACCAAAAACGCTCCCACTTACCACTGCAACAAAAAGAATAAAATATCTAGGAATAAATCTACCTAAGGAGAGAAAAGACCTGTATGCAGAAAATTATAAGACACTGATGAAAGAAATTAAAGATGATACAAATAGATGGAGAGATATACAATGTTCTTGGATTGGAAGAATCAACATTGTGAAAATGACTATACTACCAAAAGCAATCTACAGATTCAATGCAATCACTATCAAATTACCACTGGCATTTTTCACAGAACTAGAACAAAAAATTTCACAATTTGTATGGAACACAAAAGACCCCTAAGAGCCTAGCAATCATGAAAAAGAAAAATGGACCTGGAGGAATCAGGTTCCCTGACTTCAGACTATACTACAAAGCTACACTAATCAATACAGTATGGTACTGGCACAAAAACAGAAATATAGATCAATGGAAGAGGATAGAAAGCCCAGAGATAAACCGTCACACATATGGTCACCTTATCTTTGATAAATAAAGGAGGCCAGAATATACAGTGGAGAAAAGGCAGTCTCTTCAATAAGTGGTGATGGGAAAACTGGACAGCTACATTTAAAGGAATGAAATTAGAACACTCCCTAACACCATACACAAAAATAAACTCATAATGGATTAAAGACCTAAATGTAAGGCCAGACACTATCAAACTCTTAGAGGAAAACATAGGCAGAACACTCTATGACATAAATCACAGCAAGATCCTTTTTTACCCACCTCCTAGAGAAATGAAAATAAAAACAAAAATTAACAAATGGGACCTAATGAAACTTAAAAGCTTTTGCATAGCAAAGGAAACCATAAACAAGATGAAAAGACAACCCTCAGAATGTGAGAAAATATTTACAAATGAAGCAACTGGCAAAGATTAATCTCCAAATATACAAGCAGCTCATGCAGCTCAATTATCAAAAAATAGCAATCCAATCCAAAAATGGGCAGAAGACCTAGACATTTCTGCAAAGAAGATATACAGATTGCCAACAAACACATGAAAGGAGGCTCAACATTACTAAGCATTAGAGAAATGCAGATGAAAACTACCAAGAGGTATCACCTCACACCAGTCAGAATGGCCATCATAAAAACTCTACAAACAATAAGTGCTGGAGAGAGTGTGGAGAAAAGAGACCCCTCTTGCACTGTTGGTGGGAATGTAAATTGATAGAACCACTATGGAGAACAGTATGGATGTTCCTTAAAAAATGGAAAAATAGAACTACCATAGGACCCAGCAATCCCACTACTGGGCATACACCTTGAGGAAACCATAATTCAAAAAGAGTCATGTACCACAATGTCCATTGCAGCTCTATTTACAATGGCCAGGACATGGAAGCAACCTAAGTGTCCACTGACAGATGAATGGATAAAGAAGGTGTGGCACATATATAGAATGGAATATTACTCAGCCATAAAAAGAAATGAAACTGAGTTATTTGTAGTGAGGTGGATGGACCTAGAGACTGTCATACAGAGTGAAGTAAGTCAGAAAGAGAAAAACAAGTACCGTATGCTAACACATATATATGGAATCTAAAAAAAAAAAAACCAGAATGGTTCTGATGAACCTAGGGTCAGGACAGGAATAAAGACACCAATGTAGAGAATGGACTTGAGGACCCAGGGAGGGGGAAGGGTAAGCTGAGACGAAGTGAGCGAGTGGCATTGACATATATACACTACCAAATGTAGAATAGATAGCTACTGGGAAACAGCTGCATAGCACAGGGAGAACAGCTTGGTGCTTTGTGACCACCTAGTGGGGTGGGATAGGGAGTGTTGGAGGGAGACGAAAGAGGGAGGGGATATGGGGATATACGTATGCATATAGCTGATTCACTTTGTTATACAGCAGAAACTAACACAATATTGTAAAGCGATTATACTCCAATAAAGATGTTAGAAAAAGGAAAAATATCCTGTGTACATTGTGATAGGATGTGGGGAAGCACTGAGGTGTTAGTCAGGACACTGGGTTTTAGTTTTCACACTGTCACTAACAAACTTTAAAACTCTGGGCAAACATTTTGTTTATTTTTGTTTTTTAAGGTTTTTTTTTTGATGTAGACCATTTTTTTTTAAGTCTTTATTGAATTTGTTACAATGTTGCCTCTGTTTCTTATGTTTTGGGTTTTTTTTTTTTGTTTGCTGTGAGTCATGTGGGATCTTAGCTTGCTGACCAGGGATCGAACCTGCACCCCTTGCATTGGGAGATGAAGTCTTAACCACTGGACCACCAGGGAAGTCCCCTGGGCAAGTATTTTAACTTCTCTGGATCTCAGCACCCTCATCTTTACATTGAGGTTGGGCTACAGTTGTCTAAGGCAGTGCTTCTCAAACTATGAATCACCACTCACATTTTACATAGTGACCTAGTACGTATCCATGCGTGCACACACACAATCACAAACTTCCACACTCATGGATGTAACCGAAACATAACTTTTACAAAACAAAAATTCTGTTCTGTTCTGTATCATTACAAAAACTGCATGTCATGGCCAACTGCATGTCATGGAATGACGTGCTTGGTGACACATCATTGTTGGCAGGTAAATGCCTGTAACCCATGGTGGTTGTACATCTTTTGGGAGCCCATGGCAGCTGCTGCAGATTTGGGGTAATCTCTCTGAATTCATCCTTTGTGTCTACTCTCCCTATAGAAAGCCAGGATCATGCCAGGCTTATTTGCTTTGTAGTGTTGGTAGGGTCTCCTTTCAATGATTTTTTTTTTTAGTGCCAAGAAATGAAAAGTTTGAAAAATTGGCCAAGCCTCAGGTTCAATGGTGCCTCCCCTACCCTATAATTTGAACTTTATATTGATCATCTCTTCTATGGCACTAAATGATATTTATTAGTTAATATATTTGTCTTCCCACTAAACTATGAATTCCTTAAAAGCAGGGACTGATTTTTATTCAGTTATTTATTTCTATATCTTATCAAAGTGCTTAGCATATAGTAGATCTTCAATAACTATTTGACCAATTGGCTTAGTTAAATTTGTGAAACAATTTCAGACAGGAGTGCCTTCTTCTTGACCTTGTTCTATGTCAGCTAGACCAGACTGCAGGAAAAGAGGGTCCCTGTTATCAGAACAAGTACGGCTTGGGCTGTATTACAATAGAGTAAGTCCTGTGGCAGTTGGGCAAAGTTTCTTTAGGTATCCTGTCTTTTTTCTCTGGTTATCTTCTTCTACTAATGATACACTTTTCTTCTGCTGAGGTACCAGGATCCCTCTGGTCCATTTTCTCTATCTCAAAGGATTTGACAAACTATTTCAGTGAAGGTATTATCCCTTGCAGGGGCATTTAATAAAAGTAAGAAGTGTCTACTCAAAGGAATTTAGACTTTTAATGACCTTCAGTTAACAGATAGCCTGATAAAGGAGGTATTTGGAAATAGGGCTGGGGGGAGTGGGAAGGGTCTACCCATTGTGCTGAAACTCCATTACAAAAGTGGTTATCTTCTCTACTAGCCTGTAAAACCATCCCAGATTGTATTTGTGTATTTCAGATGTAGAATCATAAACCAGGAGACTTATAGTCTGTTTGGCATATTTTGGTCTCTGGTTATATATTGCTACATATTTTCTTCCAAATACTTCATATGTGTTCATCTTCTCCACTCAAGGATGCAGAAAGACTCCATCAATCCATATAGATTGCTCTGGGTTCATGTTTGACCCAGAGTGACCAGAGCTCCAAGTAGCCGGTACAGGCATCAGGAATCAGCCGCTCCATCGTGGTTCAGTACTCCTTAGCGACGGCTGTGCACTATGATGGAGGGTGGGAAGGTTTAAAGGACCCAGGCCACTTGACTGTCCCTCTTTATTGTCACTCTATGGCTGTGGTAGGAGCCCTGTAGCCTACCTGGACCCCAAGATTCTCAACATCCTCTAAATAGGGATTTTTTTCTGATAACCATACATATTAGTCCAAACTACAGACTATCCTACTTACTGCAAAATGTCTGGAGACCATATGCTGGTCTACCCATCCTGAAAATTGATTTACAACATGATCACAAGTACTGGCTCTGCCTGTGGCTCGCAAAGAGGTCTGGGCCCCTAACTGGCTTTGCTGCCTGAAGGAGAAGCATGAGAATCTCTTTCATAACCTTGTCAAAGGCTGTGAATGTTGAGGAGTCAAGATAACTTTGTTCTTTGATCGGACATTTACTATATGCTGGGTAAGTGCCAGGCACTATGGAAAGGCTGGGGAATTCAAACATGGAGGGATGGTCCCTGCCCTCAAGGCGCTGATGGTCTAGCAGGGAAAAATACAGCTGTGATGATATGCTGTGGTATGTCCTACATTATCTATGTGGGTTACATACTATGGGAGTCCTGAAGTGGGAAAAATTAGTCTTGCTTGGGAGCTCCCTTCGCAGATGAGGTGACATTTGGGCTGGGCTTGAATGCAAGTGTGGAATTAGGGGAGGGAGGAAGACTGTTGCATGAACAAAAACATGGGGCTATGAACACGGCAGACATGTTTGGGAAATGCCGGGGCTGAGTGTGGGCGCAGCATGGGGTGAGTGGAGTCATGGGAACAATGGAAAATGAAGTAAAAACTAAGTAGAACCAGATTGTAACAGGTAATGAATGTCAAAGGAAGTTATTTGAATTGATAAGAAGTATACTTGAGAAAAATCAAGGTTGTTGCTTTTTTGTATAAATAGTAAAGATCAACTTAAAAAAAGAACAGCATTTATTACTATTTTTATTTACTTAAAAGAATTTCTGAAATATGTGAATTGTGTTTGTTTTGCTCCCATTAACATCGTTCTGTTTGGGGAAATGCAAATATTCCCAAATTTTTACTCATTGCATTTTTTAAATATCTTTACTGGAGTGTAATTGCTTTACAGTGGTGTGTTAGTTTCTGCTGTATAACAAAGTGAATCAGCTATACGTATACATACATCCCCTCCCTTTTGTGTCTCCCTCCCACCCTCCCTATCCCACCCCTCTAGGTGGACACAAAGCATGGAGCTGATCTCCTTGTGCTATGCAGCTGCTTCCCACTAGCTATCTATTTTACATTTCGTAGTGTATATATGTCAGTGTTACTCTCTTACTTCGTCCCAGCTTCCCCGTCCCCACTGTGTCCTCAAGTTCTCTCTCTATGTCTGTGTCTTTATTCCTGCCCTGCCAGTAGGTTCGTCAGTACTGTTTTTTAGATCCCATATATGTGTTAGCATACGGTATTTGTTTTTCTCTTTCTGACTTACTTCACTCTGTATGACAGACTCTAGGTCCATCAACCTCATTACAAATAACTCAGTTTTTGTTCTTTTTATGGCTGAGTAGTATTCCATTGTGTATATGTGCCACATCTTCTTCTTCTTTTTTTTTTTTTTGTGGTACGCAGGCCTCTCACTGCTGTGGCCTCTCCCATTGCGGAGCACAGGCTCCGGACGCACAGGCCCAGCAGCCATGGCTCACGGGCCCAGCCGCTCTGCGTCATGTGGGATCTTCCCAGACCGGGGCACGAACCCGTGTCTCCTGCATCGGCAGGCGGACTCTCAACCACTGTGCCACCAGGGAAGCCCCACATCTTCTTTATCCATTCCTCTGTCGATGGACATTTAGGTTGCTTTCATGTCCTGACTATTGTAAGTAGTGCTGTAATGAACCTTGTACTCACTGGATTTTGACTCTTGATTTTCTGCTTGGTTTCATCTGATCTTATTGGAGGAAGAAAGTAAGATCAGAGAGATGAAACGATTTAGCAAAGGTCAGATGAGAAAGTGGCAGAACTGGAATATGAGCCGAGGTTTCCCATCCCTAAGACCTGCACTTGTCCAACGTAGCTGACCCCAGGCTCTTCTGTTCCGGGTTAGTGTGTG
Organism: Orcinus orca; assembly: GCF_937001465.1. Classification (NCBI taxonomy): domain Eukaryota; kingdom Metazoa; phylum Chordata; class Mammalia; order Artiodactyla; family Delphinidae; genus Orcinus; species Orcinus orca. The sequence goes on along the minus strand of NC_064559.1, from coordinate 54,669,140 downwards.
GTTGGGTGCACAGAGGATGCTCTGGAACGCTGAGCATGGAACCCTGAGTCAAAATGCCAGGGGGTCAACTGTGTGAGACTGGAAATAGCTGGATGTGAGACTTGGGAATGAGAAATGTCTCTAAAACTAGAGGGTAGAGTCAGTGGTGCTCACAGAGCCTGGGTGATAAAGAGCCCAGTGCTGCAGGTGTCAAGAGTCACCTTGCACGGGTCATGGGAAATGGCTGCAGAGACTTCTCTCCTCCTTCCCCTGCTCTCCCTTAGCTCAGGCAGCATCTGTTTCATCAGTGGCACTGCAGCTTCTCCAGTGAAAGCGAGGTACTTTTTTTCCTCCATGTTTCCAGAATATAAAACAAAAATAGTTGAATTGATGATGGTGATGATAATAATGGTGATTTCCTGAGACTCAAGGAAGTTAAATAATTTAGCTCAAGTTGTGTAGTTAGTCAGTGGCAGAGCTAAATTTGGATGCCAGTCTGTATAACTCCACGGTCTGCCATAACCATTATCCTACCCTGCAGCCTAAGGGTGCTACCAGATCAGCCTGGCTGATCTGAGGCGCTGGCCCACACCCTACATAGTGTTGATAGCTTCTTAGAAGAGTGTGGGTGTGGGGTTGGGCTGGTACTATGGCTGCTTTCATGTTGAAGAGAGGTGCAAAATTGAAGGTCAAACATTTTTCCCATCATCATCATCATTATCAACATCATCAAGAAATCAAAACAATATTTTAAATATGATTTGAGCTTTTTCGTATGCATACTCTCATTTAGAACCACTTGGCTTGGTAGGTGAAGTGGGTACACAGTTAAGGAAATTGGTTGAGGGTTAAGTAGGAAGCTGGAAAAACTGAATAGACTCTAAACATTTTTTTATCATAATCCACAATAAAAATGTTTATTTTATACCATGATCCAGATTATAATGCTCTCTGATCTATTCTGTTTATTTCATTTCATTTCAAAGTGTTGGTCACAAGCCAATAAATTGATTTCATGACATGCTAACCAATTGTGACTCTCAATTTGAAAAACATTGGAGATCTATTAAACTTTCTCCACTCTGATGTGTCATAGTTCCATAATGTAGTAAATGTTAATTTATGAATGGTTATCAAGTGTCAAAATAAGACTGAACCTTAAAGGAGAGTGAGGACAGCAGCTTCTTGCCCTAATCCACATTACTCCTCCCTTCCCAACCTATCAAGGGCATCCACTTTCAAGATGTTTTTTTCTCCTTTATATTCACTTCCCTATTTCTAAGTAGTGTTCTTTTTTAAAAAATTTTTTTAAATTTAATTTTATTTATTTTTTTATACAGCAGGTTCTTATTAGTCATCAGTTTTATACACATCAGTGTATACATGTCAATCCCAACCTCCCAACCCAGCACACCACAACCCCCTCCCCACCTGCTGCTTTCCCTCCTTGGTGTCCATACGTTTGTTCTCTACATCTGTGTCTCAATTTCTGCTCTGCAAACCAGTTCATCTGTACCATTTCACAGGTTCCACATATATGCGTTAATATGATATTTGTTTTTCTCCTTCTGACTTACTTCACTCTGTATGACAGTCTCTAGATGCATCCACATCTCTACAAATGACCCAATTTCGTTCCTTTTTATGGCTGAGTAATATTGCATTGTATATATGTACCACGTCTTCTTTATCCATTCGTCTGTCGATGGGCATTTAGGTTGCTTCCATGACCTGGCTATTGTAAATAGTGCTGCAGTGAACACTGGGGTGCCATGTCTTTTTGAATTATGTTTTTCTCTGGGTATATGCCCAGTAGTGGGATTGCTGTGTCATATGGTAATTCTATTTGTAGTTCTTTAAGGAACCTCCATACTGTTCTCCATAGTGGCTGTATCAATTACATTCCCACCAACAGTGCGAGAGGGTTCCCTTTTCTCCACACCCTCTCCAGCATTTGTTGTTTGATTTTCTGATGATGCCCATTCTAACCGGTGTGAGGTGATACCTCATTGTAGTTTTGATTTGCATTTCTCTAATAATTAGTGATGTTGAGCAGCTTTTCATGTGCTTCTTGGCCATCTGTATGTCTTCCTTGGAGAAATGTCTATTTAGGTCTCCTGCCCATTTGGGGATTGGGTTGTTTGTTTTTTTAATATTGAGCTGCACAAGCTGTTTATATATTTTGGAGATTAATCCTTTGTCCGATGATTCATTTGCAAATATTTTCTCCCATTCTGAGGGTTGTCTTTTCATCTTGTTTACGGTTACCTTTGCTGTGCAAAAGCTTTTAAGTTTCATTAGGTCCCCTTTGTATATTTTTATTTTTATTTCCATTACTCTAGGAGGTGGATCAATAAATATCTTGCTGTGATTTATGTCAAAGGGTGTTCTTCCGATGTCTTCCTCTAAGAGTTTAATAGTGCCCGGTATTACATGTAGGTCTCTAATCCATTTTGAGTTTATTTTTGTGTATGGTGTTAGGGAGTGTTCTAATTTCATTCTTTTACATGTAGCTGTCCAGTTTTCCCAACACCACTTATTGAAGAGGCTGTCTTTTCTCCATTGTATATCCTTGCTTCCTTTGTCAAAAATAAGGTGACCATTTGTGTGTGGGTTTATCTCTGGGCTTTCTATCCTGTTCCATAGATCTATATTTCTGTTTTTGTGCCAGTACCATATTGTCTTGATTACTGTAGTTTTGTAGTATAGGCTGAAGTCAGGGAGTCTGATTCCTCCAGCTCCATTTTTTTCCCTCAATACTGCTTTGGCTATTCGGGGTCTTTTGTGTCTCCATACAAATTTTAAGATTTTTTGTCCTAGTTCTGTAAAAAATGCCATTGGTAATTGGATAAGGGTTGCATTGATCTGTAGATTGCTTTGGGTACTATAGTCATTTTCACAATATTGATTCTTCCAATCCAAGAACATGGTATATCTCTCCATCTGTTGGTATCATCTTTAATTTCTTTCATCAGTGTCTTACAGTTTTCTGCATACAGGTCTTTTGTTTCCCTAGGTAGGTTTATTCCTAGGTATTTTATTCTTTTTGTTGCAGTGGTAAATGGGAGTGTTTCCTTCATTTCTCTTTCAGAGTTTTCATCATTAGTGTATAGGAATGCAAGAGATTTCTGTGCATTAATTTTGTATCCTTCAACTTTACCAAATTCAGTGATTAGCTCTAGTAGTTTTCTGGTGGCATTTTTATGATTCTCTATGTATAGTACCATGTCATCTGCAAACAGTGACAGTTTTACTTCTTTTCCAATTTGTATTCCTTTTATTCCTTTTTCTTCTCTGATTGCCATGGCTAGGACTTCCAAAACTTTGTTGAGTAATAGTGGTGAGAGTGGACATCCTTGTCTTCTTCCTGATCTTAGAGGAAATGCTTTCAGTTTTTCACCCTTGAGAATGATGTTTGCTGTGCGTTTGTCGTATTTGGCCTTTATTATGTTGAGTAAGTTTCCCTCTGTGCCCACTTTCTGGAGAGTTTTTATCATAAATGGGTGTTGGATTTTGTCAAAAGCTTTCGCTGCATCTATTGAGATGATCATATGGCTTTTATTCTTCAATTTGTTAACATGGTGTATCACGTTGATTGATTTGCGTATATTGATGAATCCTTGCATCCCTGGGATAAATCCCACTTGATCATGTTGTATGATCCTTTTAATGTGTTGTTGGATTCTGTTTGCTAGTATTTTGTTGAGGATTTTTGCATCTATATTCATCTATGATATTGGTCTGTAATTTTTTTTTTTTGTAGTATCCTTGTCTGGTTTTGGTATCAGGGTGATGGTGGCCTCATAGAATGAGTTTGGGAGTGTTCCTTCCTCTGCAACTTTTTGGAAGAGTTTGAGAAGGATGGGTGTTAGCTCTCCTCTAAATGTTTGATAGAATTCACCTGTGAAGCCATCTGGTCCTGCACTTTTTTTGTTGGAAGATTTTTTTTTTTTTTTTTTTGCGGTACGCGGGCCTCTCACTGTTGTGGCCTCTCCAGTTGCGGAGCACAGGCTCCGGATGCGCAGGCTCAGTGGCCATGGCTCACGGGCGCAGCTGCTCCGCGGCATGTGGGATCTTCCCGGACCGGGGCATGAACCGGTGTCCCCTGCATCGGCAGGCAGACTCTCAACCACTGCGCCACCAGGGAAGCCCTTGTTGGAAAATTTTCAATCACAGTTTCAATTTCATTACTTATGATTGGTCTGTTCATATTTTCTATTTTTTCCTGGTTCAGTCTTGGAAGGTTATACCTTTCTAAGAATTTGTCCATTTCTTCCAGGTGGTCCATTTTATTGGCATAGAGTTGCTTGTAATAGTCTCTTAGGAGGCTTTGTATTTCTGCAGTGTCTGTTGTAACTTCTCCCTTTTCATTTCTAATTTTATGGATTTGAGTCCTCTCCCTCTTTTTCTTGATGAGTCTGGCTAATGGTTTATCAATTTTGTTTATCTTCTCAAAGAACCAGCTTTTAGTTTTATTGATCTTTGCTATTGTTTTTTTTGTTTCTATTTCATTTTTTTCTGATCTGATCTTTATGATTTCTTTCGTTCTGCCAACTTTGGGTTTTGTTTGTTCTTCTTTCTCTAGTTCCTTTAGGTGTAAGGTTAGATTGTTTATTTCAGATTTTTCTTGTTTCTTGAGGTAGACTTCTATAACTATAAACTTCCCTCTTAGAACTGCTTTTGCTTCATCCCATAGGTTTTGGATCGTCATGTTTTCTTTGTCATGTGTCTCTAGGGTTTTTTTTTTTTTTTTTTTGGTGGTACGCAGTCCTCTCACTCTTGTGGCCTCTCCCATTGCAGAGCACAGCCTCCGGATGTGCAGGCTCAGTGGCCATGGCTCACGGTCCCAGCCGCTCCGCGGCATGTGGGATCTTCCTGGACCAGGGCATAAACCCGTGTCCCCTGCATCAGCAGGCGGACTCTCAACCACTGCTCCACCAGGGAAGCCCTCTGGGTGTTTTTTTTTTTATTTCCTCTTTTATTTCTTCAGTGATCTCTTGGTTATTTAGTAACGTATTGTTTAGCCTCCGTGTGTTTGTGTTTTTTACTTTTTCTCCCCCTGTAATTCATTCCTAATCTCGTAGCGTTGTGGTCAGAAAAGATGCTTGATATGATTTCAGTTTTCTTAAATGTACTGAGGCTTGATTTGTGACCCAAGATGTGATCTATCCTGGAGAATGTTCCGTGCGCACTTGAGAAGAAAGTGTAATCTGCTGTTTTTGGATGGAATGTCCTATAAATATCAATTAAATCTATCTGGTCTATTGTGTCATTTAAAGCTTCTGTTTCCTTATTTATTTTCATTTTGGCTGATCTGTCCATTGGTGTAAGTGAGGTGTTAAAGTCCCCTACTATTATTGTGTTACTGTCGATTTCCTCTTTTATAGCTGTTAGCAGTTGCCTTATGTATTGAGGTGCTCCTATGTTGGGTGCATATATATTTATAATTGTTATATCTTCTTCTTGGTTTGATCCCTTGATCATTATGTAGTGTCCTTCCTTGTCTCTTATAACATTCTTTTTTTAAGTCTATTTTATATGATATGAATATTGCTACTCCAGCTTTCTTTTGATTTCCATTTGCATGGAATAGCTTTTACTCTCCCCTCACTTTCTTTGTGAGTCTGTATGTGTCCCTAGGTCTGAAGTGGGTCTCTTGTAGATAGCATATATATGGGTCTTGTTTTTGTATCCATTCAGCAAGCCTGTGTCTTTTCGTTGGAGCATTTAATCCGTTCATGTTTAAGGTAATTATCGATATGTATGTTCCTATTACCATTTTCTTAATTGTTTTGGGTTTGTTTTTGTAGGTCCTTTTCTTCTCTTGTGTTTCCCACTTAGAGAAGTTCCTTTAGCATGTGTTGTAGAGCTGGTTTGGTGGTGCTGAATTCTCTTAGCTTTTGCTTGTCTGTAAAGCTTTTGATTGCTCCATCAACTCTAAATGAGATCCTTGCCAGGTAGAGTAATCTTGGTTGTAGGTTCTTCCCTTTCATCATTTTAAGTATATCATGCCACTCCTTTCTGGCTTGTAGAGTTTCTGCTGAGAAATCAGCTGTTAACCTTATGGGAGTTCCCTTGTATGTTATTTGTCATTTTTCCCTTGCTGCTTTCAATAATTTTTCTTTGTCTTTAATTTTTGCCAATTTGATTACTATGTGTCTCAGCATGTTTCTCCTTGGGTTTATCCTGTATGGGACTCACTACGCTTCCTGGACTTGGGTGGCTATTTCCATTCCCATGTTAGGGTTGTTTTTGACTATAATCTCTTCAGATATATTCTCTGATCCTTCTCTGCCTCTTCTCCTTCCGGGACCCCTATAATGAGACTGTTGTTGCATTTAATGTTGTCCCAGAGGTCTCTTAGGCTGTTTTCATTTCTTTTCATTCTTTTTTCTTTCTTCTGTTCTGCAGCAGTGAATTCCTCCGTTCTGTCTTCCAGGTCACTTAACGATTCTTCTGCCTCAGTTATTCTGCTATTGATTCCTTCTAGTGTAGTTTTCATTTCAGTTATTGTATTGTTCATCTCTGTTTGTTTGTTCTTTAATTCTTCTAGGTCTTTGTTAAACATTCCTTGCATCTTCTCGATCTTTGCCTCCATTCTTTTTCTGAGGTCCTGCATCACCTTCACTATCATTATTCTGAATTCTTTTTCTGGAAGGTTGCCTATGTCCACTTCATTTGCTTGTTTTTCTGGGCTTTTATCTTGTTCCTTCATCTGGTACGTAACCTTCTGCCTTTTCATCTTGTCTATCTGTCTGTGAATGTGGTTTTTATTCCACAGGCTGCAGGATTGTAGTTTTTGCTTCTGCTGTCTGCCCTCTGGTGGATGAGGCTATCTAAGAGGCTTGTGTAAGTTTCCTGATGGGAGGGACTGGTGGTGGGTAGAGCTGACTGTTGCTCTGTTGGGCAGAGCTCAGTAAAACTTGAATCCACTTGACTTTTGATGGGTGAGGCTGGCTTCCCTCCCTGTTGGTTGTTTGGCCTGAGGCAACCCAGCACTGGAGCCTACCTGGGCTCTTTGGTGTGGCTAATGACAGACTCTAGGATGGCTCACACCAGGGAGTACTTCCCAGAACTTCTGATGCCAGTGTCCTTGTCCCCATGGTGAGCCACAGCCACCCCCCGCCTCTGCAGGAGACCCTCCACCACTAGCAGTTTGTTCTGATTCAGTGTCCTCTGGGGTCACTGCTCCTTCCCCTGGGTCCCAGTGCGCACACTACTTTGTGTGTGCCCTCCAAGAGTGGAGTCTCTGTTTCCCCCAGTCCTGTCAAAGTTATGCAATCAAATCCCACTAGGCTTCAAAGTCTGATTCTAGGAATTCCTCCTCCTGTTGCCAGACCCCCAGGTTGGAAAGCCTGACATGGGGCTCAGAACCTTCACTCTAGTGGGTGGACTTCTGTGGTATAAGTGTTCTCCAGTCTGTGAATCCCCCACCAAGCAGTTATAGGATTTGATTTTACTGTGATTGTGCCCCTCCTACCATCTCACTGTGGCTTCTCCTTTGTCTTTGGATGTGGGGTATCTTTTTTGGTCAGTTCCAGTGTCTTCCTGTCAATGATTGTCCAGCAGCTAGTTGTGATTCTCGTGTTCTCACAAGAGGGAGTGAGAGCACGTCCTTCTCCTCCACCATCTTGGTTCCTCTGGGCAGGAACTCTGCTAGTGTTGGAGGGTCCCCTGCAGAAGCAGGGGGCAGCCGTGGTTCACTGCAGGGACAGAGACCTCTAAGTAGTGTTCTTAAGTCTTTTAGTTTTTAGTTGATCACTTTTAGTCATTAGCTAATAAGTTCTTATCACTTGTCTACCACCACCCCCTTCAATAAAATGTCAAGCTGACAGATATCATGATGGCATCTCTATTCCTCCTGAAGCTGTTGGAGAATGTGGTTGACATATGATGGGTTTGTGAATACCACTCACTTGAATATAAGAGACTTCATTCTCAGTCACAGGAAATGTTGCCACCCTTCTCAAGGGCAAAATCTGTAGCATGGGAGCAGAGTGGAATACTTGCTCTCTGCAGGCAGGAAGATCCCAGAGAGGGAGCTTAGATACATTCTGTTCTTGCTCCCAATTTTACCATTCATATAATCTACTTCTCCCTTGAAGAGAAGGGAGTGAGAAGTGACAAGTGGCCAAGAAGGCTTTGCTAGGTCATGTCACCCATAAGGAAACTCACAGCACAAGACACACACTCAGGCATCCATCCAAGTTCTAAATAACAGTTCAAGAGAAAGCCTGCTTCTCTGGATCCAAAGCAGGAAACAGACTTTGAATAGCTGGATAAAGGAATCGGAAATATCTCCACTCTTAGTTAAGGGATTTTTTTTTTTTTTTTTTTTTTTGGTCCATTGGCCTGGCATCATATTTCTGTTGAATTGTGTTTTACCACTCAGAAACTTACTACCAGATGCTCAGGTCTGGGAGATCCAGTTGTTAACATGATTGCATAAAATTAAATTAAATTTTTACAAAACCTCACAAATATTAAGACAAAGCTATGGATATGTCTGAACATAAATTAGACTGCAACTTAGTCTGAAAATGCTGAGAATGCTGAGCCCTTAAATTTCGTTACATAATTCCCCAATCATCTAAGGTGGGAAGTGGAGTCTGTTCAGCACCACCATCTGATTTCAGCATTGTTAAAACCCAGACCAGAAATGGAATCCTGCAACTGACAATGAATTAGGGCTGTGTTTTAGAGTCTTATCTGAAGCTGCAGGCAAAATCTTGGAATCACAGTTAAAGGTCTTACTGCAACAGGGGGCTACACACAACTCATCTGCACAAGAGAATCAGGAGCTTCCAAGTCAGGCTGGAGAAATGCGGGACTCGCTTAATTACATGGCCTGTTCAAAAGAGGAGGTTGCCAATAGAGCAAAGTTCTGTTGCATTTTCCTGACCCTTTGGGGTTTAAATTTGCAACCTGCATCAGCAAAATTTTGGCATTTGATTCTGCTAAAATCAAAGAGCCAAATTTCTGCCTCCTGTTACGTGAACACCGTTCTTGCTGACGTCAATGAAAGCTGTGCATGCATAACTGAGGGCAGATTTTGGCCTGGGTTGTAGACATATGAGAACTGGCACAACATGCTCACATCCAAACTCTGTCCCACCCGGCCTTCTGATAACGAGAACTTCTCCTTTGTAACTCTCTCTCCACACGCTGGGAGCTGGGCCTTAACCCAAAACACAAATTAGAAGCATCATCTCATACAGAAATCTAAGCCAGTTGCAAATTTAATGTAGATGTGGCAAAAGTCACCTGAGTGGGTAACTGTGGAACCGCAAATTTCACAAACAGATTATGGGTGACCTCGCCTTGAAGCATACTCAGTGTAGTTTCTAAAGTATGCATTTAATTAGTTAGGAGAAGGAGGCTTGCACCTACTTCCACCTTACTGTTTAATTTTTGTACTTGAGAATGCACTGCCTACACCACTCAGACTCCTGCTGCTGGTTTAGGAAATGCTACAAACATTCCTGGGCCTGGTGCGGTGCCTGGAATAGAGGACACAGCCTAGTGAATAACTATGGGACATATGGATTCTATAAAGCAAGAGATAGTAATAATAGCTTACAGTCACACAGTGCTTTGTGTCAGGCACTGTCTTGCATATATTAAATTATTTAATCCTCACCACACCCTATCATGTAAGTTTAGTATTTTATAAATGAGCAAACTACAGAAGTTAAGAAACTTAATGGCTAGTGAGTTGTGGACCTGGGATTTCAATCCAGGCAGTCTGGCTTCAGAGGTCAGGTTATTATTCACTGTGCTAAACTGCCTCTCAGTTAAAATGCAGGAATTGTTTATTGTTAATTAGCTATCAGTCAAATAATATTTATTGATATCTGGGTAATTCTACTGAGAAAGACAGAAACATATTACTAGCAAGAGTTTGTTAAGAACTATTTGTGTGATCTTAATTGTCTGAGTTTCTTTTTTTTTTTCCAACCAGACAGTTTTTCTAAATCCTAGGAGCAATAGCATAACTTCCCAGACTAACTAAACATTGTAGTCTCATGGCATCTTTGACATTTTTCAGCAGAAAGGGAAATGAATTTTGCAGTGAATTTTGAAGACAAATTTTGTGTGTATCATATTTAAACAAATTTTAAGTTTACATTGGCTATTAGCTCCTTCAACTAATTTTTCTGCAGTCACTTAAAAAAATTAAATATATCCAGGCTATGCATTAGCAATGTTAGGATTCTCATAACTGCTTTTTAGTATGGGTCATCTTTTTCCTTATGAGAGCATATCTGAAGTTATAGTTGAGTTTGATATGTATGATTTGACATATACATATTTACTTTACATGGAGGTTTGAGGGACACAGTTGCAACCAGAAGGTGGAAAATTCTCCCTTGCCCCAAATTTTACTGGCAAAAATGGGAAGAGAATGGCCTTGTCTAAGAACTTATCAGGCCCCTGTAGAGGTAATTTTTGAGCTTTGGTTTGGTTTTTGTATTGCCCAGGATATACTTTCACAAAGCCTGGGGCTCAGCAATAGACCTACTCTCTTATTCTGAGCACCTCATCGTCTTTGGTTTCAAGTGGAAATTCCTTACGTTGTCCTTCTACACCAGGAACCCTAATTTCCTTCCATGAACTTATTGCTCATGATGTCATCTTAGAGACCTTCTTTCATGACAGTGGAAAAAATATATGCCACTGGAGTCTAGAAAAAGTCAAATTTTGCTGCTTTCCTTGACATGAGGAAGTCAAGAAAGGGACATGTTCTTTTCATGAGAAGAAATGACAGTGAGCGTGGGTGCTGTTTTGACAATCTTGAATTTGAAACGATGCTATATCGTTAAGTTGTTTGGAAAGTGAGGAATGTGACTTGTCCATGGTCACATGACTCATGAATAACAGACCAAGGAAAAGAATCCAGAATACTTAACCCCCAAAACCACACTCCCCTCATTCCAAACATGCTAAAACTTAGGGCAAGGAAGCCTTTTTTTTGGTAACTATACAGAAAAAGATTTGGATTTATGTCCATTAAAATCGTATCCCGTTGCCAGGACATATGAGATATATATCTTCAGTGTGGTCTTGCCTGCACTTAGAAACGTTGTGCCATGTTGGCTTTCTCCATTGTCTCTTTCAGTAATGTGTTTAACTTCAAGTGGATTATAGAGTTCTCAAATATTGTTTTCTACTTCTTCAGAATCTTTCTCGGAGAACATTTTCTGATATCATTTCCAAAATTTCCAAATCAATCTGTAGACCTTTATTAGGGCCAGTTAGACCGCCTAATGCAAGATTCATTTCCATAATATTCCGTAATAAATATCATCAGCTTCTACTTACCTACATCCAGGGACAGTGCACTTACTAATTCACAAAACATCTATCATATTATGATTGAAGAGTTCTAGTTATTAAACTATCTATAAATTATAAAGACTAAAACCCTGACTCTTAAGAACTTCGAATGACAAGTTCTAGTTTTACTTTCTCAAGCAGATATTTCAAACTGGGACCCCATGGGGGACCCCTTTCAAATAGCATTTTGTTTGGCCTGCTTGGTGTTTTTTAAAAATAATAAGCCAACATTGAAGAAATTGAGAGATTTTACATAAAAATAAGGTTTTCTGGCTTTTCTTAAAAAAAGAAAGATCTTGTAATATTGCAGCCACTTTCTTACAGGGAAACAGGTATCTGGACCTGAGTGGGAACTGCCTCTTTTAGATGGGGCATAAGTTCTCCAGGTCTCCAGAGACCTCCACTTCCTGTAGATTTCTACATCCTGTGGCTGAGTGTCACTTGCCATTAATTATCATGCATGTACTATTGTTTTTCTAACATCTGGCTAGCTCTATTCCCTTATATTACCTTTCTGAGTCCTGTAGGCACATTTGTGACCCCTTGAATTAGGCAGTACAGAGCAAATATGCTCCTTCATGTACATGAAAGAGTTGTGTTTTTTTGCTCTACATGTCTTTAGTCCTCCTTAGGTTTCAGTTCTTTTAACCATACCTTGTATAGTATAGCTTCTAATGCCATCCCTCCTCTGGGTATTTCTTCAATTTGTCTCAGCCTCTTTTAAAACATGGCACCCGGAACTTAACACAGTGCTGGAAACCTGGAACCATGGACTCTTATTATCCTTTCTATTTCTTAAGTTATAGGTGTCATGAGAATCTGGTAAGTGTTACAGGTTGAGTGGGTTCTGTTCTGTTTGCACAGCACCTTCATTCTTTCTGGACACAACCCTCTCCTCTTCTTTGGGACCTCTTGCTCCTTGCCATGCTCTACTCTGTGAGTTGCTAACTACTGATGAGACCTTGGCCACAGAGATTCATCCCAGGGTGGGCACCTGTCACAAACCAAGACAATGAGGAACTTTTCCTGAATTTTTTTCTAACCAGAGCTTGAAATTTTGGTTTCTGAGATTATAAAGATAAAAATCTGAAGCTACAGGTTACCAGCCTCCATGCCTGTTGGAAACACTGGTCAGAAAGAAATCACCACACAGAATCACAAGAAAAAAATACCAGGTATCATCACTGAAGTCCCTGGTACCAGTCATCCCTAAGGCTGTCCCTTGTAAATTTTGTTTTTGTAAGCCAGTGTATTCTTTTTCCTTCTTACTATCCTCCCCTTCTGCCTCTCTTCCCCTCCTTCCATCTTTCCTTCATTCCTTCTTTAGAAAAATTATTTATTTATTAAAACAAAACCAAAAAAAATAACCACAAGATGTTATTATTCCCGTCACGAAGGGCAGGTTCTTGCAGGACTGGGGAGTGATTTCTGAGGGAGCAGAGGAGGCCCCTCCTTGACAGAGATGAGTGGGTTCCACAGGACCATGATGACTGAGCCCCCCCACAGGAACACCTTGGAGATGTAGCAGTGCTTGGACTGTTTACCTTGCCACTCTTGAGGACATCGGTCCACATCTCCTTCCCATTCTCCAGCACCACATTTTAGTGCCTGTCAAAGGCCTTTGCACGGCCCAGAAATTTCTTGTTGCGACAGTCGGTGAGCACTTGGGTGGTGTGGTTGACCGACTCTGCGAGCAGGAAGGGTGGACCCGTGTTGAACTCTGCTTCTGCAGCTCCTCCGGCCTGGGGCCGTCTCAGGAGGGGGCTCGCCGAGGAGGCTCACGGTGGTAGTGGCTGCGCTCTCAGGTCTCGCCTATGCCCATCTCTTGTGTTGCTTCTGCCTCTGTAAAGAGTCTTATGTTAATTTAAACTGCCTCTGTCTAGCTGACAACCAAGTAAGAAAATCTTCCCTAAGAAAATGGGTAACTCACAGGTGATGTGACTGTGTGAAAGAACAAATGACTCCCTGGCCAGGTGAGAAACTGCTTCGCACTAGGATGGACTATAAATTGCCTATGATTTCTAGTCCACAGCCATCATTTCGGGACCACATATTTGGGGGGGAATAATTATTTACTAAATTGACTTCAGTGATGTCTTATTAATCCTTGTATCTAAGGAATAGTAAATTAATAATAAATAATGATTCGATTTAATTGATCAGAATTTCAGAATATGTGGCTAGTCCTGCCATGGTCCCAGAATAGATAATAACTTAATCTTTACGTATTTAGGATTCTGCCTCATACTTATCCTAAAGACTGCTAAACTCTGCAGGGCAGTTCATCATACCCATTTTGAGCTAGTGGTTTTGAATTTATCCTTGGGCAGGAAATGTGCAAATTAGAACAGATCTTACTGTAGAAAAGGACAGGGTTGTTTCAGTTGCTCTGATTTCTGCTTCTGTGGAGCATTTGTGATCCCCCAAATTTGACTTCTAACACAGATCTGGCTTCCAGCTGGGGAGGGGAGACAACGGTGGACAGCTCCCTCCATCAGCTCTCTTCCACACTGCTCCCCTGTCCAGTTCACAGAAAGGGGTTCTGAGGCTGAAAAGACCCACTGCATAAAGGAGAACTTGCCTAACATTGGCCTTATCACAATCCATCCTTTATGGACCAACTCATGCTTTAATTTATTTTGTTGATAATAGCCTTCTGAGTCAGTGAATAGGTTACTGTCTCTCTCCTAGCTCATGGTAACTGAACAAATACTTGTAACAACTCCCTGGGTCTCTCTGTGTGTATGTATGGATGAATTTGGAGATCATCATGTTCTTTCAATAATAAATGAGAACACCCTGCTCTAAGCTTGAAATGTTTATACCCCTTTGCAATATAATTAGAAACAGGAATCCTACGATAAATAAGTGTGCTTAGATGCACATGGATAAATGCACTCAAGTCAAAAGAAGGGTGACACTTTTGAAAATTTTCATTTAGAAATATGTATATGTGTGGAGAAAGTTGTGAGATTTTGTTAACTTAGTAAAAATAAAATAATTTCCCAGTTATTTTGTTCTTCCTCCACTGCTCCTCCCCACCTCCCAAATTGGAAAAATTTCCTATGTGTTTTTTTTTTCTTTTCCAGGTATTTACATTTCAAAGATAAGAAAAACAGTGATTTTAAGGACAAACCAAATTAAACATAGTGTATTTATATATTCCTAAACATAAGAAAAAAGCAACCTTAGATCTGAAAGGACGTTAAAAGAAAGAAATTCAATTTTGTGATATATTTTATTTCCAAAAATTTTTTGTCCTAAGTTAATTTTTAAAGAAAATTTACTTCTAAATATGTGTCTATATATGCATAACCAATTGACTTATTTCACAGCTGATTTATGAGTTTTATACAGTCTTAGGATAATAATTACAATTTATGCATATTTATTTCAAATCTCTTTGACCAGCAACATGAATTTGGAAATGTACCTCATGTAGAGGTACCTTCTGTAGTCATTCAATAAATCAAATATAACCAGTTCTTACTGGAATTAACCTTTGATAATGACTCAATACCAATTTCCCCTAACCTGTGTATGCAATAGCATAAATCTAAACCATGGTTATCGTTAATGTCAGCAATTTTAATTGGATAATACCTAACATATCCTTGAAAAATCATCCTGGGGAAGCTCATTTTAAATATTGACTAATATGTGCTTTACTTTGCTAACAGTCTAAAGAAATTGGTTTTCGTTTATAGTATAATAGTACTTGGAAGGCTAGGTTAGCATCAGCCGGCTATCGTCAACCTTACTCATTTCCAAATGTTAACCATAAAATGTTATACTTTATAACATATATATGTAGCCACATATATGTTATAAAAATATGAGAAAGAAACAGACACCCACTTATAAGACTGAATGCAAAAGTTAAAAGCATAGAAATTGTAGCAGCAAAGCAAATTCCCACAGTTGATGGAAAAGTCTTTTCTTACAGTTTTATTATCCCTTAAAAGTTAGTTTTCATGTGGCTTCTAATAAATACCTTTCTATTTTTTTAGTTATCCTCCTTAACAATCTGTTTCTATTATTTTGAGTTGTAATTACAAACAAACAAGGAATGACAGGTTTTTGTAAGAGAGCCTAATATTAATGCAAAATTCTTCTATGTGAAGCTACCCTGTCTCCCTTTATCCACATCTTATCCCTTAGGCCACTCTTCTCCAAACCCCCAAACAACATCCCAATCTCTGTTCAAACAGATGAAACACAAAACTACAGAAACTTAAAATGGTACAAATGGGACAAATGAGCTAATAATGAACTACTATACCCTCTGGCATTTGTAAAACCTTTTCTCTCTTGCTAATGTAATTTTCCAGTCAGAGATGGGGAAGGCTTTCTCAAGGTTATGTCTGTACAAATGGCTGAGGAAGAGCCCAGGGACTCCGTTTCATTCTTTGTAATAGTCACAGAAGAGTGATTGCTTCCTTGACTTTGTGGCCCTGATCATTCCTTAAGTGGTTGAGTAAAAAACAACATGTCCCTGGAGGAGAGCTTTCTGATGGTTTTTCTGTGGTCGATTACTCCTGGGATGCTCACCATCACAGTAGGTCACCATGGTGATTCCACATTCTCTAGCCTCCCTCTGATCCTTTTGTGATAGGGATGCCAGCATCTCATTTATAAAATTAATGCACTGTGGCTCAGCTTCACAGTCGCTAATAACAATCTTTTGTGGAATAAATGAGTGAAAAAGTGATGAACATAGACTGGCATAAAGAATAACTTCTGCTGTAAATACTCTGTTATGTCTGGACGTAGCTGTTTTAAAAAGTAAGCAGGACTAACACTTATTGTTGAATATATTGTTGACCTATTAAGCAATAAAAAAAAACTGTGTAAGTTTTATTACACATTTTTCTCCAAACATCTGATTTAAGACATGCTAGCTGTCTGCACTATCCTTTCAGAATTCTAACCATTTGTTTGAGAACACTAGAACAAAGTGGTGATGTCCAGACAAAGTTTCTTTCAATTTAAATAATACTAGTGAAAATCCATGTCTGACACATGATGTTGTACAAGCAACTATCCCATAGCTATGAGGTTAGAGATGGATTTCGTTGTATTGTCAGCCATTCTTATGTACTTATTATTTCTTTGAAATGGTTAATACAATCTATATGATAAAATGTTGATTTTTTTTTTTTTTTTTTTTTTTTTTTGCGGTACGCGGGCCTCTCACTGTTGTGGCCTCTCCCATTGCGGAGCACAGGCTCCGGACGCGCAGGCTCAGCAGCCATGGCTCACGGGCCTAACCACTCCGCAGCATGTGGGATCTTCCCGGACCGGGGCACGAACCCGTGTCCCCTGCATCGGCAGGCGGACTCTCAACCACTGTGCCACCAGGGAAGCCCTGATCAGTTTTTTTCTTGGAAAAAATTTTGTTGTTGAGTTATGCTAAGTAAGCTTGTATATATTATTCTTTTTAAAATTTTTTAATATTATTCTTAATATGCTCCTATTAAGGAGGTTAGGTTTTTCTCACATCACATCACTCCAACACTGACACTTCCTTTGCTTCCCACTTCCACTTTTGAGAACTCTTTTTTGATTACATTGGGACATTGGGCTTTCCTGGATAATCCAAAATAATCTGCCTATTTTAAGGTCAGCTGATCAGCAACCTTAATTCCACTTGCAGCCTTAATATAATTTAACATAATTTGTTTCCAGTTTGTAATGCAGCATATTTATACATCCAAGGACTAGGACATAGGCATCTTTGCGTGGCCATTCTTCTGTCTTCCACATGAATATAGAAAGAAGAATTTCAAGAGAGGCTTAGTATCTAAACTACTTAGTATCTAAACATTAAAATTTTCAAAACACCGCCACAGAGATAACTGTGCAATTTACACTCACAATAAGAACAAGAGTTTCTTAGTCAATACGTTCATTATTCCAGCGTGAAGTTGACTTTGTTCTTGAGTAAAGGGGCCACTACCCCAATATTGTGAAGTAAGGGGTTTGGGGCAAAGTGGTGTCTGTTCATTGTAAGGTTTAGGCACAAGCATTCTAGAAAGCTATCTCCATGTTCCCATGCTCAGGAGGCAGGTGCTGTAGAATGCCTCTTCAGATTAGGAGCTGGAGTGGCTCATTAATGGCAGATCTGAGGGAGGAAAATATGGCGGGAAAGCATTGAAGTCTGTTTGATCTCAGCGATCAGCATATCACGAACTAAATATTTCATCAGTATGAGAGGAAACCCACAGGATCCTCTGACATTTTTTCATAGTTTTATTTTTTCGTTAAGTTGATCTCCATAATTCGTGAAGGGCTTTCTGAAGTGGGTCTGAGAGTGCATTGTCAATTGATTCTATGATTTCTGTTATGATCATTCAGCAGTGTGCTATAATAACTTTACTTTTTGTGATACCCTGGAACATTGTTGGGGAAATTGGTTGACTGATATCAAACTCTTCAGAATATACTAAAAAGGAAATTTTAAGTCATTAAGAAAATGATAAATACCCTTAACTATATTCAATATCCTGTGGTAAACCATAAAGGAAAATAATGTAAAAAAAGAATATATATATATATATATATATATATATATATATTATTGAATCACTTTGCTGTACAGCAGAAATTACACAACCTTGTAAATCAACTACACTTCAAGAAAAAAAGAAAATAATAAATACCCTTGAAAAAATTTAAATAATACAAAAGGGCATACAATAAGAACATCTCTCTCAGTCTAGACCCTTATGTTCTGCTCCAAGGAAATGTTTCCTGGATACTACTTTAGAAGCATCTATGTCTTGTGCATCCTTTTAGAATATTTCTATGCATACACATGCAGGTGTATAAATACATTCTTCTCTTCACACAAATTAAAGTGTATTATAAACACTAGTCTGTATCTTACTTTTGTTCACTTAACAATATGTTTTGGTAGTCTCCACATATCAGCAGATGTAGAATCCCTTTTTCATTTTGATGGCTTATAGTAATCATTTAAGCACAGACTATGTGCAGTTTCAGGATGGAAGCCACGTTTCTTGATACTGTTTAGCTTTATGTTAGGAACTAATCCAAGACAGAAGAGATGACAGGTATAGAAGTACAGTAGGTTGTATTAGTATTTACAAAATAATTATTTTTCCCTGTGGAAGGATTTTATATCCTTGGCTTGTTGGAGTAATGCATAGCCATGTGACTTCCTTTGGCCAATGCAATGTTGAAAATGTGTCATCCTCAAGGCAGAA
The DNA here is from genome assembly GCF_937001465.1 of Orcinus orca. NCBI lineage: Eukaryota > Metazoa > Chordata > Mammalia > Artiodactyla > Delphinidae > Orcinus > Orcinus orca. The sequence continues at coordinate 54,650,595 of NC_064559.1, read as the reverse complement.
GTTATAAGAGCCATATGTCTTTTCCCTCTGCCATAAAAACCGTTTAAGTCCCAGACAGATACCACTCCTTCTGCTGGGTTATGGAATGAAGTTGACATGGAACATAGCTGTAACCTGTAACCCACCCATAATGGATGGGTAGCATGAGAGAGAAATAAAACTTCATTATCTTAAGTAACTGCTTTCAGGAAATTATTTGGAATCACAGAATGATCTAGCTTATCCTGCTGATACAGGGAGCAACCTAAGGAACTATCAGAGTGTGAAAAATTTTAATAAAATATTTCTTCCTGTTGTGAAATGGTTTCTCCTGATTCCTTCCTCCTCAATTCCTCTTCAATTAAATCAAGTGACAAAAACCCCATTAATAAATAATACAACACAATATTTATTGACACATGTAGCATTTTCATTCTATTTAGGCATTTTATTCTATTTCAACACTTCCCAGGCTATTTTGTCCACAGGTCAAAGTAAGCGATATTTTTGTGTTTTAAAACAAACAATTTTGGGGACAAATGTCTGCTTCTGGCCATGATGGAGTAACTGGGTCCAGAACGTCCCTTCTTACCATAAACAAGTAGAAAACTGGACAAACTACATGAGGCAACCGTTTTGGATGTTGGGAAACAGGCAGCAGAGGACTGTGTTTCCTGAAAGCAGAGAAACAAGTTAGGGAAGCCTAAGATTGCCCAACTTTATGCCTGGAGGCACTTGCCTCACCCTGGTTCAAAGAGGGGGATCCCAAGCAGAGCACTGCAGAACTTCTGAGTTGCTGAATCAATACTGGAGGTCGGGATGGCTGAAGTGATTGGAATTATCAGGACAGAGTATTGGGGAGAAGGGAATTGGGCAGGAAAAAAGGTTCAAAAATTTCATAGGGATTCCCTTGAGTCTGTTGTTGAATACTTAACTGTGCATATATAGGGAGAAACACCCCAAGCCTGGGCAAATAATGATGAAGAAGCTGTATTTCACACAGGGCTAGAAGATATTCAAGTTCTGAGCAGCCAGGGTCCTTGCTGAAAACTTGGGGCATTTGGTAGAGACCTCAGGGTGGTTGTGCTTTAATAGTGAGGCTAAACTAGCCATAGGGTAAAGGCCACTCAAGATCCACTTTCTAAAGCTTAAAAACAATCTTGAAAATGATCAAGCTAATCTTTAAGTAATGTAACTCTCTGTCAAAACAAAGTGCAACACTCTTTAAAGGAAGACCACAAAATCCAGCATTCAGCAATATAAAATTAGCCAGGTTTAGCATTAAATAAAAAGGTACTAATCTTGTGAAAATAGGAAAACATGATCCATATTCAATAGAAAAATAAGTCAAAAGAAACCTGTAAGAAGTGACAGATGATGGAATTAACAAACAAGAGTTTTTAAAGAGCTAATATAAATATGCATAAGTATTTAAAGAAAAATGTGAACATAAAGAGGAGAAAAATGAAATAATATAGAGAGCAAAACAGAAACTCTAGTTTTGAAAAGTAGAATATCCAAAATGAAACAGCACTGGGTGGAATTCGTAGCAGATTAGACATTGCAGAAGAAAAAACAAATCAGTGAACTTGAAAGCATAACAATGAAAAACCATCCAAAATAAAGCATATAGAGAAAAATACTGAAACAAGTAAATGAACAGAGCCTCAGGAACTTTGGGAAAAATTTCCAACAGTCTAACATATACATTGTTCCAGAAGGATGGGGGAGGACAGAAAAATATTTAAAGAAATAATGGCTGAAATGTTCTAAATTTGATGAACACTGTAAGCCCACAGATGTGAAAATTTCAAGGAATTTCAAGCATGATAAACACAAAGAAAACCACATTAAGACACATCATAAACAAATTGGTAAAAACCAGTGATAAAGAGAAAATCTTAAAAAGCAGCCAGAGGGGAAAAATAATCACATGTTATGGATGGAAGAATGAAGATAATTACCGTAGTCTTCTCATTTGAAGCAATGCAAACCAGAAGACAGTGGAACAGCATCTTTAACGTGCTGAAACTAAAAACAAAAACAAACCCAAAAACAGAACAAGAAAAGCAAACAAACTAGAATTCTATATTAGAATATTATCAAACCCTATCAAACTAGAATTCTATATTAAGTGAATATTTCTTTCAAAAAAATTGAGGTGAAATAATGACTTTTCAGACAAACCAAAGCTGAAAGAAGTTGTATCCAAAAGCTCTAAACTATAAGGAATGCTAAAAGACATTCTTGAAGCAGAAATTTAGAGCTAGATAAAGAAATAAAAAGCTCTACAAATTGCAAATATATGGGTAAGTTTAAAAGAATTTTTTTTCATTTTAAAATTTCTTCAAAAGATAGTCAACTGTTTGAAGCAAAATTAAGAATACATTTTGAGGTTTCTAATATTTGAAGAAATAAAATATATAACTACACAAAAGTTGGGAAGGAGGAAATGGAAGCACACTAATGTAAGTGGTATAATAACATTTTAAGGTAGATTTTGATAAGTTAAAAAGGTGTATTTTAAACCCTAAAGCAAACACACACACATGCACAAACCAAAAACTGAAAATATAGAGACAGAGGTGATAAGCCAATAGTAGAGATAAAATGCAATCATAGGGCTTCCCTGGTGGCGCAGTGGTTGAGAGTCCACCTGCCGATGCAGGGGACACGGGAGCGGCTGGGCCCGTGAGCCATGGCCGCTGAGCCTGCGCGTCCGGAGCCTGTGCTCCGCAACGGGAGAGGCCACAACAGTGAGAGGCCCGTGTACCACACACACACACACACACACACACACACACACACACACAAATGCAATCATAAAAGATTTTTAATTTAATCCAAAAGAAGACAGAACAAGACAGGAGAAAAGAAAGAATCTATGGGACAAATAGAAAAGACTATCAAGATAGTCAGTTCAAGCCTAACCATATCAATAATATTAAATATAAACTCTAAACAATTCAACTAAAGGACTGACATTGTCAGAATAGATAAAAAAGTAAGAACTAATTGTTCTTGTCATTATTGCATGTTGTCTAAAAACAGTTTACATTAAATACAAAGTCACAAATGGTGTAAACGTAAAAGAATGCAAAAAGATATACTATACAAATACTAATCAAATGAAAGCTGGAATTGTTATATTAATATCAGAAAAAGTGGATTCTAGACCAAGGTATGTTACCAGGAATTACAGTACAGAAAAAGCAATTGAAAAAATGCAACCCCCATTCATAATCAAAACTAGGAATAGAAGTAAATTAAGAATAGAAGTAAACTAGGAATAGAAGTAAATTTTCTTAACCTGACTTACAGGGCATCTATTAAAAACTACACTGAACGTCATATTTAATGGGGAACAATTGAATACTTTTCCACCTAAGATTGTGAATACGTCAAGGATGTTTGTTCTCATCACTTCTATTCAACAGTTGACTGGTGGTTCTAGCTGGTACAATAGGGCAGGAAAACTAAATAAAAGGCATATAGTTAGAGAAGAAGAAGAAAATGTTTTTATTTGCGGACAACCTGATGATGGTTATGGGCTGAATTGTGTTCCTCCAAATTCATATGATCAAGCTCTCAACCCCACTACCTCTTAAAATTCGGCCATTAAGATAGCCCCTAATCTAATCTGACTGGTGTAGTTATAAGAAAAGGAGATTTGGACACACAGACACCAGGAACATGCACAGGGGAAAGACCATGTGAAGACAGAGCAAAAAGTTGCCGTCTGCAAGCCAATGAGAGAGTCCTCAGAAGAAACCAAGTCTGCTGACACCTTGACCTTGGACTTCCAGGCCCCAGCACTGTGAGAAATAAATTTCTGTTAAGTCACCCATTCTTTGGTATTTTGTTATGACAGCCCTAGCAAATTAATATGATGGTATAATAGAAAGCCCTAAGTAATCTTAAAAAAAAAAAAGGGTATTAGAACTAACAAGTAAATTTAGCAAGATCACAGGATACAAGATCAATATACAAAAATCCACTGTGTTTCTACATACAGTTACAAACAATTGGAAAAGTGAAATTAAAATGCACTACCACTAGCACAGCAACAAAAAACTATAAAGAAGTTATATAATTTCGTGTGTCTTGAAATTGGATTATTGAGTCCTATGACAAGTATATGTTAAACTTTATAACAAACTTCCAAACTGTTTTCAAAGTTGGTTGTATGATTTTCACATTCCCACCAACAGTGTATGAAATCTCCAGTTGCTCCACATTCTCACCAACATTTAATGTGGTCATTTTTTAGAAATGTTATCCTAGAAGAGATGTAGTGGTAAATCACTGTGGTCTTAATTACTTTTCTTGATGAGTAATAATACTGAACATATTTTAAGTGTGTATTGGCCACTTAATATTTTCTTTTGGGCAGTGATAATAAAATATTTTGACACTTTTTATTATTATCAAGTTGTAAATTTTCTTTATATATACTTGATACCTGTCCCTTGTTTGACGTAGATATTGTAAGTATTGTCTCCCAATCTGTGGCTTGAATTTTAATTTTCTTAACCTTTTAAAGAAAAATTTTAATTTTGATAATGTATAATTCATAATTTCTTTTTTATGCTTTATGCCTTATATGTCAAAAAAATCTTTATCTTAAGGTTGCAAAGACCTTTCTCCCATATTTTTCTCTAGAAGTTATATAGTTTTAGTCTTTATGTTAAGTTCTGTGACCCATTTCAAGTAAATTAATGTTTATGAAATAAAGTAATGGTAAATGCTGATTTATTTCCCATATGAATATTCATTAGTTCCAGCACCATTTGTTTAAAAGACTATACTTTCCTATTGAATTTCCTTGTTTCCTTTGTCCAAATCAATTGGCCATGTATGTAGGGGTGTACATGTAGACTCTATTTTGTTTCATGAACTGTCCTTACATGAATACCACATTGTCTTGAATACTGTAGCTCTGTGGAAATGCTTGAAATCACATATTATAAATCTTCATACTTTGTTTTACTTTATCAAAATTGTTTTGGCTATTCTAGGCCTTTTACATTTCCATATAAATCTTAGAATAAGTATATCAATTTATATAGAAGAGCCTCTGGAATTATGACTGGTATTGCATTGAATCTGTAGATGAACTTAAGGAACACTTGACTTACAATATTGAGTCTTTTGATTCGCATGAGCATGATATACTTCTCCATTTATGTAATTTCTCCACTTAATGCTTTGTAGTTTTTATTGTACAAGTATTGAAAATATTTTGCTAAATGACCCCTCAGTATTTTATACTTTCATGGCCACAACAGTGAGAGGCCTGTGTACCGCAAAAAAAAAAAAGAAAAAAAATGTAGCACTGGTTCATAAGAACCATGCTTCTGGGTATCAGTTTGAGCACCAATCTCACCAGACGTTTTGCAGGATGCTGATGAATTGTGACAATTTCAAAATTTAGGGATGAACTTGTTTTTCTAAAAACTGTGAGTGATTATGGCCTATTCATTTTTCTCACCTGTATTCTATAGCTTGTTGGATAAACTCCTGTTATTTGCTTATATTTTAAAAATTTTTCTTATGAAAATTTTCATTTCTTTTTCATTTACTTTCTTCCTTCCTTTCTCTCTTTCTTTCTTTCTCTCCCCACCTTCTCTCTCTCTCTTTTTTTTTTTTTTTTTGCGGTATGTGGGCCTCTCACTGTTGTGGCCTCTCCCGTTGCGGAGCACAGGCTCCGGACGTGCAGGCTCAATGGCCATGGCTCATGGGCCCAGCCGCTCCGCGGCATGTGAGATCCTCCCGGACCAGGGCACGAACCCGTGTCCCCTGCATCAGCAGGAGGACTCTCAACCACTGTGCCACCAGGGAAGCCCCTCTCTCTCTCTTTTTAACTACCAGTGACAATACACTTTCTTTGTTGTTCAGCTGTTTTAAAGGGAAAATCTAACTCTTCTCTCTTGCCTTCACTGGTTCTCCCTCTCCACTTCTCACTTAACAAAACAGTTATCAAAATCGGAAATACAACTTTAAGTTCTGAGAAGAGAAATCACAGCATGATATCAATAGAAGTTGGAAGATCTGGGTTCCCATCTCAGCTCCCTGTGAACCAGTCATGTTATCTTGGTCCGGTTGGCCATTCCCTCATTCCACAATCTCTCTGGCTTTGGCCTCAACTTCCTCATCTGTAAAATGAGAGAGCTAAATTCTATGATCTCTTCTGCCTCTCACAGTTCTTCCCTGAAAGAATTATAGAAGCCACACAATTACTCCCTGCTCATTTGGAAACTGCATCCTCTGTTATATAGCAGTTCCCATTGTCTTGCTGGCAGCTGAGGAGGAGGAAGAGAATGCATTTCAAGCATCTTCCTAGAGCTTGGTTTAAAGATAACTCACCATGGAGAAAGCATGACCATGCAACTTTTTCCAAAGATCACCACACCCTCACACTAAGGGCTCTCATACTCGTGCTCTCAACATGAGTGGGTGGGCAATGCTTATCACCACAATTTTATGGATGACTGTGTTAGAGAGACTGCAGGATATGCCCCAATTGCCCAGAGCTTAACCCAGGTCAGCCTCTGGAGTCTTTCCCTTTACTATATGGGTTTGGCATAACAAATCAAAACCCCATAGAGAAATCCCTTCAGCTTCCAATCATTTGGACTCAATCCCTGCTTCACTGCAACCTATGCTCATCACCAACAATAACATTTTGACCAAACATAAAACTTAAAAAAAGAGGTGTAAATTTGTTTCTCCACAGCCTTCTTCATGGGTTGAATCTGTTTCAAAGAAATTTTGGGCTTTGTATACAATCTTGGGTATGACTAGGACCAAAAAGAAGGCTCAGTGGGAATATGGTGACAAGGATGATGGGCTGTGGAGAGCCTCTCCCTCTGATGCATTTCTGCAGTTGGGTTTGCCTGTTCCAGAGGTCAGGTCTATGCCTCCAACCATCCAATGATCCTTATTCAGTGTACAAATCATTTTTGAGCTCTCAGTGTGTACTAAGCCTTGTTGAAGAGACAATATTGAATCAGAATGGGAGGGGGCACTCTGGAGTTCAACTGCCTTTGTCCTAATCTTGTTTTACCAGCCGTGTGACAAGCAAGATACTCATGATATTCACTAAACTTTAGTTTCATCATCAACAAAATGGGGAGAATAAAAATATATACCTCCTAGGATTAACTGAGCTAGTGTCCATAAAACATTGAGCACAGTACTTGGTACTTAGAAAGACTTCAATAACTGTTAACAAATATCACCATCATTATCATTGAGGGAGAGAGACTTATAAATGTTAATAGAGCAGAAGTATTCTTTGGGGATCCAAAGTAAGGAATGATTAGCTCTGGCCAGGTTAATGGGGCTGACTTCCCAGAGGAAGGGACACTTCTGCTGCCCTGAAGTGAGAGTGGGAGTTTAATAGCTGGAAACTGTAAAAGGGCATTCCAGTTGGATGGATCAGCAATACATCCCTACATGATCTCATCCAGGAGGATGTGATTGCTCATACTTTTAAGAAATAAAGAGCCCCAAGCTCACAATGGGAGCAGACACGGTGGAAGGACAATTAAGCTGCAGCCTGTTCATAGACTTCCTGCTGAACCTAAACAGATTTCTCAGACCAGTGACTCATCAACAGGACAGACTACATGTACCTGTTGTGTAACCCCAGTGCTTCTGGTTTATTTTTATCTTGTTTCTGTAACCCCTCTTTGTTCCATTATTAATACCCAGTGCACTGGGCGAGACAGGCTTAAAGATGTGATCAACTCCTTTTTGGCTTTTTTGTACTTGTTATGTATTTTGTGGCCAAGGCCTCTCCACCCTTTCTTTCTTCTTTCTGGGAAAATGTTCTTCTCTATGACATGGAGTAGCTATTACTTCTCCACTTTGTTCCATAGTCTGCTTGCTGTGGCTATTCAACTGGAATTAGTATTCACTGTCCATTGTGCTAGGCACTTTGAAGGCTTTTTCTCATTTAGTTCTCACAACAATTGTCTGATGGAGGTATTTCCCATTTTGTGGATGGGACTCAAAGTGGTGAAGTAACCTGGCCATTGTCAGCTAACCTGAATGTGAGGTGCGCTTCTTGTCAACTCTCTTTTATGGCTTTTGCCCTCATCACTGGACAACATGTTCTCAAGACACTGAGGATTGGAAGAGCAACTGTGTGGGGAAGGCAGAGACTATTTCTTCCTTCTCTTACTTTAGAGCTCCTTCAAGCTCAGGTCTGTGGCTGTTGGGTGTCTCATCACAAATGCTGCCAAGATTTCCATTTTTATCTTTTCAAGTCAAGTAGAGAGAAAGCTTAATTTGCTCCATTGTGACAAGCTTTCACATATCTGAGGATAGTTTAATTACGAATACCCTTATTCTCATCACTTACCAGGGTGTTTTTTGTTTTTGTTTTTTTCAGGCAAAGCAATGCCCATTTGTAAGCCTTGGTGTTAAAGGATGGCAGAGACGAAGAAAAGTAAGTGACCACACTTTCATTTGTGGATGGTTTTCTCAGCTACTGAATAGTGAGAAATACCTGTTGCTGTCATTTTCACTTTTATATTATTTTTTAAAAATTAAAAAAATATATTACCTGCTTCTCCAATTTCCTGTCCTGTGATTTCTGGCATGAACGAAACTTGTGAAGACTCTTAAAGATTAATAAATTGAACTCACTTCAGTGTGAGGAATTAATCCACAGTCCCTGGTCCACATTTCCACTCCTACCAATTCCCATAGTCATAGAGATCCTTCCGCAACTTTCCTTATAAACCGGGAGAAGATTTCCATTATTTAAAAAGCTCTTTTCTCATTAGGAGCCAACACTGCAATGGCATTTCCCCCTTTCTTCCCTGCCTGTCTTGCTTTGACTGGTGGCGGGATTAATTGGGCATGATCAATCTCCTAAAAGATGGCAAATTGGGAATGGGGGGTGGAAGGAGGAAGGCATGAATATTAATTAGCTAAGATTCCAAACAGAAGCCTTTTAATTATATTAAAATGCACAGGCCTGCAGGCAGTGAGATGGTTCTTGCTGTAAATCTGTCGACAGGCCATTACCTCAGCCATGTCAATGCCTTTTAATGAATGAATATATACATTTCAAGTGGGGGAGAGAAAAATACTTTCCTGTTTATAAATATTAAAAGGAAAACTATCAACGTGAGGTGATATCTATGACAGCTCCTTTCAGGCTGGAGGTGTTTGGCGAAGGCAGGGAAGGCGGTCTCCCTAAACGGCTCATCCCAGGCTGTGAAACTGAAGCCTGTGGCTGATACGGGGACTGATGCAATTAAAAACAGATGACTGCAGCCAGGGTGAGCCAGCGGCTCAACTTCTCTGTAGGTCAATGAGTGAGGCATTTGAGGAAGTTACATTAACTTTTCAGGTCACTTCAGAACCATTCGCTACAGGAAACAAGGAAGTCAGGGGCTTTTCTTTGCTTCTTGTTAACATGAAGAAAGCATTTAAATATTGAAGGGTGACCGGCCACCATGGGGGAAGGGCCATGAACCGAGAAGTGTTAGAATTCCAGGGCAATAAAGAACTTAAATGGAAGAAAGCAGGTCTCAGTAGATCTAGAGTCACCTTGAGAAGATCCATGGAAGAGGATGGTAGGGAATATGGAAACACACCAGCAGTGAGAATGGGAAAGTGGGATGAAGGAAAGCTGGTCACAGATGACTTCATAGACTCAAAAGGCTTGAACAGAGCTTGGTGACCAAGTAGTCCAACTGCCTTAATTTTAGAGAACTAGAAACGGAGGCCCAGAGGGGAGGGATGACTTTCCCAATCTCAGAGTGCTAGTTAGTAGAGAAATCCTGTTTATTTACTTCCCTACCAACTTACCTACTTAAGTACCCACCTCCTTACCTATCTCCCTACTTACGTATTTACCTATTCATGTACCACTTCCTTCTATAAAACATTGGAGCCCTCTCCTGACTACCAGTCTGCAGGTTTTCTAAGACTCGTTGCTGCCTTCCTAACTTTAAATAAGAACACATTTGAGGAAACTAAGAGTACCACATAGTATGCACACTTTATACAATCTGAGAATATCCATCTGCAGGGCCATAATAGTTCAACCCAAATGCAGAGAATCTGTACCATCTATCCCAGTCTACTGGAATGCCAATAGAAGAGTGCAGTGCCTTTGTGGAATTACCCTTGATTTTGAAAAGCTTGATAGGCAAAAAAAAAAAAGAAACCCATCAGAAGATACCTGAGAACATTCAGGTCTTGAAGTTCGGCATTGGTGACTTTGAAAGGAAGGTAAGCAGAAAATAATTCTTTTGAGCACAATTTTAAAAAATACTATGTATTTGAAATCCAATCAAGAGTACTTAATATTTTGGGGGTTTTTGACTGTGCTGCATGGCATGTAGGATCTTAGTTCCCTGACCAGCAACAAACCCATGCCCCTTGCAGTGGAAGCTTGAAGACCAAACCACGGGACAGCCAGGGAATTCCCAAGAGTCCTTATGATTCTGAAAATCTTTATGTGGGATTTTCAAGGATAAATTCAGAAACCATCTGCAAATGGGCACAGTCCTGTACATGTACCTACGTGTGTGGGAGTATGTATGTACAGGGTTGGTGAGGGAGAGTCATAAGTTTGTCCTATCAGTCAGTGGGACAGCATTCCCAGAATGGACATACAACTCACAAACATCTGGCTTTAGCACAGTAGGAACTCAGGAGAGAATGTGAATGGCTTAGCAAAGGATATGTCTTATTGGAAAAGCAACTCAAAGAGTAAGTCAAGAAAGTAATAGGAAAGTATTTCTGCTATATGTTCACATACATTATTCTGGAGAGCAGGGATCAGGAAGTCTCAAAACTTCTTTGAGATTCACTTAATTTAGCCTCAAGACTATGAAACATAATAATAGAACTTACTTGGTAACATTGAGGAGAAGGTAGAGGATACTAAAAGTCACACAACAGTATGATAGATGTTCATTCAGCTCAGTTCAAGGTGGATTCAATCCTTTTTTTTTTAAATATATATTTTATTTATTTATTTTAGTTGCTCCGGGTCTTAGTTGCGGCTGGCAGGCTCCTTAGCTGTGGCTCGCTGGACTCCCCTGCATTGGAAAGCGGATTCTTAACCACCACACCACCAGGGAAATCCCGGATTCAATCCTTTTGATGTGCAAGAGAGAGGATTAGGACCTAATGATGCAAAGCAGTACAAGACATAACGCTGCTCTTTTTCAGCCTACTCTTCTGAAGACACATGACCAAGTAACTTTAACACATTGGGGTAAGAGCAGTAGTGGGGGTGTGCACAGGAAACAAAGGGGTGCACAAGAACAGTGCTGGCCTCACTTGTGGGGTCAGAGTGGCTCTTGGAGAAGATAGAGTCTGAGAATGAGTTGGATGGACGAAGAGAAGGGTGGAGGGAGAGAGGGGGACAGGGAGGGAAAAGGACGTGACCTAATAGCAGCAGCAAAGGTGCACAGTATGCAACACTGTGTGCTCCTTTCCACTATTTTTCTCATTAGAGAAAAACTTATTTTGCTGTTCCTGCTTTCAGATGAAGATCCAGTTTCATCTGAATTAGAAATTTGCTTCTCCATGAGATGTTGATAGGAAAAACTAATGAAACAGAGCATTCAGCAACCCACCATTCACTGTCCTGAGTTGTTCCTGCTTTTCCATCTCGCTGTTTACAAGGTTTGGCTACTGATCATCTCCAGGAAGTGGAAACAACATGAATGCCCATTACCTGTCTGGATAATGAATTGCAATTAATCAATGTAAGTCAAGACAGTAATTTATCACCAACTCCCTGCACTTGCGATGGCACCTTTTCCTTTTTAATATTCATAACAAGACAGTGAAGCTGAAAGTCAGTAGTTGGCTAGAAGCTACAGTGGGAAGAAACTCACTGTCCCTTTGGCTGTTATCAAGTGCTCTTCTTCTTGACTGCATTTCTTGTGTAAGGTGAGGGTGGAGCAGAGCAGTTTGAATCCAGAAGTGTGGACTGGGGGAAGACTACCTTATCTCTGGCTTAATTTGCTTCATTGGTAACTGTCCTTGGGGCAAGGTTTTAGCAGTTGGTCAGGTCAGAATCTCAGTTGCCTGAAGAGGGGGCAGGAGGAAAGTCATTCTTTTGCAGTGTTAGCAGCTTTAGACTTCTTCTAGGCTGGTGACAAGATGGGAATTAGAAATGTTACGCTCTTCTTCTTCCTTGTCCAATTCTCTCTTCTACATTTTCCCCCCTAGGATTTTTTCTTGCCTTGGATCCAGACACAAAGCTGATCAGAGACTGTACCATACTGGGGATTTGTTTGGGGGGTTGGTATCTGTGGTTTTTCACCCTCTTAGCTTCCCAAAACCACCAAAAAATTCTGGAACTGCACCAATTCAGTTAAGTTCAGGAACTTGACTCACTGGGAGTCTTTTTAAAGTAGTTCAGGTTCAGGCGGCTCAGGCATGCTTTCAGAGAGCTGAATTGCTGTGCTGAGTTAGATTTGGGGAACTTTCAGTGATATATGACTATCATGAACACTTTGAAGACTCTGTCATATCTGTGCCAATACTGGATAAGTAGCAGGGACATTTCATAGTTAGCCCCTTATTGAAGATGGTACATGCATATGTCTGATTAAGGTGAACTAATGTTTTTTTGAGTAAGCCAATGAAATAAAAGCTTCAAAAGGATACACAATCCCTGTGATAAATGGCCTGGTCAAAAGAGGAAGTGTGGTTGACTGAAAAGCAAGGGAGTTTAGGCAGAAGGAGACTGCTTGGCAGGGAAGGATCGATTCAGTAGATTGGTCCTGCTGCCAGACTCTCCTGTTCTGGTGTCTAAGGCTTAGGGTGCTGGCAATAGAAATAGATGAGTATTTCTCATATAGACTGTCTGCAAGAGGTTGGAAGTAGAGGTATGCTCTGAGATTCAACGTAAGGAAGTACTGTACAGCAGTAGTGTGTGTGTGTGTGTGTGTGTGTGTGTATGGCAGAGTAGCGTGGTGTAGTAGATTAAAGATGACTGCAATTTTTTGTTATTTCTTTTCTTTTTCCCCCACTATTCCTCCCATCAAGAAGTGGAATGTGTTTCTCCTCCCTTTAGATTTTACCAATAGAATGTTGCAGGGGTGAGGTTATATAAATTTTGAGATCAGGCCTTAAGAGATCTACAGCTTTGCCTTTCACTTTTCTTGGAACTCACCCACCATGTTGTGAGGAAGCCCAAGAAACTACAGGGTAAGACCCGCTGGAGGGGAATCAAATCCTCCAGCCTCCAGCCCTAACCGAGCTCCCAGCCTACACAGCCAGCACTGACTGCCAGCCATTGTGAATGAGGCCATTTTTGATCTTCCAGCATCATAGCGCTCCACCTGCCACCACCCGAAGCAGAAAAGATGCTCAGTCAATCCACAGGATCATGAGAAATAATAAGTCGTTGTTTTAAGCCACTAAGTTTTGAGGTGGTTTGTTACACAGTCATAGATAACTAAAACATGTGGAATCTCCACACTTTAGAAAGAATGACTTAAGTGGAAAGCACCTTTGGTCAAGAGAGAAGGGGACAGCCTCTGGAAGCAACACCAGTGCTTCCAGGTAGTGCAGGCAGCAGGAAGGCACTCCCACGAGGCAAGCAGGGAAGGAGGAAAAGTGAAGATCACCAAGTGGTGGCAGAGAGTCTTATTCTGGCATACATGGGCAATGTATCTGAGGAACATCTAGAAAGATTTGGGGAGATTTTGTGGGGAGTGAAAGTGAGATCTATAGATTCTGCAAAGGCATGAACCACAGCCATTATACACAGATTTTTGTTATCAGCCTGTAGCCTTGATGTTAGCTGGGCCCTTCTTTTTCCTTGAGATCTGCATAAGATTGGATTGAAGTTCTAATTCCACATCTGTGAAAGACCAAAATGCTCCTCAGAATTACTATGAATTTCTAGGGAAATTATTGTCTCCTCATTAGCCCTGGCTGTAAACTCTTGCTTCTTTTATGGGTCATCTCACTGTCCCTTTTATGCTGTTTCTGTTTCACATAATATCAACCTAAACACGAAATTCAAGTCACAAAATATCAACCTAAACATTAAATCTTCTCTTAATTATCACAATTTCTACACATAAAAGCAATTTTTTTTTTGTGATTAGTAGATTTTAATAAGGAATTTGGGGATATAAGAGGAGGATTTTAAAGTATAGCAATATAAACTTCATATTGAACCTGAGGCCATCCTCATTCTTAAAAATGTCTTTGCCCCACCACTGGAGAACTTTCACAAGCAGTATCACTCCAAGTATTGTCTGAACCTCATTCTATGTCATGGTTCCTCTCTCCCTTCCATGTTTCAGTAGCAAAACAAATTTCTCTCATCTTCTCATATAGAATATCTACCAATCTATTTATTATGCTTAGTGACTCACCCTCCAACCTAAGCCGCTTATCAAGGTATTTACTCAGTAGAGACGGTTGTCCTCTGAGGAGCAATTATGATGTCAGTTGTTATAGTAATAACATTTCACTCTTCCACTTTCTACCCTACTAAAATCACTGCAGTTTCCTGCAAAGGTACCCAGTGTTGGTCTCTCTCTTTCTCTCGAGTGTTGACTGAAGGGAAAATCAAATGTAATAAACCTGGGCTATACCCAACTCACTGCCTTGCCTCTCCTTCCTTCCTCTTAGAGGGTGGAGGAAATGCCCCATTAGGCTCCCTTTAAGGTGTTTCTTTCTTTGTGTAAACTCTTCTATGTTGCCTAGGTGAGAAGGGAAGAATTTCTGAATCTACTCTCTGGGTGGGTGCCATGTTCCGTTTTGGGGAGACTTTGATGGGAGTGAAAGTGAGGTCTAGAGACTCGACAATAATGAATAGGCATAAACCAGAGAACCCCAACTTATGTGGGGATTTTTGTTATCAGCCTATTAGAGACCCTATTACTCATGACAGTGACATGTCAGAGATGGTGAGTGGTCTGTTTCATTTAGAAATCCATTCATTCATTTAAAAAAATTTTGTCATGACTCTATAGTAGACTCCTAAGGAGGTCAAATATAACTGAGTCATGGAATCACTTATTGAAAGAGCTTATGATTCGATAGGAGAAATAAAAGAACCATACCTACCCAGTTTGGCAGTGTTGATGTCCTCTTGGAAAAGGGAGCTCTAACTGAATCAGAGCCATAAGGGTTATTTATGGCACAGTCCCTGTGGAATTACATTCCTCTTTTGTACATTGACAAATGGCTCTCACTCCCCTCCAAATTCTTTGAAGTTGTGACCTGCTGTGTTCCTTCGGCCCCATTCATACAATCATCTGGCAGTCCTCTGAGGTGACAGTTATGGTTTAGGCCCCTAGGTACGTCTAAGGACTCCCATCAGTCTCTTGCCTGCTGACTTTTACCCTCCCTTTTCTCATCCATGACCATTTTCCTGAAGAATTTTCAAGCTCTTACAAAACTACCTTTTGACATCCATCATGTTACTCTTCATGTTTTTCTTTCTAGTAATATCATTTGGAGACATTTTCTCAGTTATCATGGGTCACAACTGTTGGTCTATGAACATAAAACAAACGGGGGAATTCCCTGGCAGTCTAGCAGTTATGACTTGGCGCTTTCACAGCTATGGCCCGGGTTAAATCCCTGGTTGGGGGAACTAAGATCGCACAAGCCAAGTGGCAAAACAAAGACAAAAACAAAAACACCCCATAAAACAAATGGCAGAGATAGAGGATATGATGGATAAGCCACACCCTCTGCAGAACACACTCAGCTCAGGGTAGCATTGGTAGCACCCTTTCTGGTGGGGAGTGTTTGCAGTATGGTACAATAACACTCAGTGGCCAAGAGTGCAGGCATCAGGCTGTCATGCTAGCTCTCATGAGCTGGTACACAGGTCATGGGAAAGAGAGCTCAAAGTCTAGCACACTTGAATGGATTTTTTTTCTTGAAAATATTTAAAAGAAAATAGCATTATAACCAGTTGACACTATAAAGGAGGGGAGATAATATTAAAATAAATACACAAGGATAGGGTAGCGACCTGAAATACATACAACACATATTATAGAAAACTATTATTTTTGAGGAATAGCTTCCTGGAGGAGGTAGGCTTTTATATGGTATTATCTTCTTTGCAATGAATAATGAGACTATTCACCATGGAGTACACAAGTTACCTCCAGTAAAGTGTGATTAAGAGAGCAGAAGTATGGTCTCTTCTTTTCTTTTCTTTTATTTTTTTACATCTTTATTGGAGCATAATTGCTTTACAATGGTATGTTAGTTTCTGCTTTATTACAAAGTGAATCAGTTATACATGTACATATATGTTCCCATACCTCTTCCCTCTTGCGTCTCCCTCCCTCCCACCCTCCCTATCCCACCCCTCTAGGTGGTCACAAAGCACCGAGCTGATCTCCCTGTGCTATGCGGCTGCTTCCCACTAGCTATCTATTTTATGTTTGGTAGTGTACATATGTCCATGCCACTCTCTCACTTTGTCACAGCTTACCCTTCCCCCTCCCCATATCCTCAAGTCCATTCTCTAGTAGGTCTGTGTCTTTATTCCTGTCTGAACCCTAGGTTCTTCGTAACATTTTTTTCCTTAAATTCCATATATATGTGTTAGCATACGGTATTTGTCTTTCTCTTTCTGACTTAATTCACTCTGTATGACAGACTCTAGGTCCATCCACCTCATTACAAATAGCTCAATTTCGTTTCTTTTTATGGTTGAGTAATATTCCATTGTATATATGTGCCACATCTTCCTTATCCATTCATCCGATGATGGACACTTAGGTTGTTTCCATCTCCTGGCTATTATAAATAGAGCTGCAATGAACATTTTGGTACATGACTCTTTTTGAATTCTGGTTTTCTCAGGGTATATGCCCAGTAGTGGGATTGCTGGGTCATATGGTAGTTCTATTTGTAGTTTTTTAAGGAACCTCCTTACTGTTCTCCATAGTGGCTGTACCAATTCACATTCCCACCAGCAGTGCAAGAGTGTTCCCTTTTCTCCACACCCTCTCCAGCATTTATTGTTTCTAGAGTTTTTGATGATGGCCATTCTGACTGCTGTGAGATGATATCTCATTGTAGTTTTGATTTGCATTTCTCTAATGATTAATGATGTTGAGCATTCTTTCATGTGTTTATGGCAGTCTGTATATCTTCTTTGGAGAAATATCTCTTTAGGTCTTCTGCCCATTTTTGGATTGGGTTGTTTGTTTTTTTATTATTGCACTGCATGAGCTGCTTGTAAATTTTGGAAATTAATCCTCTGTCAGTTGCTTCATTTGCAAATATTTTCTCCCATTCTGAGGGTTGTCTTTTGGTCTTGTTTATGGTTTCCTTTGCTGTGCAAAAGCTTCGAAGTTTCATTAGGTCCCATTTGTTTATTTTTGTTTTTATTTCCATTTCTCTAGGAGGTGGGTCATAAAGGATCTTGCTGTGAGGTATGTCATAGAGTGTTCTGCCTATGTTTTCCTCTAAGAGTTTGATAGTTTCTGGCCTTACATTTAGGTCTTTAATCCATTTTGAGCTTATTTTTGTGTATGGTGTTAGGGAGTGATCTAATCTCATACTTTTACATGTACCTGTCCAGTTTTCCCAGCGCCACTTATTGAAGAGGCTGTCCTTTCTCCACTGTACATTCCTGCCTCCTTTATCAAAGATAAGGTGACCATATGTGTGTGGGTTTATCTCTGGGCTTTCTATGCTGTTCCATTGATCTATCTTTTGGTTTTTTTGCCAGTACCATACTGTCTTGATTACTGTAGCTTTGTAGTATAGTCTGAAGTCAGGGAGCCTGATTCCTCCAGCTCCGTTCTTCGTTCTCAACATTGCTTTGGCTATTCGGGGTCTTTTGTGTTTCCATACAAATTGTGAAATTTTTTGTTCTACTTCTGTGAAAAATGCCAGTGGTAGTTTGATAGGGATTGCATTGAATCTGTAGATTGCTTTGGGTAGTAGAGTCATTTTCACAATGTTGATTCTTCCAATCCAAGAACATAGTATATCTCTCCATGTATTTGTATCATCTTTAATTTCTTTCATCAGTGTCTTATAATTTTCTGCATACAGGTCTTTTGTCTCCTTAGGTAGGTTTATTTCTAGATATTTTATTCTTTTTGTTGCAATGGTAAATGGGAGTGTTTTCTTGATTTCACTTTCAGATTTTTCATCATTAGTGTATAGGAATGCCCGAGATTTCTGTGCATTAATTTTGTATCCTGCCACTTTACCAAATTCATTGATTAGCTCTAGTAGTTTTCTGGTGGCATCTTTAGGATCCTCTATGTATAGTATCATGTCACCTGCAAACAGGGACAGCTTTACTTCTTCTTTTCTGATTTGGATTCCTTTTATTTCCTTTTCTTCTCTGATTGCTGTGGCTAAAACTTCCAAAACTATGTTGAATAAGAGTGGTAAGAGTGGGAAACCTTGTCTTTTTCCTGATCTTGGTGGAAATGCTTTCAGTTTTTCACCATTGAGGACGATGTTGGCTGTGGGTTTGTCACATATGGCCTTTATTATGTTGAGGAAAGTTCCCTCTATGCCTACTTTCTGCAGGGTGTTTATCATAAATGGGTGTTGAATTTTGTTGAAAGCTTTCTCTGCATCTATTGAGATGACCATATGGTTTTTCTCTTTCAATTTGTTAACATGGTGTATCACATTGATTGATTTGTGTATATTGAAGAATCCTTGCATTCCTGGAATAAACCCCACTTCATCATGGTGTATGATCCTTTTAATGTGCTGTTGGATTCTGTTTGCTAGTATTTTGTTGAGGATTTTTGCATGTATGTTCACCAGTGATACTGGCCTGTAGTTTTCTTTCTTTGTGACATCCTTGTCTGGTTTTGGTATCAGGGTGATTGTGGCCTCATAGAATGAGTTTGGGAGTGTTCCTCCCTCTGCTATATTTTGGAAGAGTTTGAGAAGGATAGGTATTAGCTCTTCTCTAAGTGTCTGATAGAATTCGCCTGTGAAGCCATCTGGTCCTGGGCTTTTGTTTGTTGGAAGATTTTTAATCACAATTTCAATTTCAGTGCTTGTGGTTGGTCTGTTCATATTTTCTATTTGTTCCTGATTCAGTCTTGGCAGGTTGTGCATTTCTAAGAATTTGTCCATTTCTTCCAGGTTGTCCATTTTATTGGCATAGAGTTGCTTGTAGTAATCACTCATGATCTTTTGTATTTCTGCAGTGTCAGTTACTTCTCCTTTTTCATTTCTAATTCTATTGATTTGAGTCTTCTCCCTTTTTTTCTTGATGAGTCTGGCTAATGGTTTATCAATTTTGTTTACCTTCTCAAAGAACCAGCTTTTAGTTTTATTGATCTTTGCTATAGTTGCCTTCATTCTTTTACATTTATTTCTGATCTGATCTTTATGATTTCTTTCCTTCTGCTAACTTTTTGGGTTTTTTTGTTCTTCTTTCTCTAATTGCATTAGGTGCAAGGTTAGGTTGTTTATTTGAGATGTTTCCTGTTTCTTAAGGTAGGATTGTATTGCTATAAACTTCTGTCTTAGAACCGCTTTTGCTGCATCCCATAGGTTTTGGGTCGTCGTGTCTCCATTGTCATTTGTTTCTAGGTATTTTTTTATTTCCTCTTTGATTTCTTCAGTGATCACTTCATCATTAAGCAGTGTATTGTTTAGCCTCCATGTGTTTGTATTTTTTATGGATCTTTTCCTGTAATTGATATCTAGTCTCATTGCGTTGTGGTCAGAAGAGACACTTGATACAATTTCAATTTTATTAAATTTACCAAGGCTTGATTTGTGACCCAATATATGATCTATCCTGGAGAATGTTCCATGAGCACTAGAGAAAATTGTGTATTCTGTTGTTTTTGGATGGAATGTCCTATAAATATTAAGTCCATCTTGTTTAATGTATCAATTAAAGCTTGTGTTTCCTTATTTATTTTCATTTTGGATGATCGTTCCATTGGTGAAATTGGGGTGTTAAAGTCCCCTACTATGAATGTGTTACTGTCAATTTCGCCTTTTATGGTTGTCAATATTTGCCTTATGTATTGAGGTGCTTCTATGTTGGGTGCATAAATATTTACAATTGTTATATCTTCTTCTTGGATAGATCCCTTGATCATTATGTAGTGTCCTTCTTTGTCTCTTCTAATAGTCTTTATTTTAAAGTATATTTCGTCTGATATGAGAATTGCTACTCCAGCTTTCTTTTGGTTTCCATTTGCATGGAATATCTTTTTCCATCCCCTCACTTTCAGTCTGTATGTGTCTCTAGGTCTGAAGTGGGTCTGTTGTAGACAGCATATATATGGGTCTTGTTTTTGTATCCATTCAGCCAGTCTGTGTCTTTTGGTGGGAGCATTTAATCCATTTACATTTAAGGTAATTATCGATATGTATGTTCCTATTCCCATTTTCTTAATTGTTTTGTTTTTGTTATTATAGGTCTTTTCCTTCTCTTGTGTTTCTTGCCTAGAGAAGATCCTTTAGCATTTGCCATAAAGCTGGTTTGGTGGTGCTGAACTCTCTCAGCTGTTGCTTGTCTGTAAAGGTTTTAATTTCTCCATCAAATCTGAATGAGATCCTTGCTGGGTAGAGTAATCTTGGTTGTAGGTTTTTCCCCTTCATCACTTTAAATATGTCCTGCCAGTCCCTTCTGGCTTTCAGAGTTTCTGCTGAAAGATCAGCTGCTAACCTTATGGGGATTCCCTTGTGTGTTATTTGTTGTTTTTCCCTTGCTGCTTTTAATATGTATTCTTTGTATTTAATTTTTGACAGTTTGATTAATATGTGTCTTGGCGTGTTTCTCCTTGAATTTATCCTGTATGGGACTCTCAGTGCTTCCTGGACTTGATTAACTATTTCCTTTCCCATATTAGGGAAGTTTTCAACTATAATCTCTTCAAATATCTTCTCAGTCCCTTCCTTTTTCTCCTCTTCTTCTGGAACCCCTATAATTCGAATGTGTTGGTGCGTTTAATGTTGTCCCAGGGGTCTCTGAGACTGTCCTCAGTTCTTTAAATTCTTTTTTCTTTATTGTGCTCTGCAGTAGTTATTTCCACTATTTTATCTTCCAGGTCACTTATCCGTTCTTCTGCCTCAGTTATTCTGCTATTGATCACTTGTAGAGTATTTTTAATTTCATCTATTGTGTTGTTCATCGTTGCTTGTTTCATCTTTAGTTCTTCTAGGTCCTTGTTAAATGTTTCCTGCATTTTCTCTATTCTATTTCCAAGATTTTGGATCATCTTTACTATCATTATTCTGAATTATCTTTCAGGTAGACTGCTTATTTCCTTTTCATTTGTTAGGTCTGGTTTTTTATCTTGCTCCTTCATTTGCTGTGTGTTTTTCTGTCTTCTCATTTTGCTTATCTTACCGTGTTTGGGGTCTCCTTTTTGCAGGCTGCACGTTCGTAGTTCCCGTTGTTTTTGGTGTCTGTCCCCAGTAGCTAAAGTTGGTTCAGTGGGTTGTGTAGGCTTCCTGGTGGAGGGGACTAGTGCCTGTGTTCTGGTGGATGAGGCTGGATTTTGTCTTTCTGGTGGGCAGGTCCACAGGTGGTGTGTTTTGGGGTGTCTGTGGACTTATTATGATTTTAGGCAGCCTCTCTGCTAATGGATGGGGTTGTGTTCCTATCTTGTTAGTTGTTTGGCATAGGGTGTCCAGCACTGTAGCTTGCTGGTCGTTGAGTGAAGCTGTGTGTTTGTGTTGAGATGGAGATCTCTCGGAGAGTTTCTCCGTTTGATATTACGTGGAGCTGGGAGGTCTCCTGTGGACTAGTGTCCTGAAGTTGGCTCTCCCACCTCAGAGGCACAGCACTGACTCCTCGCTGGAGCCCAAGAGCCTTTCATCCACATGGCTCAGAATAAAAGGGAGAAAAAGTAGAAAGAGAGAGAGAGGGAGGGAGGAAGGAAGGGAGAAAGGAAGTATAAAAAGAGAGAAAAGAAAGTAAGGTAAAATAAAATAAAAAAATAATTATTAAGAAAAATTTTTTTAAAGTAGAAAAAAAACCCAGACGGATAGAATCGTAGGACAAATGGTGAAAGCAAAGCTATACAGACAAAATCTCACACAAAAGCGTATACATACACACTCAGAAAAAGAGGAGAAGGGGAAAAAGTAATAAATCTTGCTCTGAAAGCCCACCTCCTCAATTTGGGATGATTCGTTGTCTATTCAGGTATTCCACAGATGCAGGGTACATCAAGTTGATTGTGGAGATTTAATCCGCTGCTCCTGAGGCTGCTGGGAGAGATTTCCCTTTCTCTTCTTTGTTCGCCCAGCTCCCGGGGTTTGGCTTTGGATTTGGCCCCGCCTCTGCGTGTAGGTGGGTGGAGGGCGAATGTTCTTCGCCCAGACAGGACGGGGTTAAAGGAGCCGCTGATTCGTGGGCTCTGGCTCACTCAAGCCGGGCGGGGGGGGGAGGGGGGCGGGGGAGGGGCACGGAGGGCGGGGCGAGCCTTGTCCCTGGATCCTGGGACCCTGGCGGTGGCGGCTGCACAGGCCCTGGGAGGGGAGGTGTGGATAGTGACCTGTGCTCCCACACAGGCTTCTTGGTGGCGGCAGCAGCAGCCTTATCGTCTCATGCCCGTCTCTGGGGTCCGCGCTTTTAGCCGCGGCTCGCGCCCGTCTCTGGAGCTCCTTTAAGCAGGGCCCTTAATCCCCTCTCCTCGCGCACCAGGAAACAAGGAAGAAAAAGTCTCTTGCCTCCTCGGCAGGTCCAGACTTTTCCCCGGACTCCCTCCCGGCTAGCCGTGGTGCACTAACCCCTTCAGGCTGTGTTCACACTACCAGTCTCTCCCTGCGCTTGGACCGAAGGCTGGCCGAGCCTGAGCTCCCAGCCCCGCCCGCCCGGGCAGGTGAGCAGAGAAGCCTCTCGGGCTGGTGAGTGCCGGTCGGCACCGATCCTCTGTGCGGGAATCTCTCCGCTTTGCCCCCCGCAGCACTGTTGCTGTGCTCTCCTCCGCGGCCCTGAAGCTCCTGCCCTCCGCCACCTGCAGTCTCCTCCCGCGAAGGGGCTTCTGGTGTGTAGAAACCTTTCCTCCTTCACGGCTCCCTCCCACTGGTGCAGGTCTCCTCCCTATCCTTTTGTCTCTGTTTATTCTTTTTTCTTTTGCCCTACCCAGGTATGTGGGGAGTTTCTTGCCTTTTGGGAGGTCTGTGGTCTTCTGCCAGCGTTCAGTAGGTGCTCTGTAGGAGTTGTTCCACGTGTAGATGTATTTCTGGTGTATCTGTGGGGAGGAAGGTGATCTCCGCGTCTTACTCTTCCGCCATCTTCCCCCTCTTCCTCTGGTCTGTTCTTACAGAGCTGCATAGGCTCTTAATAAAATGTTACAGGCTTTTAATTTCAGAAGCATTGTGGTGGGTACTTTCAAGAAGCAAACTTGGTTGTAGCTTTTCTTTCCCCATCTTCTGGAAATATAGGAACTATTTCTTATTTATTTTTATATTCTTAGAGCCTAGAACAGTACCTGGCAATATGGCTCAATAATAATTTGTCAAGTGATTGGTTGAATGAGTGAATGAATCAATCACTCAATCTAATAAAACTCTTTTGCTTTCTGGCCCACCCCATGTCTTCATTCAAGCATTTGTCTGTCAAGTTTAAAGTGTCTCTGCTCACATTATGGTGCATTTGCTCGTGTTGTTCAACACCCTGAAAGGTATACTACTTTAGAGTGGCATTCTGCTTTATTTAACAGGTTATAAGGTAGATAAATGGGTATATCAAAAGATGTTTAGGATTTCTTTTAATAAATTAGGGTAGTGGTTCTTAATGTGGTTAATGGAACGGTGCCAATCTGGCTACTTCAGAATTATCTGGGAAACTTGAAACAGTTCAAATTTCTGAGCCTTACTTCTATATTTTTGAAAACTTCCTCAGGTGATTCTGATACTCAACCAGATTTGAGAACCACTGCCTTATTCTTTAAAATAAGATCAAAACTTCTAAAATCCTAGCTATTGGCAATTACCCAGAAATAGATCAAATAGTAGAGGCCCATTGAGAGTCTACCCAGGTAGCTTTTGGGAGGGAACTACTGGTCTCTCTGAAAGTTATACTTCTTAATGCAGGCATTCACCTAGTGCTTCTCTGGTCTTACACCAACAGTGTATTTATTGCATGTTCACTACCTCTTTCTCTGAATGCAAATTGGTACCCCTTTATCTTGGGATTTTGAGGCAGTTCTTATTTTAAATGAACTTCCCTCTTATTCTCACAAGTATAGATTAGCTACAGGGATCCATACTTTGGAGATGGAGTTCCATGCTCACAGAGATTATAAACCTGCCCAGTGACCCAAAACTGGTGAGGGGAACTCAGGGTCATGTTTGTCTCATTATACCCTCTGCTTCTCCTCCATGACTGTTGACTAAGGGTTTATACTGGCTCTGGAGCTCTGTATGCATTCCTCTAGTCCTTGCACCATCCCTGCAAAGAAAACAGTCTCTGGAGTCCTCCATTTTGTGGATGGAGTGTTTCCAAGAGTTGATCATCCCCAGAACATTGCTGCTATTCAAATGCTGTTGCCCACTCTAGCAAAGACTGCTCTGTGTTCACTAAACCCCATTGCCTTTTCCTCATGGGTACACCACTACACTACATTTCCCAGCATCCCTTGTAGTTAGATGTGACCATGTGACTGAGTTCTGGCCAATAGAATATGGGCAAAGCTGATTACCCCACTTCCAAGCTTAGCCCATCAAGAAGCCCCAGGATTATCCTTTGGGCCTTTTCTCTTTTCCCATTGGCAGGCTGAATGCAGCAGATGAAAAAAGCCCTAGAAGATTCAGAAACAGCCTTGAATAATTGGGTGGATCCTTGTCAGACAGTCCTAAGGTTTTCAGATGATTTTTTATAGCCGCGAGCCTCCCCTGACCAATACAGCTAGCTGCCCTGCCTTTGACCCACAGCCTCTGCAGCTGTAACACCAATCTCTGACCTGAGAGCCCCAGAGCAGTGGGCAAAGGAAAGAGGTCTCTCAAAGGAGCTGCCAGGAGGGCAATGTGACATGAGGAAAAACACAGGCTTGGAGCTGGAAGAAATGGGTTCAAATTCTCACTCTTGGTCTGATTGTGTAACCTAAACTAATTGCTTTTTAAGCCAGAGAGTCTTCCCCTGTGAAATGGGAATAACATGAGATGACATATGTAAATGAATCTGGTAATGGAGCCCAGTAAATCTAAAGACTCTTCAGAAATGTAGCAAGAGTTTGGCAGAAACTGAAGGAAGTGTCAAAGAGGAACAGTTTGTAGCTTCAAATAGCAAGTCCAGGAAGTCGGAGGTACCCCCATGGCTGTACTGGGCAGCGTCCTGTGTGGCGGCTCTGTAGTGAGGGTTCTACGAGCATTATTACATCTGACCCTATGATGGCTCCAGGAGGCTCTTCTAGGTCACTTGCAGCTGAATAATTTTTTGAGACACTTTTTTCTGCTTCTTTCTTGTTTCAGGATAGTGATAGAATGTAAGTTTGATGAGGAGAGGGCTGCCATCTTTTCCCCACTGTACACGGAGCACCTACCACAGTGCCTGGTGCGTTGTATGTGCTGTGTTTCTACAGGACACGTTGTATTTGGCTTAATGACTGACTCATCTCAGAGGATTAAAAGGGTAATTTGTTCCTTTGCTTTTGTCCTCATGCCTTCCTCCTCTCACCTGCAGGTAGAATGGTCAAGCCTGTATGTTCAGACTTCTGGACAACTTTGCCTCTGGAGTTGTTTGATGGCTTTTTGGTTCAGCGTCGGAAAAAAAAAAAAAAAAAAAAGGAAGTTGCAAATTATTCAGAAGAAATCCCTTACCCAGGTTAGTACTTTGATTTAAAGAAGTAGAACTGGCTTTGAGACATAGATGGGAAGGTAGTAGCATGTTCTTTCAGGGCTGGTGGCCCTATCCTGATCCCTGATAGAGCTCTGGGTAGACCAGAGCCTCTGATGGGGGCAGGGTGGGGGGAAAACAAGTGAACGCCTTTGGTTTGGACATAGAGTGCCAGGCAGGGTGGCCAATTCATCCTAATTTGCCCTGGACTTTCCTGGTTTTAAAACTGAAAGCCTTGCATCCTGGAGACCCCTTCAGTCCTGGGTAAACCTGGACAGTTGGTCACTACCACCATGCTTGAGGATCTATAGGGGGAGATCATCCTGTCAAGCATGGTGTGGGGGAAATGGAGCCTTCCACATTCAAATGGACCCTGAAGGCTCAGATGTTAAGAACTCAGTTTGCTGAGATGGACTAAAGAATAGAGGCCTTTCCCCCTGTTCTCTGGATGCACCAGTCTTCTGAGATTCATGAACATTCCTATGAGGGGCAGCTCATCCCCTGACCTCCCTCCACTCCCAGCATGACAGAGAATACATTTCTTTCTTGCTAGTGAAGATCCAGAGGCAGATTCAATTTGGCTTCGAAAAAGAGGGCAATGTGATGTTTCTTATATCTTGGGAGGTGAGAGAGAACTCATATCAGTTATACAAGACTTGCCCAAAGGACCAGAGCTAAATAATGGTAGAATCACTGCTTGAAATAGAGCTCTGTCTGGCCCAAATGTTGGTTTTCTTTCCATTCTACAGTACCTTAGGAGGCACAGTGGCCCTAAACACTGAATGAAAAGGAAAACAACAATTTGTTCGTTCAAGTAGACTTTTGGACATGCTCTCATTCACAACTCTCTTTTTCTTTGTTTCACTGGATTGATTTTATTTAGCCTACAGCATCTGCATCCCTTCCTTCCAGTCCAAATTTCTCAGTCTTACTTTCAAGACTGCTGGCTTTAGCTCTAACCTACCTTTTCAGGAGTACAGCCCATGATGTCTTCCATGTACCCCATGCTTCAGCCAAGCAGGGCTCTCCATGCTTTCCCACCTCTACGTGTCTTTTGCTGGGCCTACTCCATGGAAGGCTCTTTTCTCCAACCTCCCTTATCAAGATCCTGCCATGCTTCAAATTCCCATGAAGACTTCCTTGATCCTTCCTTTCTGATACCCTGATTTAAATATGCCCTGCATTGATTTCGTGCCATAATAACTCATTCTGCTTACTAGAGGATTCCTTGAGGGCAGGACACAGACTATGCTGTTTTTTTGGTTTTGTTTTTAAATAATCTCTGAGATAACCTAGTACAGCAATCTACACATAGTAGGCACTCTGTAAATACTTGATGAAATGCAGTGCAGAGGATTAAAGGACAAGGGAAATCTTTAGATTTTCCGTAGAGTGTGACTTGGAATTGGGACAAAAGCTAATTTGATGGAATATGTTTGAGGAAAATCGGGTGGGAAAAAACAGATAATAGACACTGAAGTGAAAGAGTAAGGCCAGCAGCCCATTTCATTCTAAGAGTGTCCCAGAAAGTCTCAGAAGGAGCCAGAGACTGATCTTTCTGACCTTAATCCAAGTGTCAGGACACAGCTCCCTGTGGGTGGAAGCCCACTCCAAGGCTCTGCTTCTAGCCTGCAGTTAACCAGGGAAAGCAGTCAATCAGAGAATGTGCTGGATCTGATCTCCTGGCTGCTGAATTCATCGAGGTCCGTACTTCAAAGTGCTGGGGATGTCAGTTACATAAAGTTGTACGGCATTTTCTTCTATCCTGGGATGAGGGGAGGGTAATGGGGGAAGGAAGAGGGAAGGGGCGCAGCTATCAGCCCAAGAGAACTGCTGCAGCAGCTAGTGCTCTGCCTTGCCTCACCACACACATCTCCTCCAAATGTGCCCTTGATGTTGCATTCTCCAACCCAAACAAAAACCTGGAGAAAAAATGATTTTGTGGCTAGCTCTGTTTTCAATACCGTGGAACATTTGCCGGCCTGGTGATCCATCACCAGGCTTTTTTTTAACCCTGCAAGATGGCCACTTGCCTTTTTTATCGGCATGTTTGCATCCATGTTGCTACTTACTTTCTCTTGAGGCCAAGTTTTCTTTCTTTTTTTTTCCCCTGATTTTTGCCATCTGTGCCATATTTCTTTAGAGTTTTTCTTCTCTAATCCCCTCTTTAGTGCCAGGAGAAGTAATACCAATGGGCTGGAGAGATTCCAATGCTTGATGCACAGAACTGGCTAAAAATCTCAACAATATCACTTCACACACATTCTGGAAACTTCTCTCTTTCATGTTTGCAAGTGGGCATGTAGCATGGGCTGCATGAAGAAGGTAAGGCTCACAATTCAGCCCTACTCAGAGGCCGGTGAGCTCCCTGCTCTTAGAATGTGGACCAGTAGTCCCTGCTGCTGCCCAAAGACCTGGGAGACAAGAAGCTCCCAGTGATGTGAGGCGGCCAGGCCTAGGAATGACAATTCTAATTAAGAGAAATAAAAACCTCACTCTTTTCTCAGGTGTTGAATTCTGTCTAAAGTCAGGAGTTATGAAATCTGCGAAGCTTAGGACTCATCTACATCTTAAGAGAGCTGTGGAGACTCTCCCTTTTCCCATTAAATTGTCATGTGGTAGGTAGGAAGAGGCTGAGACTCAATACTTTCACCAAATAGCTTAGTGGTCTCTGGATCTTAATTTCTTTATTCATAAACTGTAAGAGTTGGGGAAGTGCATGATTTTATATTAGGGGTCTATATTTCATGGTGTCCTCTCACATATTTTGATTGGATTGGTATGAAAAGCAGGGTCTAACAACTGGAATGCAAAATTTTATAGGGCTAAGGAAGTTTGTCCATTTTTTTTTCCTTTTCTTTTTCTCTCCACTTTCATGCATGTCTCCTTCTTGCTTCCAACTGGGAGAATCAATTCTATGACCACATAAAAGTCTCCTTAGGCCCAATATCTTAGGCTACTTTGGCAGTTTATAAAAGACGATCAAAGTTTTAGCTCTGTCTACCTGAGGCTCCCAGGCCAAACTAGAACTGAGTGTTCTAATTTGTATTGAATTGTTTGCCAAGCAAATATGAAGCTCTTTCGATGTAAACAGGAGTATTCACACCAACATGGTTCCTAGCAGCAGGCAGGCAGACCAGATCCAACTAGGATCCTGCCTGCTTCCAGTAGCTCTGTATTACTGTTGATGTCAGTTAGTCCAACTTGACCCCGTGGATGTTCAAGGTTCACCACCATTGGTTTTCAGTGTATTGTGTCAAAGGCCAGGGCTGCCAGATGCCTGATTTTCTGAAAAAGGATGAAATCTGAAAAAGGCTCTGTCTGGACGTTAGGATGTTTAGAATGTTTGTAAGCATGGTATAAAGACAGATGTAATTATAGCCAGAGAGTCAATCAATATTTATTGAGAACCTATTTTAGGTGCTGGGAATATAGCAGTGGTAATATTTCTTGAAGTGTTATTTGCCCTTTTCAAGTTTTCCCAAGGAATCTAGATTTTCAATTAATTGTCTCAAGCACACTGGTTACTGTTCTACCATCATAAGGGAGAGTGAGTAACTGAGCAGCTTTCCTTTCTAGAATTTCCGGGAGCTTCTTACAAGGATTAGTTGTTTAACAAACAACTAATATCTGAGTTTGATTAAGGGTTCTAGATGTCAGTGTTTCTCTGTACACTAATTCTCAGGACCTTCTTTCCAACTGAAGCGTGGAAAGTACACAAGTCAGTTAAAAAAATCTTCAAATATAAAATCAAGTAAGTAGTCTTTGGTATCTTATGGGATGCATAATGAACACGAGCTGGCCCTTTGGTGCATTTGGGCGTGGATTGAAGTTGATGCTAATGGTAGCACATCTATATCTTGGGAACTGGGCTCCCTAGAGACCTCCTGGGTAAGGAATGCCTGGGCTCAGGACCGGCCCTGACATTTTGGCAGAAGTGCTAAAGAGAAGCTGTCTCTCACTCTGAGGTTTTTCAGTCCATAAAGCAGCAGCAATTTAGTTGTGGAAGACCCCAGCAGAAACAACGTAAGAAAACTGAAAACACATAAGCACATTTGCCGAGTTTAATAGCCCTGCTCTGGCTCTCCACCTCTGGTACCTTAGGCATAAATTGCTGACCTCTATTTGATTTTCTGAACTGCAAGAATTATGGGCCCAAAGTTCGGTGAATTGGAAGAGGTAAGCTTTTATGCCTCTGAGTCAGCTTCCCCATAAACATTAAGTCTACAAATAAAAGCAACATTTCTATTTATACTTCCTGGGGTTTGTGTATCAGACGAGCCAAGCACGTCCCCGCAGCTCGGCGAAGGTGACTGCATGATCAAATCTCTGTCCAGGTAACGCGACGGAGCCTTCCAGTTTGGGTCAGAGGAAATAACCGGAGCAGATGGACAAGAGATATTAAAAATAGCACACGCAATTTCATTCGGAAAAGGGCACCTGCTCAAACAGTGACTGATTTACTCTCGGTGGTGTTTGTTTGATTCTCCTCCTGGCCACTGGTGACAAATGTGTGCTAGGGGAAGTCTTACGTTCAGACCCTTCCTGGGCACTCACCTTTAATGATGGCCAAGGGCCTGAAGGGCAACCCAGCTTCCTGTGCCCACCTGGCTGTGGGTCAACACAGCATCACCCTCATACTCCAGACGCAGCAGGAGCGTAATTCTGGCTGCTGCCACGCATGCAGGTGATCCAGACATCCACGTCATGTTTTCTCTGTGGCCTTGCCTGACTTTCTGCTCCATGCTCCTTGTATCCCCCTCGGCCTCTGTTTTTGTGTCCATCTCTGGTGCCCAGCATCAGCATAATCATTTGATTCCACACACATGTATTGAACACCAGCCCCTGGTCGCGGGGGGAGGGGGGGCTACACCTGACAGACTAGACGCTTCCCTGCTCACCCCAGTGTCCTCTGAACTAGTGGGATTAACACAGATTTGTTTATGGCAGTAATATAGGTGATTCACAATGAGGCAAACTCAGATTTGTGAGATTTGTATTTGATTCCTCACTACTGCTTTTTTTTAAATTAAGTATTTTTATTTATTTATTTTTTTGGCTGCACCGTGCAGCGTGTGGGATCTTAGTTCCCTGAGCGGGGATCGAACACATGCCTCCTGCATTGGGAGCACGGAGTCTTAACCACTGTACTGCCGGAGAAGTCCCTCCCCGTTACTGCTTCTTTACATGCCCTTCGTCCTCCCTTGGAGTCATTCATTACTTGCTTCACGCCTCAAACCTTTTCTTATTCCTGTCAAAGCATTGCCTTTCTGCTCCTTCCCTCCTGCATGTGTGCTACAAATTCTCAATCTGGTGTAAGTAAACCTATATGGGGCATCCCTTTCTAGGGATGTTATGTTGCCTAGGGCTTTCTGAAAATAACATCTCAACCCTAAGGTGTAAGTCAAATGGTAAAAATAATAAAATAAGGAACACTTTTGAAGATATTTGACGACTTCATCAGATAGAATGGATTAACAATTAGAAGGAGGTTATTTTACTTAGGACTGTTAACTGAGGAAAGCCTATTTCAACATGTGCTGTGGCTTAACTGAACCTGAGTCTATAGCAGGTGTGTGCCCGAGAGAAGCAGCCGTCACACTGGAACTAATCTCTGGGAGCAGCAAGTGCTCTCAGACTCAGAGCTGCTTTCTTACGGGTAGCCATCCAAGACTGAGACTCCTGAAGCTTTGTTGCACGTGATTCAACTGCACACATGAAGAGATGTGGCTTTAGGGTGATTTAGAAAGAAGAATGAAAGAGAAGAGGGAGGGTTAACAAACAGTTGGAACGGAAATGATTTACTCTGGGAGTCCTGCTAGAAATTATAATGAAATCCTTGCTCGTTGGGCTGCAAAAGCATCCAAAATTGCTCTTTACCGTATTCCTCATAACTCCTGTTTCCATTCTCAAGCTCAGAGGGAGATTGTAGAAGGTTGTGATAAAAAGTGGAGAGTGGAGAGGAATGGACCAGCTTGTCACAGGGTGGAGAAAAACAGGGAGAATGAAGCAATAAAGAGGTTAAGGGTCAAAGCATAAAATATGAGAAAAAATGTTGAAAGAAAGGAGCATGGCCTCTTCCCCTTTCCTCCACACTGCTGGCTGGAATGTAGATGTAATCGCTGGAACTCAAGTAGCCATGTTGGACTGTGAGGCAGAAGAACATGTTGATATCGTGGATCAACAGGAGAGTGAAGGAGCTCAATTCTTGATGACTGGGGAGCCCATACTATGCTATTTTGCTGACCTCCAGATTTCATTTTCATAAGAGCTAAATTAAAAATCTTCCATCTGGCTTAATCTACTATTCTTCAGGAATTGCTCTTCCTCACAATTAAGCTAATTCTGCTGAGAACTGAGGAATAACATGCACATAACTTGGGGAAAGGAGCACGGTGGCCTAAAGGCACATGAGAGAGCCAGGGGCTAGTGTTGGGGTTTCTTCTGAGAGCATGTTAAGGGGAGACACAGAGAGTGGAGAAGAGCACCAGGCCAGAGGGAGAGGGTGGAATTAGGGCCAGAGAAACAGCATCTATAGCAGTCACGAGAATGGGATCAGACAGGTCTGGATTTTAGTCCCAGCTATGTTACTTACTAGCCCTGTGACCTCAAAAACATTGATGTTACTCCTCTGAGCCTCAGTTTTCTCATATATGCTTTGGGGATAAAATAGTTCTTGCTTTTTGGATTTTTATGAGGAATCAATGAGAAAATGCACATATAAAGTGCCTGCATAGTGCCTGACACAGAGTAAGTGCTGCCTGTTATTATTTGAAAGAGGGGGCAGGAAGCCCCAAGGACTCATTTCATCTAGTGCTTTTGATTTTGAAGGTCTCCTGACAAGCGCTTTCCTAGGACCTAGTACCGTTAAGTCCCTGTGGGAACATATAAGGTTAGAATCTAAGTTGATGGAAGAAGGGCTCGTCACTAATTAAACTAATTAACAATTCATCATAGCAGCCTGTGGGGTTATACTGTCATGGGTATCTCCACTCACAAGAAAAATAATAGCATCATTAGCAACAACCTGTCAGGAAAACAAGGCAAAAAGTTCTGAAGCAGCAGCCACCTGCTCGTTTTGTCTAATACTTTCTTTTCTTTCTCTGAAAAGAATAGCAGGTTGTGAGAAAGATGTTTTGCTTGTGACAGCTATGTAGGGCATGCGTGGACCTTTTTGTGCTCCTCTGAAAAGTTATAATAATAACAACAGTAACATTAATAATAATAGTGGATCAGTTATCTATTGCCACAATGATGCTACATAACAAACAATATCGTAACAAACAAAACCTCAATGGCACACAATGATACAGATTTATGTAGCTCAGGAGTTTGTGGGGTTTAGTTGATTTGACGTGGTTGATCTCTGCTAGACTGGTTCGTGCTTCTGAGGTTAGCTGCAGGTTGACTGAGTGCTCTGCTCATCTGGGTTAGATTTGCTTACCTGTGTGGGGTTGGCTAGTACTGGCTGATCTAGAATGGCCTCAGCCAGGATGACTGGGATCACTCACTCCACTTCATAGTTCTTGTCCTCCAGCAGGTCAGCGCCTGCCTGTTCTCAAGGCCATAGCAGAGCAGCGAGAGCAAATACATCCAAACATGCAAGTCATCCTCTGCTTGATCACATTCACTAACGACCCACCAGCCAAGCCTGGAGCCAATGTGTGAGGGTACTGCAAAGTCCAAAACAGGAAAGAGTTAAGAAACTGGGGGCATTGAACAATTGCAACAATTGTTATTAATACTATCAGATGTTGCATACGTACAGCCTACATTAACACTGCTAAACTCTGTTCATATATTATCTCATTTAATCTGCCTCTAACCCTGTGAAGGAGGTACAATTACCATCCTGATTTTGTAGATGAGGAACAAGAGGCATAGGGAAGGCACGGATTTAGTATTTAGTAGAGCTAGGCTCAGACCTCACTTACCTAACTCCAGAGCCCATTCATTTAACTTCTATACCACACTGCTTCCACTCATGCCCATGTTATTTTCCTGGAGATTTTTTTAAAGGGATCTTTCTTTATAGATTCCTCTAGATCTGGTTGAAAATGAGGGGAAAGCATGTTGTAGAATTAATTTTTATAGTCTGATAGCTCCTTTGCTTTGAGTACACTTGGTACAGATTCAATTCTGTTCCTCAGTGGTGACTCAGTGGGTGCCCACTGTCCCCTCCCTCCAAGGCAGTGGGCAAGACTCAGGTGTTAGAAAGTGAAGAGATCCGAATGTTGCCATCCATGCTGTACCATCTTACATCTCTGGGTCCACCTCTTGTAATTATTCTCTTGGGACTTGAGTTATTCTCATGCCATTTCATCTAGCATATACTTTAAGTGGTTCTCTAAATACAGGAGGTTCTCAATTAATTCTATACTCTGACTTATTTTAAATTTTTACATATCTGCCTAGTACATCGGATATTGACATATAAAACTAGAAAACACCTTGCACCTTGTCCGTGCACCAAGTTCTGTGTCCTCATTCTTCTTCGCTCAGTACTTAAGGAGCCATATCTTTTGTTTTTTTTGTGGGTTTTTTTTTGCTGAAAAAAGAGAGAAGATGGTCATTTAAAGGCAGAGGAGGTATGGTGTGTGTGAGTGTGTGTGTGTGTGTGTGTGTGTGTGCGCGCGTATGTATGATGTATGCAGCTTCTTCCCTTGACATAGTTAATGAATAAAATTATAATTTAGGAAATATTTAAGTATGACACTTTCACAAGTGTGGGAGGGACAACCCTTCAATTTCCCTGGAAAGTACCTCCTGGGAAGCCTTGATTAGGGGCTGTCTTTGGTTTTTGTCCACCTTATGCATCTGAAAGCCTGGTCAACACAAACAGAATAAGCAGCCTTGTCCTAGGACCAACCATCTTCGGATGTTAATGCTGTGACCTCTGGGACCCTGGCCCTGCTACTTAGACCTGTAGTGTGACCTTGATCTTAATGCCTTTTTACCTCTTGGCTACCTGGATGTCTGCTGATTCTCTCACCTCTTCCCATCCTCATGTTTCATGGATTCCTTCTTCCTACTTGTGTCCCATGTCCTGAGTCCAACCATTGAGCCCAGCCCTCTGTACTTCTTTCTTTTCTCTGAGGAAGGCTCTTGCATCAGCTCTGCTTATTCTTCAACTCAAAGTGCTATGGCCTTGTTTTGATCTCATTATTGCTCACCCTTACATCCTAACCTTTTGCTCTACTCACACACACTCCCAGGGGACAGGATTCCTCTTCCAAATCTTTCCTTCCTCCTTTCCCACTCACTCCCCATAGATCCAGGACAAACCCTAGGACAATCAGTCGTCCCTTGTCGGGAACATGTGTTAGATATCAGAGTGAACCAAGCACTTTGCAGTCATCCTTTTATTTAATCCACACAACAACCTATGCAGCAAGTACTATTATTTTTTCCACTTTATAAAAGTGGAAATCAAGACACGGAGGTGAGGACATTTATCTAAGGTCACACTGGTAGTGAATGATGACGCCAGGCTTCAGAACCACATCTGATTAACTCCAGAGCCTGTGCCTTGGTCCACTATGTTCTCTTCCAAATTTCTTCCTGAAGCCAAACCAAGCTATTCTCCACTCCTTTTTGGATCAGTCTTGCTTTTCTTCAGTCCCTTCCCTTATCCCCCCTCCCCCCAGCCCATGCTGGTCCAAGTTCCTTAAGCAGAATTCTCACTCATGCAACCTCTTTTCAAAATCCCTTTACTTATCATTAGACAGTATTTCACAAATTCAAGCCACTTATATATCCTGCTGCCGGCTCTTCATTCATGGGTCTTTGAAAGGCAGACTGATAAAAGAGGCCAGCCAAGATTCTGGTTCTGAAAGTCTTAAAGTCTGTTTTTGCTTGGCCTCACAGGTTTAAAAAGTTTTGGTTAAAGTTATGGCTGTTTACATAGCCTTTACAGATTATCCCTCAGATTCTTTTTTTTTTTAAACTGGAAAATTATTTATTTAAAATTTTTTTTATTCTTTTAACATCTTTATTGGAATATAATTGCTTTACAATAGTGTGTTAGTTTCTGCTGTATAACAAAGTGAATCAGCTATATGTAT
Organism: Orcinus orca; assembly: GCF_937001465.1. NCBI lineage: Eukaryota > Metazoa > Chordata > Mammalia > Artiodactyla > Delphinidae > Orcinus > Orcinus orca. Next base: position 54,614,781 of record NC_064559.1, on the reverse strand, counting down.
ACATATATCCCCATATCCCCTCCCTCTTGCATCTCCCTCCCACCCTCCCTATCCCACCCCTCTAGGTGGTCACAAACCACCGAGCTGATCTCCCTGTGCTATGCAGCTGCTTCCCACTAGCTATTTATTTTACATTTGGCAGTGTATATATGTCCATGCTACTCTCTCACTTAGTCCCAGCTTACCGTTCCCCCTCCCCATATCCTCAAGTCCATTCTCTACGTCTGTGTGTTTATTCCCGTCTTGCCCCTAGGTTCATCAGAACCTTTTTTTTTTTTTTTAAGATTCCATATATATGTGTTAGCATACAGTATTTGTTTTTCTCTTTCTGACTTACTTCCTCTGTATGACAGACTCTAGGTCCATCCCTCAGATTCTTGAAGAGACTTCAGTTATCTCTGAATCCTTTTTCTTTCACCTAAATCCTAATGGCTTGCCGGGTCCTGAGGATCACATGGTAATGAATGAAATTGGGATTTGAGTTTAATAGGTGTTAAATAAAGGCCTTTCACTTCCCTGCTGGATAAGCCCCTCACCCAGCCCTTTCAGTTCAAATGCCTGTGTGCTGGTCTGATCAGACAGACAAGAGCCATTCTGATGGCAGAGCTAGAGGGCTCAAGCGTTTTGCCAGTTTTCTTATCTGGCTGCCTGGGTTGGTACGCAGTGCAGGGCATGAGCTGGGGTTGGCTGGACTGCACTGGGCACAGTCAAGGAGGAGGTGGCCAGAGGCAGGTGGAAGGCAATCGGAGGGAAGTACAGGCTTAGGTCATGGTGGCCTCACTGCAGGAGCCACAGATGCTGCCACCCTCAGCAAGGCGGATCCCTCGCACACGGCCTCTAGTTCTGCTCAGCTCTGCAGACACTTACCCTGGCTCCTAGTTTGCTGTCCAGGCCCTGTCCTAGGTTGTAGGGACACAGGGCTGAATAAGAAAAGGTCCATGAACTTAAGTAGCTCGTAGTGTGGGGCAGAGGGAAGACATAGCAAGAGAGAGGACTGTCTGGGGTGCTGCTTCTGATGCTAGCTGAGTACTGTGTGGGTTTTTCCTCACAAGTTGTATGGCGTGTGTTGAGCAGGTGCATAGGAGACTTGTGCACTGGGAAGTGAGAGCTGCTGTTCCAGTAAAACGCTCTTTCCTGTGGGCCAATAGAGATTTCTTGAGACACCTGATCTCCTACCCTTCATTCCACTGTGACTCCATGTAGGTCCTGCTCCATTCTCAGGAGAACTCATGTCAGGCAGGAAGTCAGAGAACATTCTGGTTTTGGCCATGCTTCAAATAATCTTTCCAGCTTTACTGAAGTACAATTGACAAATAAAAATTATATACACTTAGGGGGTACAGTGTGATAATTTAGTATACACATACATTGCACAATGATTTAAAAATCAGGTTAACACATCTACCACCTCACATGTACCATTTTTTTTAGGGAGAAGGGGATGAGAATGCTTACCATCTACTCTCTGAGTAACTTCAAGTCTGTAATACAGTATTATTAATTATAGCCAACATGCTGTACATTAGATCCCTAGAAATTATTCATCGTTTTTTGTATCCTTGGACCAACATCTTCCTGTTTCTCCCACCCCCAACCCCTGGCAACCACTGTTCTACTCTCTGGTTCTATGAATTAAACTTTTTTAGATTCCGTATATAAGTTGAGATCATACAGTATTTATCTTTCTCTGTCTGACTTCTTTCACTTAGTTCCTTCCTTCCTTCCTTTCTCATATTTTCTTTTGTCCATTCATCCATCAATGGACACTTAGGTTGTTTCCATATCTTGGCTATTGTGGATAATGCTGCAATGAACATGGGAGTGCAGGTACCTCTCTGAGATACTCATTTCATATCATTTGGATATATACCCAGAAGTGGGACTGCTGGATCATATGATCAGTCTATTTTTAATTTTTTGAGGAACCCCCATTACTATTTTCCGTAATTGCAGTACCAATTTATATTCCTACTAACAGTGTACAAAGTTCCCTTTTCTCCACATCCTCACCAACACTTGTTATCTCTTGTCTTTTTGATAAAAGCCATCCTAACATGTATGAGGTATATCTCATTGTGCTTTTGATTTGTATTTGCCAGATAATTAGTGATGTTGAGCACCTTTTCATATGCCTGTTGGTCACTTTATATCTTCTTTGGAAAAATGTCTATTCAGGCCCTTTACTAAATTTTCTTTTTTTTTTTTCGGTACACGGGGCCTCTCACTGTTGTGGCCTCTCCCGTTGTGGAGCACAGGCTCCGGACGCGCAGGCTCAGCGGCCATGGCTCACGGGCCCAGCCGCTCCGCGGCATGTGGGATCTTCCCGGACCGGGGCACGAACCTGTGTCCCCTGCGTCGGCAGGTGGACTTTCAACCACTGCGCCACCAGGGAAGCTCCCGTTTACTAAATTTTTTATTTATTTATTTTTATTTTTTTGTGGTACATGGGCTGTTGTGGCCTCTCCCGTTGCGGAGCACAGGTTCCGGACGCGCAGGCTCGGCGGCCATGGCTCACGGGCCCAGCCGCTCCGCGGCATGTGGGATCTTCCCGGACCGGGGCACGAACCTGTGTCCCCTGCGTCGGCAGGCGGACTCTCAACCACTGCACCACCAGGGAAGCCCCCCTTTACTAAATTTTTGAGTGTTTTTATTTTTGTGCAATTATTGAGTTGTGTGTGTTCCTTGTACATTTTGGATATTAACCCCTTATCAGATATATAGTTTGCAAATATTTTCTCTCATTCTGTAGGTTGTCTTCCTTTTGTTGATTGTTTCTTTCCTTCTGTGTGGCCATGAGGGAAGGACTGGACTTCTTTCAGACCTTTCTTTCAGGTCTGGACTTGGCTGAGCCTAACGCTGGGAGGAGAATAAGGAACAGGTAGCCTTTTGCTATTCAAATAGCATTATTTTTTCATTGTACCTTTGAGAGCTGTGGGTACTGTTTCAACCTCTGTATGTCCTTTCTGGTCTTATTAGTCTGCTGGGAAGGGCTCCAGACTCTTCAACAGGAAGATGAGGAAAGGGAGGGACCAGTTGTTTCTTTCTAAGAATTTCTTCTCCCTGCCAATCAAAATTTCTCATAGTTCCTCAATTGAGCTTGTCTTTTTTTTTTTCCCCCCCAGACATCTGGGGCACCATCCTAGATTGCCTTCCAGTGTCACTGGGAAGAGAGACATAAACATGGGTAAACTATAGGACTTAGCAATACATGCTATCTTGGAGGCTTGAATAAAGTGCTACTGGGGCATCTTGTACATGCCATTCTCTCTTGAAATGCCTTCTACCTGGAAAACTCCTAGTCTTCATTTAAGACCCTGTTCAAAAATTGCCCCTTCTGTGAAATTCCCTGGATTAGTGCTTGAAGAGTTAGTTGCTTTATCCTTGGGGCCTGGTAGCACTTCATTCAGACTTCTGAGATAGCACTTACAGCCATGTCTTACAATGTATTCGTGTTCTGGACTTTCCTCTAACAAGTCTGTGAAGCAATCTAGGGCAGTGCTTGTATGTTACTGTCAGTGTATCCCCAGAATCTAATATGATGGATGGCACCTAGAAGGTGCTCAACTTATGTTTCCTGGAAGATTAGGTAAGGCCATCATGACTTAACTGTTTCTTCACTGGACCTAGTTCAGAGGGCAAGATAAGGCCAAAATAATTGAGTTAAAATGAGGCTCTTAACCATATAGCCAGGTAAATTGACCTACTCAATTCAGGCCAAGGAAAGTGAGAACTCAAACCCTCCCCCAGTAGAGTGTATGTGTAGCATTATGTGGAAAACACTTTTCCAGTGATAACCAGCATCTCTACTAGGGCTTCTGAGATCTTACAGCTTTAGTCCAAGAGCTGCTCAGAGCCGTGATGGCCATGGCCTCTGTAACAAACATTTTCCAGTGATAATTTGAGGCATATTATATGACATTGGTAGCCAAGGACCAGAATCTATGATTTGAGTTTTGAGATTCATAATCCCAGACATTGTTTTCTATTAATTTGTTATTTATTTATATATTTATCCTGTTTCTGATTATTTATTTAAACACTAACATTCTAATTCAATTGGGTTATGTCCTTCAATAATACTTTTTTATTTATTTTTCTTTCTATTTCAAAACTGAGGTAACATTGATTTATAACATTATGTAAGTCTCATGTTTACAACATTATATTTCTACTTCTCTGTACCCTACAATTGCTTACAAAAATGTATTTTCCATCCATCACCATACAATTGATTCCCTTTACTCATTTCACCCTCCTCCCAGCCCCTTCCCCTCTGGTAACCACTACTCTGTTCTCTGTACCTATGTGCTTATTTTTCTTTGGTTTTGTTTGTTGTTTCATTTTGCTTGTGTTTGTTTGTTTGTTTACTTTTTATATTCCACATGTGAAATATATGTGAGTGAAATCATATGGTGTCTTTATCTGTCTGACTTATTTCACTTAGCATAATATCCTCAGGGTCTCGTGTTTATTTATTTTCAAGTAGAGGGAGCTTAATGGAACTGAGTAAACTGCTACTTGAGCACGGAGAATCTCACTGGATGATATTTAGAAAGACGATCATTTGACAGAATGTGTGCTATACATCTTTGTGTGTATATACGATACACACAGTTCAAACCACTATTGAGGAGTATATACTTCAGCTTTATCACCAAATACCATAAAAATTGCAGTTAGAAACCTCCACATGACTTCCTCCCCTGTGAATCTTGGCAGTATGTCAAGTGCAAATACATATACAAGGTTCAATTAGATTTGTCTGCGTAATATTTTGGCCTTGGTTTAGATGACTAGTTCTCAATGGGGGAAGTGCTGCCCCCTAGGGACATTTTGGAAAACAGTGAGAGTGGTTTTGGTGTCACAATGATTGGAGGTTATTTGTGGCATTCAGTGGGTGGGTGCCAGGGACGTTAGACATCCCTGTAGTACATGGATAGTCCCACTAGATGAATCCTCTTGCATCCTGCTTGACTCTTGAATGCCTGGCCAAACATTCATGTAGCTGAAAAACCCATTTATAATGATCCAAGTCTAGGAGCTGATTCTATTTTAAATATAAATGCTGAACTACAAAAGTATTTTTCGTATACTTCAAATATACTCCCTAAAAATGCAACTTCTGTGTTTTTGAAGGAAGATTGTCTTTTGATTTGTTTTCACATTTTACCAAGAGTTGCTTCCCACTTTGGAAAGTCATGCCATTGATGGCAGTGCTGCTTACAGTATTTGAGTCACCCATACACACACCTCTGCTGGTCTGCGTTTGGAGCTATTGTAGTCATGCCGACTACGAATATATACGACTTGACTTTGATAGCACTGAATTCAAAATGTCAGTATAAAGGAAATACCTGTAATGTTTGTTGAATATTTTCTTATTTCTCTTAAGTCCAAACTTATTTATGAGAAGCAGGTTCAAGCATTTGATTGCTTCATTTTACTTGATCTTTTTTTTTCTTTTTTTTACTTCATTCTTTTAATGTAGTTGGGTCGGAAATATTTATATGTTAAAATTCATTTTATTCAGTGTAAGTTATTTTCTTTTTTAATATTATAGACAGGACATTAACCTTTTTTGAAATTATGTAAGGTAGGTCATACTATATTTGAATTTTCAGTACAAAATAGTTGCTATCAAAATGGGACTTACGGGACCGACAGGATTGAGAACGACAGATTTAGATAAACAAAAGAGCAATGGGGACACAGGAAAGGCTTACCTTTTGAGTACAGTGAGAAGTGGCATCAAAATGGATCATTGGGAGTGATAGAAAGTTTAAAATAAAAAACTTGTAGGATAGAACAGTTCAAGGAGTTGGCTTCTTCAATAGTACTCATGTTTATTTAGTACTTACTCTGTGTCAGACACATTGTTGAGAAATGCGCCTTATTACGGCCTCTCACTGATGGCACAGGCGTGCTCTTGTCCTCAGTGGTGGCCCTGAATCTTGCCTCAGACCACATAGGCCATGGGGGCAGAGCCCAGATTAGAATTCATGTTTGTCATCCACAGAGCCTACCCTCTTAACTATACCACATTAGTAGAAAAGAAACTTGAACTCTTCTGCAGAAAAGGAACTTGAGCTTTTCTTGCCACCTACTGGAAAGGGTCTCTGTTGAATGAGTTGAAGGGCATCTGACAAGCTTACGGGCTCAGACAGCTTTGGTTTGTGTTTCTGCCTCCAGCTGTGGCTGTGATCTACGGAAAAGCTGTGCTGGGCTGGGGTTTAAGAAGCGTACATTTCCTTTTCTATACACAGGCCTGCTCCCTTTCCTGAACGCATCTGGGGGGCATGTCCATTTTGAAATATTTACACATGTACCACATTTCAGCAATTAACTGACATGAATACTACTCAGTATTTAGAATCTAGGGTAAAACTTCGAGTTCTATATCAGAGCTGACCTTAACACAGGAAGTATATATTTTATGATGGTTAATAGACCATCAGCTAATAGCTGTTATTAGTATTAAATGTTTGTATTAGTTATAATAAATAGACAACCCAACATTTATCCATCTTGCATGATACTTCCCGGATGGAGTTAATGAACTGGGGAAGTGACTGGTTTTTCACTTATGGCTGGTTGGTTAAAAGTCCCTTAGATTTCAGTGGGAACGTAATGGATCAGGGAGGCAAGAGCAGTGAGAAGTCTTGGGGATGTGTGAAAGGTACCTTAGCTTTGGCAGAGGTGCAGCCTGTATCTGGGTGCTGCTATCAGCAGGGCCACATTTCTTGGAGGCTTTGGACCTTCAACCTGGAGAGACTTAAGGAAGAGACCTAAAAAAACCTTTCCTGTACTCCAGAGAAACCACTGGGGTGTCCTGATCAGGAAAAGTCTGGTTTTGGTGTGCTGGGAGTCCAGTCATCATCAGTATGTATTTATGTCCTCCATGAAGAGGCAGTGTAGTAAGGAGATTAAGAACAAGGGCTCTGGAGATAGGTAGTTCTTTTCAAGGTGGTTAAGCTCAAATAAGTTGCTTGAACTCTCTATGCCTTAGTTTTCTCACCTAAAAAATGGGGATCACAGTGGAGCTATCTCATAGGTTAGTTGTTGGATTAAATGAGGTGATTTATGTACATTGCTTCGTAGATTTACATGGACTAGTACATGTTACATTGAGCACGTAGTAGGTACTCAATAGATGTTAGCCGCTACTATTCTTCATTCAAAAATAGGGTTAATAGAAGTAACCACTCACAGAACTGTTGTGAAGATTGCATCAACTAATCTATCTAAAGTGACCAGAACAGTGCCTGCCATATTGTAGCTAATAAATATTAGTTATTAATATTTTTATTGTTACCACTGTGGGAGGATAGCAAACTTGAAGAGTCTAGCACGGTATCAAATTTAAAAATAGAGTCACAGTGACCTAAATGGGAAGGAAATCTAAAAAGAGTGGGTATATGTATACATATAACTGATTCACTTTACTGTATAGCAGAAACAAACACAACGTTGTAAAGCAACTATACTCCAATAAAATTTTTTTAAAAATTAACAAAATAAAAATAGAGTCACAAATGTAGAGAAAAAATTTATGGTTACCAAGGGGGAAGGAGAGATGGGATGAATTGGGAGATTGGGATTGACATATATACACTGCTATGTATAAAATAGATAACTAATGAGAACCTACTATATAGCACAGGGAACTCTACTCAGTGCTTTGTGGTGACCTAAATGGGAAGGAAATCTAAAAAAGAGTGAATACATGTATACGTATAACTGATTCACTCTGCTGCACAGCAGAAACTAACACAACATTGTAAAGCAACTATACTCCAATAAAAATTAATAAAAAAAGAAAAAAATCATTCCCATTTAAGTATTTTCATACTAATACCATGTGTTCTGATACTTGATTTTCTAAATACATGGCAATGGCTCATATGTATAAACATCTATATGGATTAGAGCTTGAAAACTCCCCACATGCTACCCCTCTTTTTGCCTATCATTGTTACAGTGGAGTTACATTTGAATATATGGCTTTCTTAAGGACTAAAATAAATGTCCTGTGTGTCCATTGCTAATATACACTTGAGTCTCTGGGATATTTACGGGAAGTGGGCAATGGCTTTTTTTTTTTTTTTTTTTTTAAATAACTGAGCAAACAAAATCTCAGAATAAGTGTGGGGTTGAAAAATTAGAGAATATTAAGTGTGACCTGGAAGGGAACTTAGAGTCTTCTATTCCAAGCTCTCATTTTACAGATGGCTCAGAGAAGTTCAACAACTTGTCCAAGGTCAGATGGCTATTGAATTGCAGATCAGGGGCCTCATCGTTCACCAGTGCTCATCTGGGGGTTACTTATTTGATTTGCTAGGATGCTCTGGGTTGATGGAGGTGGGACCAGAAGCTGGTTCTGCTCCATTCAGTCTGGTTCCACAGGGTCATCTCAGGGGGTAGGCAAGAAGGTCAGTGGAGAGTTTAGGCACAGAGTGGCCCCAACCTATGACCAAATTGTGTCATGCTCTCCTTTGGTCTTTGGATACCTGCAGGATGTAGACAGAAGAGTCCTGTATTCAGAATCAAAAGACCCTGACCCTACCCTTGGCTCTGTTTTTCTGCCCCAGGTTCACTGAGGTATAATTTACATAACAGTAACCTTTTTCAGTTCACAGTTCTTTGAGTTTTGAAAAATGCATACAGTCATGCATTGTCACAACAATCAAGATAGAGAACAGTCCCATCACCCCAAAATCGCTTTGTGCTTTTTGTATTCAACTTTCCCCTCCTCCCGACACCCAGCTTCTGGCAACCACTGATCTATTCTGTCTCTATAGTTTTGCCTTTTCTAGAATGTCATATAAATGGAATCATACCAGATGTAGCCTTTCGAGTCTGGCTTCTTCCATTTAGCACAATGCACTTGAGATGTGTCCTGGCTGCATTCTTAGTGTCTGCAGGTCCTTCAGTAAGTTGCTTAACTTTTAGCCTCAGTGTCCTCATCTGTAAAATGGGCATAACACTTGCCTTGCACTTGTGTCGTTGTGGTTAGGAAGAAAGAATGCACACCAATGTGCATTGGGTCAAAGGAAAAGTAAGTATACAAGTGTAATTGTTATTCTTGTTATGAGGTTGCCTTTTGAAGAGGCTCCAGGTGCAAAGGCAATACTAACTGAAGCAAAACCCCTGCAGAGCCTTTGTTCCTCTGATGAGCAGGGCAGGGTCTGGCATCACTGTTAACCCTCCCCCAGCCAAAAGGTTCCACAAGCTGGTTCCAAGGATCGAAATATTGTGGAAAACATCCAGACAGGGACTAACACCAGGTGAAATAGCTCTCTGGCTTGTTGCCTCCAACAGGCAATTCTGGAGGAGTTGGGAAGGCTAACCTGTAGATGAACGACTCTGATCTGTTTGGATGAAGGAGCTTTGCAAAACACTACCACTAACATGGATAATAATTTATAATAGTAATAATGTTGTAGAAAAAAATATGATTATCTACCATAAGGAGCACCAAACAGTTTGACAAAAAGATAGGGCCTCTCTTGGCTTAAAATGCACAGGGTCGAGGGGAGGACTTCCCTGGTGGTCCAGTGGTTAAGACTTTGCCTTCCAGTGCAGGGGGTGTGGGTTCGATCCCTGGTCAGGGAGCTAAGATCCCACAGGCCTTGGGGCCAAAAAACCAAAACATAAAACAGAAGCAATATTGTAACAAATTCAATAAAGACTCTTAAAAAAATGGTCCACATCCCCCCCCCCAAAATCTTAAAAATAAAAATGCACAGTTGGGGAGCATGGAATCCAGATTTGCATTTCCTTCTGTGTGTGATTCTGAGTTACAGAACACATATGACCAATATACATTCCCTGGGCATTTTTGCCTGAATGTGGAACGGAAAGGCCAGTCTTCGATACTGCCCTCCCATCCAATTGGCATGTGGGTGGCACACAGCAAGACAGGTGCATACCAGAGGAGAGAAAAGCTGACTGGGATTCAGGAGCCCTGGGTGCCCTATCTGTCCGTGCCGTTAATTGTGACTTCACCCTTGTTCCTCACCCATGGAAAAAGGGGCTATGATAAGTCACCCCAAAGGGATCTCAAGTGACCCCCATGAATGATAGAGCAGCTGACCCCCAGCTCTGTGTACCAAAGCAGGAGGGGCGGGCAGAAAGCAACAACCCTGAGCCTTTGAGTGAAATCCTTCAGAGCTCACTCTTTCCAGCACTAGCTGAATAAGATTCCAATAAACATATTGCTGAAATGTTTGTTTCCGGGTGTCATTTTAGACTTCAAGTAGCTAAAACAGATCCGGCTCCTATATATAGATACTGCATTTGGTTGTGTTCTGGAAGGCTTTTATTACTACACTCCCTGGCCGGCTCCCAGCTGAGCTTTTCCCTCAAGGGATCAGATTTTGGAATCAGAAAGTCAGAAAGGATCAGTGACCATATTAAGGGGTCTCTCTCCCTCCCTCTCTCCCCACTGTAGCTCTCTACTGCAGGTGGACGCCAGCGTGGACTGGCTTCTCCCTTTGCTCAAAGACTCTTAATAATAATGATGACAATGCTGATGGAAACTGACCAGCCCCACTATGGCAGCAAATACAAGCAAAACAGCCCTGAGGTCCTGGGCTTAAAGGAAACATAGTATAATCTGAGTTGAAGTGAAGTGCATATTGTCACAAACAGCTCAATCTTTAGATAAGAGGACGCAGGGCTCTCTGAGGATAGAAGCAAAGAAAGGGTCTATTAAGGGTGGGGTTTTATTTGGAGGGTGGGTAGGTGGGTTCTGAATTTTACTCCTGAATTCTCCAGGGGAAGATAATGCTGGGAACAAAATGATGCATGAAGGAAGGTGGAGGTGGGGATTGGAGGAAGAGATGCGGGCAGGGAAGGAGGAAGGGATAGGGGTTTACTTAAAGAAACAAGGTTGCACCCTGGCAATCTAAGTTTTCTCAGTGTGTCCGATCACTAAGAGTGAATCCCTTCACTGTGTGCCCTTTGTTTTCTGTGTGTAAAACCAAGCCTCTTCCCCATTTTATAGTGTGTCCCTTCACCTGCCTCTCTGACTCCTTTATGTTTAACCATCATGGATCTAACTGCCTTCCTGGTCTCCATATTTTATGTGCCTCACCACCCCTTTCTCTTTTTCTCTTCCTCTCTGTCTCATTCTTCCCTCCTGTCTTCCCTGCTTTTCTTTTTCAGTCCTTTCTCCTCCCAGACTCTTGTCTTTTCCCTTCGTCCCCCTCCCCTCCCCCTTCCATTTCTCCCCTTTCCTCTTCCATCCCTCCCCTCCCCCCCTCCTATCCCCCTTTCCTTCTTTCCTCCCTCCCCCCTCTTCCCCTCCTCCTCTTTTCCCCTCGCCCCCTTCTGTCCTTCTCCCCTTCTCTCCTCTCTCCACGTCCCCAACTCCCCATCCCCTCTCCCTCTCCCCTCTCTTCCCTCCTTCCCCTTTCCCTCCCTCTCCCTCTCGGTCCTTGTTTATCTGTAAGCTCCAATTTCTTGCCTTATAGATTTACCTGCAGAACAAGACACCGCTCCTCTTGCAAAAACTGTTTAAGAAATCCATATCCTCTCCCTTCATTCCTTGGGCATTTCAGAAATGATATTCCTCCCCCAACTACCCCCGTCAAAATAAAATAAATTCAGCCAGCTCCTGCTGTGTGTCCTTAAATCCATTCCCTCTAGCTTCGCTGGTTTGAAAGCCTGTACCCTAGAAGGGGCCTCCTGCATTTGCTGGCAACCCTGCTCGAGTCTGATCGCCACAGATAGTGCTTTGGAGTGAAAAAAAGGGGGAAAAACCCTCTCGTTGGAGATTTCAAAACAGATTCTACCAGTTTTCAAATCTGTGCACTTGTGGAGTGGCAGGGTTTGGGGAAGAGGCGTAGGAGACTTGGGGTGTGGGTGTTTGTCATAAACAAATAAGCCACAGAATTTATACATATATATAAATGTGCGTTTCCTTTGGCATGTTTGGTGTCTTTCTCCCTGGCATCCAGGGTGGGTGGTGTGCAAGTCTGACTTCTCTCACCCTTTGGCTGGGGTCTGGTGTGTGACCGTGTGCGATGGAATTGAGGAGGGGGTTGCTGGGTTTTTGATGATTCACTTGACAGATTATTTGAATCCAGCCCACCTTTCCGCACATGTCAAACAGATGGGATCATTGTTAAAGCCTTGGGAGAGCCGTGGCTGAGCGGTGGGTAAGGCAGGGAGGGGAAGAGAGGAGGGGGACCGAGGGGAGAGGGGGCACCTTCCAGTAGCTTTGTGTTTTCACAGGTTGGAACTGACAGGAGCCCTTCTTCCCCGTGGGGGGTATTTTGGGGGCATGGGGCTGATGAGGGGTGGGATGGAAAGGAGAGAGAGAGGTGGGGTGTTGGTGGGCAGGGTTATGATGTCACAGCAAAAGTTACAACAGGAGGAAAACACAGAAATGGTTCAACATTTTTTTTTAAACTTTGGACTGCCAAGAGCTGAAGGAGAGTGGTGAGCAAAGGAATGAAGGGGAGAAGAGAGAAACTAAACTGGAAGCTTGAGTTTCGTGTAGCTTCTTGAAACCTTATGAATGGATTACTAGCAGCTGAGAGCCAGGAGAGACCTATAGGGGATGCAAGATCATTCACACACTAAAAGGGGGAGAAAAGCACGGCGGAACTCTTCTTCCTTGCTGTGTTAGCCCTCCTTCCTGAAATGAATGGTATGAAACCTTTTTCTGAGGGTCCTGGGGGTGGCATGAGGGAGGGGGGAGTTTACTTCTTTTCTTACCTGGGTATCTTCCCTTCATTTCAACGAAGGTCCCTCTCCTTCCTTCCCTCCTTTCTTTCCTGGTTTCTCTCTCTATGTCTCTATCTCCTCTGCTTTTCTGTCTTTCTCTGGAATCTCCCCCTACCCTCTACCAAAGCCCCAATTTCTGTTGAGCTGCTTCGGGGTGAGGGGGAGGGAAAAGGGCTGAGTCAGAAAAGTGAAGGGAGACAGGGAGATGATAAGAGGAAAAAGGACAGTCTAGGATTGAGGGATTTCTGTGTAGTGGTATCCACGTGCCTGGATGGATATCTTCTTTGGGGACTTGCTTTGAGGCTTCAGTGGATGCTGCTTAGGGAGACAGGGCATGCCAGGGATGGGGTGCTTAGGATACAGCCTTCTTAAAGCACGTAAGCCAGTTATTAGCCAGAGGAGAGGAGTTTAGAAGACGATGGGGAGACCCAAGGCAAAAGAGGCAGTGTGATCTGACTCCAAAATATGTGGGCTGCATGTTTTATATGTGGGCAACACAAGCAGTGATTTTAGAACTGTAAGTGATTTTTCTTACTATGGAATGAAGGACCCAATATATTTCTCTACCTGTTTTGTACTCACCTGTGGTCAAACATCCTTACCTGTGTTGAGAATTCAGAATCATGCTGTGTGTGTGTGTGTGTGTGTGTGTGTGTGTGTGTGTGTGTGTGTGTATACACGCACTTGTGTTTAGGCGGTAGGACTCTGAGATAGCTTACATCTAGGCAAACATTATTATGGAGGTTAAAATCACATTATTTACTTCCACATTCTATCCATTCATTTCAAATCAATTTAAAAAATAGCTGCTTGGGTCTAGCTGTTTATTTTTGTAATTTACTTATTTTGAGCATCTCTTTTGTTTATTTGCTCACTCAGCATATGGTGACTTTTAGTAACTTCAGAGTGAGAAACTTGAGCGAGAATAAGAAGACCTGTATCGCACAAATCCACGGCATTTCCATTGAATGCTTCTTGCAGCAGGATAATTGATTTCTCCTTTCCCCCAATGTCTCATATAAAGTGAATTTGGGGTATTGTTCTTTTAAATCCCAAATGATTGAAATAAGAAGAAATATAGGAGGTGTGTGGCAAAACAAAAGAAAGATGCAAGTGGTCCCTAAAAGCCTGGTGTGGATTTATCAGGCAGTAAGCAAGTCTGTTCACAACACATGTGTGAGAGAGAGAGAGAGAGAGAGTGTGTGTGTGTGTGTGGGGGGAGAGAGAGAGAGAGAGAGAGAGAGAGAGAGAGAATACACACAGAAAAGAGTGCTCCAAAACAGTATTGATTGTTGGCTATTGATTGTGTAGGCTGCAGCTGCTGGAAGAGAAAGCAAGAAATGTTTACTGGGGAAACCAAGAGTGGCGTCTGTCCCCTGTGCCTCAGTGAGGTGGGGAGGTTTTCAGGAGGGAGGAGGGGACAGGGAGTAGGTGGAGAGATGCACCGAACTTATTAGCTTTGACATCATCATTGTCTTTAAATGAAACAAACAAGAAGAGAATTACAGGCAGAGAGAAAGGGAGAGAGGGGAGCAGGAGGGACCGGAGAGAACAGGTCCCCTGAAGGCTATGCTCTTCTTCTCGCTCTCTTTTCCATCTTCCCAGGGACCCACAAGACTCACAGAAGGTGAAGTCAAGGGCTCTCAGACTCATAAGGTTACTAGGACACCAGACTGGCACCCCAAAGGAGAACTTTACGGAGACTTACAACACAGCAACAAGTTAGAAGGGGATAAAAAAACAAACAAACAAACAAAAATCCTTTAACACTCACCAACCCCAAGCACGGAGCTGAGGGAAGCATTCTGACCTGCACAGGCAGACTGGAGGCTGGATGGAGAGCTGGCTGAGGAGGACATCTGGAGAGTGAAGGTTAAGTACCAGCTGGGATTTTTGTGCCCCCAGATTCTTTTTGGCTTTTTAGATAATAAGCATCAAATTCTGTGTGTCTGTATACTAGTTTTTCTAGCAGTTTATTGGAAGGTGGATGTATTTGAGGTTAAAGACTACAAAGAGAAGGTAACTCCTAGGGAAGGAAGAAGGAGAGAGAAAAGAAAATTAGAAGCTAAGATTCTTTGGAATGACTTCAGGTAGTGAGCGGTATGTGTTTGTGAGTGAGTGTGTATTTGACGGGCTTTGGCTTATGCCCATGTGTCCCTCTTCTAGTATCAGCGAGGGGAGGGGCTATTGAAGAAAGAAAAAGAGAGAAACCTGAGCTCTCTGGAAGAAATTCATAGGAACCCAGAGAAACGAACTTCATTCTGCAAGGACTAAACTAGAGCGAGGAGAGAGAGGTCAAGGGAGAAGGGTGAGGGAAACACATATGGTGGGTGAGGTACAGAGGCCACGCTGGCCCAGCACCCAGCGCAGGTAGCCAGAAGAGGTTCTCTTTTGGGGCTGCTTGAAAAAGTTTGGTCCGTGAACAAAACAGTTTGCCCGGTGACTGTGAATCTACTGCCAGCTGTCTCTTTCTCTTCTCTCCATCACCCTGGTGTGGTACCCAGAAGTTGACTTCTGGTTCTGTATAAAGAGCCAGCGGAGGTATGATGTGCTTAAAGATTCTGAGAATAAGCCTGGTGATTCTGGCTGGGTGGGCGCTCAGTACTGTCAGCTCTGAGCTGGGCTGGACACGCAAGAGATCCTTGGCTCAAAGAGGACACCTGAATCAGGTGCTGTTGGAAGGAGAACGCTGTTGGCTGGGGGCCAAGGTTAGAAGACCCAGAGCTGCCCCTCAGCATCACCTCTTTGGGGTCTACCCCAGCAGACCTGGGAACTACCTGAGGCCCTACCCTGCGGGGGATCAAGGAACGTACCATGCAGGGCGCAGTAAGCCAGACGCCGAGGGAATGGCTGTGAGATCTGTTCCCCCAGACCTGACTGGAAGTGCAGGAGTGACAAGTGAGGCTGAGCGGCCAGCTGCCCTGTGGGTAGAGGATGGTCCTATTGGGCAGTCGGAGCTACTGGGAGATGATGACACTTATCTTGGCAATCAAGGATCCAAGGAGCCTCTAGGTGAGGCTGGGACTCAAGAGCATGGAGCCTTGGCTGCCGCCAAGATCACCACCTTCCCACGCCAGAAGGAACCCGGACCAGAGACCCAAAGGAAGGGCCGGACCAAGACTAGGCGGCGGCGCCAGGTGGCGAAGGGGCAGGCAGGAGGTGTGCAGGGAGACCCCAGTGTTGTTCCCCGGCACTTCCAACCTTGGTCTAAGCATCCCCTTATGCATGGGGTCAGAACCAGCTCTTCGGAGGGCGGCATCCAGAATGGTGGAGGGGACCCCGACTGGGAAGCAGAGACCTTTAGCCCCCAAGGAGGATTGCCTGTTTTGTACTTCTCTGGGAGGCGGGAGCAGCTGTTGCTGCGTCCAGAAGTGCTGGCTGACATTCCCCGGGAGGCGTTCACAGTGGAAGCCTGGGTGAAACCGGAGGGAGGACAGAACAGCCCAGCCATCATTGCAGGTAATAACCCACTCCTGGGCTTTCCGTAGTCCGCGGGGGTAGGGTTGGCTTCCTTTTTTGTTGAGGTTAGACTTTGGGGGCAAGGAGGGGAAAGGGACAGAGCAGGAGGGCCAGGGAGGGCTGGCTGAGCAGAGAGGGGGAAGGGCCTTTATTCATCTGCGCAGCAGGATTCCAGACATCATCTACCTTAATGACTCTGTAACCACAAGAGCATTTGTCCCTTGTATCGATCTCATGTGGTTCTATACATTGTGCTGGCACTTAGGAGACCTCCAGCTCACTCTCTTATCCCTCTTTAAAGGGGAAGATCTCTGGTTCTTTGTCAGTGGGGAAGAGGTGTCACACTCCATTTCTCATAGTCCCGTATGAGATACCCAGGCAACTTTGAAACTACATGAAAGTGTAAAGACCTGGGCAGCGAGTCAAGCCTGGGCTGGGCTAGGCGGCAAGAGAACAAGGCTGCCAGGTACACAGCCAATGGGTCCTGGTTGGTTTCCTTTTCTCTGAGCAGCCCTGGGATGTAGCAGAAAGCTACTGCCTTGTCCAGGTCCTTGAGTCCCCTTTGCTTTGTCCTAAAAATCATGAGTGAGTCCAGCCTAGGAAGAGCAAGGTCTGCTGGAAAAGGTGGGCACTCACAAGCCAGGACCCTGGCTTCTTGCCCTGGCCGTTGTAAAAGGGACCTAAAATGCACCTTGTATAACTCTATGGTGTTAATCAGGGGCAGTGTTTGGGAACACTACCCACATTTATTTTACTCTATACCCAGATCTTGGCTTTCATGGGAAGTCACCCAGAAAGACAAAGAAAAGAGTGGGGTTAGGAATGTCTCCTTTGCCTTACTTCGATGGTGGGGGGATTGGTTTCAGGCAAGGGGTGGTTGGGGGTTAGATGTGATACTTCATCATTCAGTTTCCCATTATCCCTCTGGAGCCCCCCCGCCCCGTGACAGAACCTCACACAAGGCTAGGCACCTTGGTCCGGCCTACACCTCTACTCCCACCTAGTAGAACCATTGAAATCTTATTAATCTGGATTGTCTGCAACACCGTTTGATGTTTGCCAGTCCTGTGACATCGAGGGGGTAACAGAAGGAATGAGAGGTATGCCAGAGGCAGACTGGGAATGGAACTCCAGAACCCCTCAAAGGCTTGACAGCTAGCTCCCCGTATTAAAAACTTCTCAGGTTACTGGATGCCTGCAAATAAGTTTCAGACTAGAGAAAGAAATCTGGAAGGAGGGAGCCTCTTGCAATGGGGTGTTGCTGGAACATCCCTTCCGGACACGCTGTCTCCCCCTCTTTGGCTGTGATTTCTCTTTTGGAAGCTGGGATTCCCAGACACTGAGCGCTCTAGAGTCTTGTGGTTTTGCGTGATTTTATTTTGGGGTGGGAGAGGGTGAAGGGAGGGGATAGAGAAGGGGCTGGGCTGTAAGATAGGTGGGGGCAGAGAAAGAGTAGAAGGAAATCCTTATTCTGGGGCCAAATGGAAGAAATAATGAGATGATTATCTGATCAGAGCTGGCAGCTTCACAGTTTTTCCCAGATGACATCTTCTTGCTGCCTAATCTCACTTCCTAGTACCCATCTGCCAGGGAAACTGTGTGCTTGCAGTCTAGACCGGGGCCTACCACTCTGCTTACCCCTCCTCTGGCAGTAGCGGCATAGGGACCTGGGATCAGTTCCCTGGCTCAGAAGAATCAGAGAAGGATGCAGCAGGAATATAGGAGGGAGGCTCTAAGAGACCAGTGCTTTGAGTTGTTAAAACCCCAAACCTGAGGGAACAGATTCTGGACAGTGGATCTTTCCATCCCTTTCATGTCCTTCTGTCTCATGCTCTGCAGCGGGGAGAACAGGGTCAGGATTTGATTCCAATTACAGCCTTCCTTGATGCACCTCCTCCCTCGCCCCCCCGCCCCCCAAGCCCGTACATCTCCCTCCTGTGCCCACCTCCACCCTGCCACAGCGCACACTCAGATCCTTCTCCAAAGTGCCCATCTGAATCCTCATAACCTCCCTAAGCGTGTAAAATTAGGCAGGAACTCTTTCGCAGACAGTCTAGCTTCGGAGGTTTCTTTCTCTTCAAATCAAAGTGTTCCTGGAGGTGTGCTGGTATTTCCCCTATAGGTCCACACCAGGAAGGTGGAAGGGCAGGAAATACGCAGGTCTGTCTCCTTTCCATCTCCCACCCTGTATCTCTGTTCAGATTTGTGCACATCAGAAAATATTCAGGAGAGATTTAGGGTAAAAGTCTGGGAGAGATGGGGGCTGGGAACAAGGCTTTCATTCTTTAGGATTCTAGCAACCGGGTTCCCAAGGACATAGGCATCCTTGTCTACTCATTGTGCTCAGCTCCGTACACTTCCTCTGGGGGCCCCAGGGCTGAGAACCATGAAGGGCCGAGGCTAGTCCCCACCCCCACCGCCCTCCTCCCGGAATAAAGGTCTCCGATTCACTAACTTACTCACTCCTACCAACAGATCAGCCCAAATTCCCTCTCCGACCCTAGCACTGGTCCTTTTATTTGGTCACTGCCCGCTCCTGGGCTGGTTGGCCTTCAGCTGTGCAGAATGACCACAACTGAATTGTGTTCCTGAGAGCTAAATACAATTCAACCATGGAAGTTCTGCTGCTCCACTGAGGATAACCCAAGATGCTGCAAAACTTGACTCCTATACTCTTTTCCAACAGCTCTCAAACCTCAGATTCTACCTACTTAACATAGACCCAGTTTCCCGGTCCTCCATCTACCAAACCTGGGGCATTTTCTCCTTGGCAGATATATTAAGTGATTCAGCTGCACCAGCCCTTGTAGAGGAACCCCCCTGAGATGGGAGACCTCAGGGAATACTTCCCACACAGGGCACTAGGTGGCAGCGTTGCTTCGTGCACAGGAGAGTAGGCGGTGCCTTGGAAGCCACGCAGTGGGGAATGTGTCTGGTTTCTCGGAGGGCTGTCCTTCCCCCCCCCCCCCCCCCCCCCCCCGCCTCTGGAAGGTAATTAATCATCCCCTCCCAGAGCATTGTTGGTAGGCATCCCTTAGGGTGAGCTTCATACAAGTCTTTCCGCAGGGCCTATGTGAAAGGGCTAAAGTGGCATTCTTTGGGTTGTGACTAACTGGCACTTGTAAAATCTGGTAAAGAAAACAAAATCAACTAGAGTTACCTCCCTCCCCCCACCCCTAACTCCCACGTGCTTCCAAAATAGGAAGTTGGATTCTGGATGGATTGTTGGAATACTTTCATTTGGAGCCAAGGACAGTGCAGGCCTCACAGGCTTTCACGGGTAAGATTCTGGTCCCTGGAGGGGGAGTGATGGTGCTGGACCCCCTGCAAGTTAGACCTTCTGAAGTTGCCAATCTCCTGTAGTTCTGACGTGAGGCAAGAGGGCCTAGGAAAAGACTGTGAGTGGCTGCTCCAGCGTAGGGGCCTCCATCAAAGTAACTACTCGGGGGCGTGGCAATTCAGGGACTTGTGGCCACCAAGGAGTAGCCGGAGGTCAGGATCCCATCTGGAGAGGCTGTTGGAACTCAGCAGTGGACTTAAGCCAAATTCTGTTCCATCCTCGTGTGAAATCTTTAAGCTCCAGCACCCAACCCTGAAACCATCCTGTTTCTCTCCTTCTCAACTTCCTTTCCTCTCCTTCAACCCCAACATACACAGAAAAGGACCTTTTAATAGGTTCCTCCTCACCCCTAATTGATTTCAAATGTTCCCTGAAGTTGCCCAGCTGAGTAACCACCTGCAGCTCCAAGAGCAGGAGACTGAGTCAGTAAGTCCATGGCAGAACTGGAGCCCGAGCCCACGTTTCTTCACTCAACAAATATTTATTGAGTGCCTTGCCATGCAAAGCAGGGCAAGGCTCTGTGGGGAATACAAAGATGGCTAAGAAACTGTCCCTGACTGGAAGATGAGTTTTCCTTTTCTGAGGATCCAAGTTTCAGAGGACATTCCAGGGCAGAATTTGGGAGTCAGACAGACCTGGAATCAGACCCCATCTGACACTTAATCAGTGCTGCCACCTGTGGCAATCCATTAAACTTTTCTGAGCTTTGGTGTCCTCAGACGGAGAAATGAGACAATGTCTTGCAGAGTTGTTACAATGTTTAATTGAATCATGTATGTAAAGTGCCCAACACAGGCTTGACCGTGGAATTTATTTACGAAGTGGTATTAACAGCGGGAGGTGATCATTGCTAAGAGCAGTGTGTTAACCAATGCATCTTTGGTGTTAACCCACCAACCTGCAGTCCTTCCTCAGTTAGGATATTAATTTCTTAGAAATTTAGTGTTCTAATCTGTAAAATAGGAATGACGGTAGATAGGGTTTTTGGCAAGATGGTCTCAAGATGATTGAGAACACTGTAGAATCAGTGGCTTGAAAGGACTGTGTTTTTTAAAAAAAATCATTTTATTTTTAGCGTGGGCAATACTATTTAATACATTGGACAATGGTCCAAAGCTTTTTCTGGGATCATACACTCTTCTGAGAATATGATGGAAGCTATGCTCACTTTCCAGAAATATGTCCGTGTCATGCAGTTCACATAACTTCCAGAACTCTCTGGATTTCCTGGTAGCTAGCATCTGCTGACCTTGTTTAAGGCGTATTGATAGCTTTTTTGTTTTGAATGACACCTGAGAAATGAGATTTCACAGGACGATGTAACAACCCCTTCTCTCAGTAAGGGGGTGGCGTCCTCAGGGTGAGGAGTTTTGTTGATGTGGGGTGTGGAGCTTCACAGATTCACACACAGAAGTATCCACATAGATATAAAGAGAATTTAAAAGGAAGGCTGTGTGTGCTATGTGTGTCCAAAGCTGAAGCCTGTTTTTGTAAATAAAGTTTTATTAGAACCCAGCCACCCCCATTTGATGGTGTGTTCTCTGTGGCTGCTCCCACTTTGAATGGCAGAGTTGAGTAGTTGCAACAGAGAATGTATGGCCTGCAAAGCCTAAAATATTTACTGTGAGGCCCTTTGTAGAGTTTGCCAAATCCTGCTCTAGAGCATTACTTCTCAAACTTAAATATGCATAGAGATCACCTGGTATTTTTCTCAAAATGTCCTTGCTGCGATGGGAATACACCTGGCAGCAGATGCAATGAGAATGCCAACTCTGGGGCATTTCCTTGCCCAAGGACAGAGCTGCTGTGCTCTGAATCTGTCACTGCATTTCCACTGAGGCCACATGCCTTGGTGTGGCAGGGATAAGGAAAACCAGTTCCTGAGAGATTCAGATCTCCTCTCATAGTTGTCTCTGCCTTGAGGACTCGTGGTGGCCTTGCAGATCATTCTTTAGACTGTATAGCAGTTTACAATGCTTCCACTCCATTTTCTCTCTTCCACTCCATCTTCTCTCTTTCCTTCCTTCAGGTCAGACCTGTACCATGAACTGATGGCTCTCCCAGTGCTTTCAGGCCCCCTCCCTGTTTTCTCTCCTAGTTGTCTCTCCTAACAGAATCCTTGTATGTTGAACCCCATCTTGGCATCTGCTTCTTGCACTAACACAGCTAACTAACACAAATGCAGATCCCGTTTCAGTAGGTCTGGGGGAACGTTTCTAACAGGCTCCTAGGTGCCGCTGCTGCTAGTATGTGGACCGTGATTTAAGCAGCAAGACTTAAGACTTAAGTAGACTCGTGAATCTAGAGCAGGGTAGGCAGGCTTTCTCTGTGAAGGCACAGTAGTAAAAAATTTAGGCTTTGCAGGCCACATAGTCTCTGTTACAACTGTTCTGTCGTTAGAGCATGCAAGCAGCCTTAGACAATATGTAAATGAATGAGCATGGCTGTGTTTTAGTAAAACTTTATTTTCAAAGACAGGTGGCAGTCCCAATTTTGCCTGTGGGCCATAGTTTGCCAGCACCTGGTATTCAGGACTCTTCCTGCATGCCATGCTTCTTCCATAGCCCTCTTTTTCTTTGCTTCCTAGTCCTACCCTGTCCAGGATAATACCTACAGAGAGACTGACAGTATCAGTGGTAGGGAAACACCTTTTATTCAAGTAAAAACAAAACTTCCCAGAAATTTCCTGCAGAAAACAAGTCCTGATGGTTTCTGTATGAGCATTCCAGATGGAGTTTCTGTTTATTTACAGTTGACCGTTGAACAACATGAGTTTGAACTGTGCAGGTCTACTTGTATGTGGAATTTTTTCCAATAGTAAATACTACAGTACTACCTGGTCCGTGGTTGGTTGAATCTGAGGATGTGGAACCTGGATATGGAGGAACTGGGAATACGGAGGACTTATTATAAGTTATACATGGATTTTTGACTGCATGGAGGGTTGGTGCCCCAACCCTTGTGTTGTTCAAGGGTCAACTATATTTTCTTTCTTTATAAATGGCATATCGAGATAAAACTTTTATACCATAAAGTTCACCTGTTTAAACTGTACAATTAATGTTTTTTAGAATATTTGCAGAGTTGTGCAACTGTTACCACAATCTAATTTTAGAACATTTTCATTCTACCCAAAAGAAACACCTTACCCATTAGTGGTCACTCCCCATTTCCCTCTCCTCCTTCCCATATCCACAATAACCAGAGACAACCACTAATCTATGTTCTGTCTCTATAGATTTGGCTACTCTGGACATTTCACATAATATGTGGTCTTTTGAATTTGGTTTCTTTCACTTGAGGTTCATCACGTTTTAGCATGCATCAGAGCTTCATTCCTTTTCATTGCCAAGTAGTATTCCTTAGACATGTCACTTTTTAAAAAAATCTCTTCTCCAGTTGATGGACATTGTGGTGGCTTCCACTTTTTGGCTATATGAATAGTGCTGCTATGAATACCATACACAAGGGGATTTATGTTTTTATTTCTGCTGAGTAGGCATCTAGGAGTGGAATTGCATATGGTAACTATGTTGAACATTTTGCAATTCCCAGGAATGCATGAGGGTTTGGTTTTATATTTTGACCCACTAAAATTAAAAAGACTTCTGTGGCCTCATTGAAGACTAGGGCTTGGCCATTGCTTACATCTGGTAGCACCTGGGTAGTCTTTGAGAAATGTGATGTTGTCTTGTACAATGAGTAGACGCATGGACCTCTGTGCTGAGGCCTCTGCAATCAGAGGGAGGCCTTACTGGTTGAGATGGGAGCTATCATCAAGCTCCATGCTCCAGCTATTCAAGGGCATCCTAAGATGGCCCATTCGTCCCTGAACCTGACTCTGTATGGCGGGAGTTCTCCTTTGGCCTGAACTGCATTACTTTCTATGACTTTCCACGTGCATGAGCCCCAAATGACATGCACGTGGGGAACACTCGGCCCATCAAGTCACAGTGCATCGGATTCTGATGCATCAGCTCCTTCAGGAAGAAAAAAAGAAGAGAACCAGAGGGGAGAAGGGAAAATAAAGGCCATATGGCTCCCCTATAATGTCCTGAACTTCTCCCTGGATTCCAGCTCTGGGTGCTTAAGCACTGCCATCTCCCTGTGGCCCACTCTGTTCAGGACCTGGTGCCTGACTCACAAGGATGAGATCTGGGATTCTGGAGTCATTCAGGTGTCTCGGGGTACAGGTTGGGGAAGGAGACTCACTTCCAGGTGGCAGCACAGAAGTGTTTCCTCCGAGTGTGACTGTGTGATCATCCTCCTTATCACATGGCAGCTTCAGGGCCTGACACTGCTTATTGCGCTTCCTGTCCTGATCCCCAGCTTCAGTTACTGTCTCCCTTCTTTGCGTTCGCAACCTCAGGGAGACAGTGCAGCGCGGAGGGGTCCCGGCTGATCCACATGCCACCATTGGCCGCTCTCTCCTCATTCTCTGTCGGCTGTGTGTTCTCTCAGTCCTCAGGGATGATGGAAACCTATGGGCACTCTCAGTGCAGTTCTTGGGTGGAGCACAGGTTGTCAGGCTGGAAATATTTAAGAGTAATAGGGGTGAAGCTGGAAAGTAGGAATCACCTTTGGCGGCCCAAATACATTCACCCATTTGCCCATCACTGGCAATGCTTTGTCTTTCTTCACCTTCTGCTCCCTCCTTTGTGCTCTACTTCATTGTTCCTCTGGGGCTGGCAGCCCATCTGAGTCATTCAGGATGTGTGTTCCAGCAGGCCTGCTCCTTCTTCTTCCCATCCTAGTCCATGCCTTGAGGAGGCAAAATAAACAGGAGAGGAAGGCAGCACGTTAGCTTGGATTTTGAGCCTGAATACCCTGAACATCCCTTAGCTTCGGTGTCTGCTGCCATAAACAAGTGCATAAATTCCATGCTTCTGGGCTCCAGTACATGGGATTAGGTTACCCTGGGGGCTCATCAGACCCCTTCCTGCTCACATCATACACCCCATGACCCTAGCACCTTCTAGAAAGCATATCTCTATGTTAAGTTTGTGTTCAAAAAACTAATAGCATCCCCTCCTTCTCGTTTTCATTACCTGCCTTAAAATAATCCTACTCTTTGGATTTTTTTAAAAAGAGAACATCCAGGAAATAAAGCCCAGTGGGCAAACAAAAGCATCCCAATTCTCTTTATGAGTCAGAAGTGAGTCGTAGAGAAAAGTTGTTCTGCCCAGATATACAATACGGTCACTGGAACCCAAAATTTCAGAGCATTTTGAAGTGGAAGCATTGCCATGGCAACCAACTGGGATATCAAGACCAGTAATTGCGGCTCAATTTTGGATCAGAAGTCCAGTTGCTGGTCAGAGTGGGAAGTCACAGAGCTTAAAACTTAATCAATCAGTTAGTGAATCATCATTCAAGCAGTGGCTCAGCATTTGCTAACTTTCATACAAGTAATTGCGGTACGTTTTGGGCAGGTTAGCAAAGAAACATACCTTTTTGGGTTTCTATTTGTTAATTCATCCATTCATTTATTCATTCATCCAACATTTATTGAGTTCCTATTAGGTGAAGTATCAGGCATTACGTCACGTGTTGGGGAATCAAGAATGAGCAAGGCAGGGGCTGTACCTGGAAGGTGCTCACTGCCCAGTGGGAGCTGACCTGTAACTGTACCATAACAGCTCGGCCTCTAGGAGGGCCAGTCCTGTCTCAGCGAGCCTGAGAATTCCTCGAGGCTAGAGAAGGAGAGCCAGAAACCAGAGAGACTGAAGGAGGCCTGGGAGGCAGCAGAATTGGGGAAAAGAGAGAAGGATGGAGATAAAGTGTCAGATGGCATAGGAGCACCCACTAAGCCATCAGGTCTGAAGTGGGCTCATTGGATGAAGCAGTTAGGAAATCATCAGAGGCTTTAGAGAGAGCAGTTTCACCCTGGAGTTGGGGGCTGGGAGAGGACTCCACATTACAGCAAATGGAGGTATGAATGGGATGGGAGGCTGTGAAGACCTAGAGCAGGGTCTAGCACACTCTGCAATGAAAGTGGCTATGAGGGGAAGGAGTAGGAGTCAGAAGTAGACACAGGTTTAGAGAGACTCTTTTAAGGTAGGAGAGATCCAAGTCTCAAGGTCTTGTAATAAAGCACTAGTAATCTAAAGTAGAAGACAGCATAAACACACAGGAGAATAAAGCAAGATGAGGTAGCAGAAATGGAAAGCATGCCCAGTTGTTTCAAGAAATTATTGAAAGGATTTTTATTGGACAAATACTTACATAGTTCTTTCTCTGAACCACATATGACTATGGTCACTTTGAAAATGTTAACTCACGAGCTCCTCAGAACAACTCAAGGAAGTGGATGGAGAAGTTGGAGCACAGAGAGGAATAGGACGTTGCCCAATGACACACAGCTGCTCGTGCTGCATCAGCATTTGAACCTGAGGGCTCCGTCCCTAGGGTCCATGCTCTTAGCCACAGTTCAAAGCTGTCTCTAATTTTTATGGAAGAAGCAGCAAGGAGCAAAGGGTCCCAACATGTCTCAGCTGAACCCTTCCACCTGTCTCATTTCTCCCGTTTCCTTGATCTCAGCAAAGAGCTCTTTCCACACAGGCCAGAACCCTGGGGGTTCTTGTCCCACTTCAGTACCCCTCACCCCTACCTTCCTCAACATCACATATAATACCAGGAATCACTCACCAAGTCTTGTTTGTTCTACCTCTATAATCTCATGTGGACCTGTCCTATTCATCCCCACAGCCAGTACACTAATCCTGGACATCTCTCACCTGAGAGGCCAATTCATTCTTCAGCTAATTGACTGAACTTTTTTTTTAAGCTTTCTCAAATACCAAGCGGCTCAAGTCACTTTCTGGCCTAAAACCCTTGAATGACCCCCATGTGAGCTCAGGATAAAGGTCCACTTCTTTAGTATGCCATATGGTACCCTACTTATGTCCTCAGGCTCATCACTGCCCTCTAGGGTGGATGCACACTCACACTCCCATCCATACACGTGTGCACATGTGCGTGCACCTACATACATACATACATACTTAAACATGCACACATATGCACACCACACACATTCAAAACCACACACACACACACACACACACACTCTTAGTTACATTCTAGCAATGCCAAACTACTAGCAGTGACACAGATACACCACTCTTTTCCCTGGCTTCTGACCTGAGCCCTTTGCACTTTTTCTCCTAACAAGAAACTACTCCCCAAACCCACATTCACTGAACTTACTTCTAGTCACTCTCTGGTTTTTAGTTAATATGATATCTCTTCTAGAAAACCTTCCTTGGTCTCACTGATATAGGTTTGTTCTCCAGTGAATTCTCCTAACACCTTATACTCAGCCTTATCAAAACACTTAGGTCAACTTACTGCAAGTCCCATCTTACTTTTTATTCATTCAATAGATATTCTTTCAGCTCCTACTGTGTGCCAGGCACTGTGCTGGGGACTGATGTTAGACAGATATGGCTCTACTGCCACACTATTTCTTTCCTAGGCTAGCTCCCCCCCTGCGCTGCTTGAGGTCAGGGGCTGTACTTTTTTCATTGCTATACCCATAGCACCTAGTGCATTGATAGCAAATAAAACTCATCCAATAAATGTTTGATAAGAGGATGAATGAATGATTGAACAAACACAGGGCAAGATTTAGTCTTACAAACTGTGAAGTGAATTTTTCTATTTGGAAGTAGGCACAGGAAAACATGGTAATCTTTAAATCCTATTGATTTGGAAGATGGCTACAATGTTTGAAATTCACTCGAAAATAACTAGAAAGGGTGGTTACCCTTATCTTCCACCTCAACTTTCCCTTCCTCAGCCCACCAAATATATCTATACTTGATAAATATTGACCAGGAACTAGTCTCCTAGAAGAATTGGGTGTAGTTGCAACTTGATTATTTCTAAACTTTCAGAAATTATCTATTCTATTTATTTGCTTCTTCTGGTTTGTATGCATTGTCTCTTTCTCATTGTCCCCCTAGAAATTTTGTTTTGTGTATCCATCTGTTCACATTATTCCTTGTGGGAGGGGAAGGAGAGACTGTTCCTAGAGAAAGTTAATTTTGCCAGTCTAAAAAAAAGAGGACAACAGGTGGCCCGGAAACAGGAAGTACCTAGCTCAATTTGTTTTTTAATCTATTCTCTCACTTACTAATTTATTTATTCAACAGATCTTTATTGAGCACAAAGTTAGTGTATGACAGGACTACTTGCTCTCAAGGAGTTTATGATACAGTTGGAGAGATAGGGCTTATATATATTAAAATGATAATATTAACAAGTGAATAATAATATTGAGTGCTTATTGAGTGCTAAGCACTGTTTTCATTATTTTACATGTGTGAATTAATTTAATCCTCCCTCAGACTCTATTAATTAGGTATCATTATTATCTCCATTTCATGGATGAGGAAAATGAGAGAAATTGCTCAATGTTGCTCAAGGTTGTACTGTTATTAAGTTTGGTTGATCTAGCGGATCACACTCCTCAGTCTGCTCTATTAACTAGAATAGTATTAACCACCTTTGGGATTCTCAGTTGGCTGCTGGGCTGGCTCCCCTTAGCCATTTTTGGGTCTGGATTAAGGCCTGGGAGAGTCTGGGGAAGTTGGGATGAGGCAGGATTGTCCTGGGAGATGTGCATGAGGACCCAAAATACATTGGCCACTCTCTGAAAGGCACACTAGAACTTCAGCTTGGCTATCCAGGTAGCTTTTTTTCTAGCCCTTGTGGATTACTTTTTTAGCAAGAAAATAGCTAACCACCCAGGCAGTAGGTAATGAATGCTTAAAGCAATGTTGCATTTTGCTGTGGTGATCAAGAAAACCTCCTTAGGAAGGAGGCTCCTGCTGCCCCAGATTGATTTCAGGTCAGTGGCAGTGCTGGGCCTGTTTCTTTGCAGTTCTGGGGGTCACGGTGGCCCAAGCCCTTTGCTTTCTAGGCTTTTCCAAACAGTGCAGAATTCCTTTAAATAACCTCCAAGCCATATAGAAATGGCAACAATCAATTTACTAGGTAACTTATTTTTGTCCTTGCATAATCATTATTACTTAAAATTTTCTAGCATCATCATTACAATTTTCTAACAAGCAGATCTGAGTAGGTTTCCTTCTGCCATGTCTTATCTTTAGCTACTTAAAACCCTCAGTGGCTCTTGATTTGTCATCCAGAGTGTAAGTCAAAACTGGTTAACTCTTATTTAATGTCCCTTATGATCTATTCCAACCAAAATATCTGATTTTAATTTTACCAATGTCCTACATGAAGTGTATAATTCTTAATTAATCAGTTTGTTCAACGAATATTTATTGAGTGTCTAATGTGTGTCAGGCTCCATTGTAGATACTGGAGATTCAGCAGAAAACAAGATAAAAATAACCATAATTAATAACAGCTTACATTTTTGAGTGTTTATTGTAATTAGGTTTTACCTATATTAATGCATTTGACCATCAAATGAAGGAGGCATTATCATTAGTTCCATTTTACAGATAAGTAAATGGACTCAGAGAGGTTGTTTATTGTAGAAAATGTGTTAAATATAAAAATTAAGAAACCTTTTTCCTATGAATCTGCATTTATGAAAATAAGCACATGTTTGTTATTTTATAAAATTTAGATCAAAGTATATATATTGTTTTAGAATTTACATAGTTTTAAAAATAAACAAGCTGTAAACACCTTCCTGTTTTCCTGAATATTCGTCTAAAATGTGATTTTTATTTAATTTTAAATTTTTATTTTTTTAATTCAATTTTTTAAACTAAAACACAAAACCAAAAGCAGTTTACCCATTTCTCTCACCCTTCCAGTCCCCACCTCTGGAAATCACCAATCTGTTCTCTGTATCTATGAGCTTTTGGGTTTTTTTGTTTGTTTTTCTTCTTTTCCTATATATATTTACAGATTTCACATATAAGAGGGCTCATATGATATTTTTTCTTTCTCTGTCTGACTTATTTCACCTAGCATATTAGCTATCCAGGTCTATCCCTGTGGTTGCAAATGGCAAGATTTCATTCTTTTTCATTGCTGGGTAGTATTCCATTGTATATACCAAAATTTCTTAATCCATTCATCTATTGATGGACATATATTGTTTACATATCTTGGCTATTGTAAGTAATGCGGCAATAAACGTGCTTTTTTTAATTGATATTGTCCCACTTGTTTATTTTTGTTCTTGTTGCTTTTACTTTTGGTGTCAGATTAAAAACATCTTTGCCAAGATCTATGTTAAGGAGCTTACAGCCTATGTTTTCTTCTAGGAGTTTTATGGTTTCAGGTCTTACATTCAGAGCTTTAGTCCATTTTGAGTTAATTTTTGTGTGTGATATAAGATAGTGGTCTAGTTTCATTCTTTTGCAAGTGGCTATCCAGTTTTCCCAACAGCATTTTTTGAAGCCAGTCTTGTCCCCATTGTGTATTCTTGGCTACTTTGTCATAAATGAATTAATTGTATATGTGTGGGTTTATTTTGGGCTCTCTATTCTTTTCCATTGATCTTTGTTTCTGTTTTAATGCCAATACCATACTCTTCTGATTACTGTAGCTTTGTAATATTGTTTGAAATCAGGGAGCATTTTGCCCCCAGTTTTGTTCTGTTTTTCTCAATATTGCTTTTGCTATTTGGGGTCCTTTATGCTTCCATACAAATTTTAGGATCGTTTGTTCTATTTCTGTGAAAAGTGCCATTGGAATTTTGTTAGGAATTGTATTGATTCTGTAGATTGGTTGGGAAAATATGCACATTTTAACAATATTAATTCTTCCAACCAATGAGCATAGAATATCTTTCCATTTATATGTGTCCTCTTCATTTTCTTTCATCAATGTGTCATAATTTTCCATATATAGGGCTTTCACCTCCTTGGTTAAATTCATTCCTGGGTATTTTATTCTTTTTGATATAATTGTAAATGGGATTGTTTTCTTAATTTCTCTTTCTGATAGTTTATTATTAGTACATACAAACACAACAGATTTCTGTGTATTGATTTTGTATCCTGCAGTTTTACTATATTCATGTGTTAGTATTAGCAATTTTTTAGTGAAATCCTTAGAGTTTTCTATATATAAAATCATATCATCTACAAATAGGTACAAGTATACTACTTTCTCTCCAATTAAGATCCTTTTATTTTTTTCTTGCCTAATTGCTCTGGCTAGAACTTCCAATACCAAATTGAATACAAGTGGTGAGAGTGGGAACTCTTGTCTTGTTCCTGATGTTAGAGAAAAAGATTTCCACTTTTCACCTTTGAGTACAATGTTAGTTGTGGGATTATTATATATAGGTTTTGTTATGTTGAGTTACATTCCTTCTACACAATTTGTTTGAGAGTTTTTATCATAAATGGAAATTGAATTTTTTCAGATGCTTTTTCGGTATCTATTGAGGTGATCATATGAGTTTTGTCCTTCATTTTGTTAATGTGGTGTATCACATTTGTTGATTTATGGATGTTAAACCATTCTCACATCCCTGGAATGAATCCCACTTGACGTGGTGTATGATCCTTTTAATGTATTGTTGAATTCAGTTTGCTAATATTTTGTTGAGGATTTTTGCATCTATGTTCATAAGGGATATTGGCCTGTAATTTTCTTTTCTTGTTGTATCCTTGTCTGGTTTTGATATCAGGGTAATGCTGGCCTTGTATAATGAGTTAGAAGTATTCTCTTCTATTTTTGGAAGAGTTTGAGAGGGACTGGCATTAATTTTTCTTTGACTGTTGGGTAGAATTACTAGTGAAGCTGTCTGGTATTGCACTTTTGTTTGTTTGAAGGTTTTTGATTACTGACTCAATCTCCTTACTAGTAATTGGTCTGTCAAATTTTATATTTCTCCATGATTCAACCTTGGAAGGTTGTATGTTTCTAGGAATTTATCCATTTTTTTAAAGTTGTCCAATTTGTCGGTATATAATTGTTTATATTAATCTCTTATAATCCTTTGTATTTCTGTGGTATCAGTTATAACATCTCCTCTCATTTCTGACTATTTACTCGAGTCCTCTCTCTTTTTTTCTTGAGGAGTCTAGCTCAAGGTTTATCAATTTTATTGATCTTTTCAAAGAACTAGCTCTTGATTTTGCTGATCTTTTCTATTATCTTTTTAGTCTCTATGTTATTATTTCTGCTCTGATCTTTAGCATTTCAGAACTTCTGCTAACTTTTGGCTTTGCTTGTTCTTTTTTCCCTAGTTCCTTTAGGTCTAAATTTAGATTGTCTAGTTGAGATTTTTGTTTGTTTGTTTCTTGAGGCATGCTATAAACTTCCCTCTTAGAACTGCTTTAGCTCTATCCAATAAGTTTTGTCATCATATTTCCATTTTTGTTTGTCTCAAGGTATTTTTGGTTTCTCTTTTACTTCTTCATTTTCCCATTGGTGTTTAGTGGCATGTTATTTAGTCTCCACATATCTGTAAAATTTCCAGATTTATTCTTGTAATTGATTTATTGTTTTATACCATTGTGTCTAGAAAAGATGCTTGACATGATTTCAATTCTTAAATTTTTAAAGACATGTTAAGACTTGTTTTGTAGTCTAACATATAATCTATCCTGGAGAATGTCCCATGTGCACTTGAGAAGAATGTGTATTCTATTGCTTTTGAATGGAATGTTCTGTATGTAAATGTTAAGTCAATCTAGTCTTAATGTGTCGTTTAAAGCCAACGTTTCCATATTGATTTTCTGTCTAGATGATCTATCCATTGATGCAAGTGGGGTATTAAAGCCCTTACTATAATTGTATTGCTGTCTATTTCTCCCTTTAGATCTGCTATTATTTGCTTTTATATACTTAGGTGCTCCTATGTTGAGTGCATAAATACTTACAAATGTTATATCTTCTTATTGGATTGGCCCCTTGATCATGATGTAACAGCTTTCTTTGTATCTTATTGCAGTCTTTGTTTCAAAGTCTATTTTGTCTGATATAAGTACAGACACCCCAGCTTTCTTTTGGTTTCCATTTGAGTAGAATATCTTTTTCCATCCCTTCACTTTCAGCTTATGTGTGTCCTTACACCTAAAGTGAGTCTTTTGTAGGCAGCATATAGATGGATCTTCTTTTTTTTATCCATTCAACCACTCTAAATCTTTTGATTAGAGAATTCAGTTATTATTGATAGATAAAGTAATTATTGATAGATATGTGCTTATTGTCATTGTATTAATTATTTTCTGGCTGTTTTTGTAGCCTCTTTCTTTTGCTGTCTTCTTTTTTTAAAATTTATTTATGTATTTATTTTTTAATTAAATAATTAATTATTTCATTTTTTGGCTGTGTTAGGTCTTCATTGCTGTGCATTGTCTTTCTCTAGTTGGGGCGAGTTGGGGCTACACTTCATTGCGGTGTGTGGGATTCTCATTTGCAGTGGCTTCTCTTGTTGCAGAGCATAGGCTCTAGGCACACAGGCTTCAGTAGTTGCAGTACGCAGGCTCAGTAGTCGCGGCACTCGGGCCCTAGATTGCACAGGCTTCAGTAGTTGTGGCACGTGGGCTCAGTAGTTGTGGAGAACGGGCTCTAGAGCACAGGCTCAGTAGTTGTGGAGAACAGGCTTAGTTGATCTGCAGCATGTGAGATCTTCCCAGACCAGGGATCGAACCCATGTCCCCTGCATTGGCAGGCAGATTCTTAACCACTGCACCACCAGGGAAGTCCCTTTTTGCTGGTCTTCTTTTGTGATTTGATGACTTTCTTCAATGGTATTCATATGTTCCTTTTTATTATCTTTTGTGTAGTTACTATACGTTTTTGCTTTGTGGTTACCATGAGGCTTACATATGACAAATTGTATCTAAAACAGTCTATTTTAAGTTGATATCAACTAAGTTTCATCTCATTGTAAAGTTTTACATTATTACTCTCCCCACCATGTTTCATCTTTTTGATGTCACATTTTACATTTTTTATCTTGCTTATCCCTTAACTAATTACTGTAATCATAGTTATTTTTATTACTTCTGGCTTTTATCCTTCATACTAGCTTTGTAAGTGATTCATCCACTACCTTTACTATATATTTACCTTCCCAGTGAGATTTATTCTTTCATATGTGTTCTTGTTATTAATTAGCACCCTTTCTTTTCATCTTAAAACGGTCTTTTTAACACTTCTTTTAAGGCTGGTTTAGCGGTGATGAGCTCTTTTATCATTTACTTATCTGGAAAGCTCTTAATTTCTTCTTCACTTCTTAATATTAACTTTGCTGCTAATATTAACTTTGGATGTTCTCCATACACACACTAAAATCTGAGCAGCTCTGGTCTAGAGCTGGCATTTCAGGAGGTCTGTGTGCACTTTCAGTCTGGTCCGGCAGGCACTACCTATTAAAGGTAGAAGGTGGTGGTGCTTTTCATTTAACTCCCGATGTCCGCTCTGTTCCTCATCAGTAACAATAATAACCTTAAGAGTAGCTAACATTTATTGACACTCTGTGTCAGGAACCTCGCTAATTACTTTCCATGGTTGCTATGTACGAGCCACCTCTTCTGAGGTTGCGCATGCCTTTGGATTCTTGTCTCCCAATCTCACCATACTGTGTTTCCCTGCTCTCTCAGGCAATGACAAAGCAAGCCCTCTCCTCTCCCTGCCAATCTGCCTTATCAGCTCTCACCCTATGCATGGGTGGCCTATGGAAAGCCTGGGGAATTCTCATTCTGGTTTCTGTCATCTTTGTGCATGACTAAAATGAAGAGTGGACTGTAAAGAGAGATTTAAAATTTTTCTGGGAAGATGCTAGTGAAATAGTCTCAGAAGGTTTTCCTCCCACTCTGTAAAAGCTTGCGCTCATGGTTAAAAAGCTGAGCCTAATCCTGTCTTGAAGGAAAGTCTTCTAGAACAGCTGAAAAAAACCTCCCTGGGCTTCTTTTTTCACTTTCTCCCACTGTTCCTGCTGACACAGCCCTGCTCTCTGCCAGGTTGCATGGCCTTTGATGGATGGCCTATCTCCTCCTCCTCCTTGGCCCTTTTTGTTCCCCTTATGCTCTCCCTGGGGGGTGGGGTGTTGGGTAAGTAGTTCTGCAGAAGGCAGCAGATAGATGTGCAGGAAGGCCATAGGCATAACATCCTGAGAAAGAACCTTGCCTTGTATCAGGTTGATTTATGATCATGACCTAACCTGGCCCTATTTTTTGCTCATTTTCCTCCTAAAAACAAACTTGCACCACACAGCATGTTTTTTCAGTTACCAGAGCTGATGACATTGTGCGTGACTTCTCTCTTTTATTGAGCCTCACCTTTCTGGAAGCCAGTGGGCCTTCCTGGAGAAGCAGAGCTCTCACTCCCGATTTTAACCCTCCCAGAAGTACAGAGAAGAACTCTGCTCTGGGGCTTTCCTGGAATTGAGGTTCCATGGCCATTTCTGTGCCAAGGACAGCACTTTTGCCTGGACTTTATCTTCTTCTACCTTGGCCTGTAGTTAAATGATCTCCTCTATAAGACTCTCTCATGGATGAATGTTCCCTCCAGGGTTGGGCTTTGCCCAAGAAAATCTCTCCACAGGTTTTACCACATGTGCTGTAATCCAACCTTGTAGGACTCAGAAGGAAGCAGCTTATTATGTGATGGCTGGGGAAAGCAGCATGGGAAAGTCTGAGCACCTGTAGATGCACAGTGGAAGGAACACTTGGTCCCCCTTGCATCATACCTCCAGGTCAGATGCAATTGCAGGATCAAGGGGCACCCCTGCCCTCCACCCACTCACCTCCGAGACTGGTGGGATATCTTCCTTCTCTGAGTCAAGATTCTCATGACTCAATTTGACTTTCATAGCAGAGCAGGTGCAATGTAGGAACTAAAACTTGGTCTTCCCTTCACCCTGTGGGAAATTCACAGGTGTTTAAGATAGGCTCTTGTCCTCCAGGAACTTTCAGATTGCTTGGATAAATAGGGAAAATAGCAGCGGTACCATGAGGGTCAGCAGAAAACTCCTTTGACTAAAGTGGTCAAGCAAGGCTTCATGGACAAAGTGAAGCTTAGGTTAATTTTGAAGGGCACACCCATAGGTGGGAGGCACTTCAGGCAAAGGGAGCTCTATAGCATTATTTGTGGGGTTGAGACTGTATTTGGAATGGTGGTGTTTGTTAGGAAAGTGACATGTTGACTGTAGATCAGGATTTTAATCGGGAAGCGTATGAGAATGAAGTCTCAGTGCATCTTTCTCAGCATTGGGCTTACATAGGCTCTCAGACGGGGACATTTTTTGGCTTTTCCATTTATTTCAACATTCTGAAATCAAAGTTTGCATAATGTTCTTGAAACACAGACACTTTTCTGCTTTGAGAAGGAAAAGTGTATGAATTGCTCCTTTTCCCCATTTGTCATCACCATAAAATAGGAATGCCAAGGACAGGTTGGTTCCTGACAGTTCTCAGAAGATTCCTTTTGCTCTCACTTCATATTGACTTTTATAACTCCTGGGGTGGATACTGTCCTCATTAGGATGCCAAGAACACTGTTGAAGTGTAACGCCCTCTATCTGGTCTTGTGTTCAGGGGACCCTATTCTATCAAAACCAACTGGCAGAAGATTCCAGTAGGGGAGCAGAGGGGATTTCTGGTGAAGGAGGTGAGCAGTCAGAACAGTCTGACTGGCTTGTTTGAGAGCAGCTCCTACCTGGACCATCTCATTTCCCTTCTCCGTTACACTCTCTTCTAATACAGAGTCCTCCTCCACCAGTTACACACCTAGTGGGGAAACCAAGAAAAAGGAAGAAATGGAGATGGAAGCCACTGGCTTGGAGCAGAGTTTTCAGCTGAGTGTTCTTCACATCAGCTCCCCTCCCACCTTCTCCAGCCTTTAGTCACTGTCCTGGTTTTGGGATACGAAGCTCCCACTTTGTTTCAGGGTCCTCTAGAATTGACTACTGAGTGTCATGTGTCACAGTAAACCCTGCGGGGCCACCCAGACATTTTACTAAAGGTCAGTAAGACAGCCTGTCAACTTAGGTATTGGCCAGCCTGGAGATATTAACTGCTATGCTAACCAGTCTGTTCTCTCCTCCAAACTATTTCCAGGTGTGGATGTCAGCCTGCATATATTTTTTTGAGAATCAGATCCCAGTCACCTTCAAGAAGTAGTCTGAAAATTTGTTAATGCCACACTCACCAGCTCTTTTGCTCTTCTTGCTCCAAAAGAAAAATTAACCATTAATTTTTAGAATTTGAAATGTTTTAGTGCAGTGGAAAGAGCATGGGCTTTTTGG
Source organism: Orcinus orca (assembly GCF_937001465.1). Lineage (NCBI taxonomy): Eukaryota > Metazoa > Chordata > Mammalia > Artiodactyla > Delphinidae > Orcinus > Orcinus orca. The sequence continues at coordinate 54,578,050 of NC_064559.1, read as the reverse complement.
GCAACGAGATCTGGTTTTGGTCCCTGCCTCTGGTTCTTCCTAGATGTAAGACTGGAAAACTTGCTTAACTTCTGTGATCCTCAGTTTTTTGGTTTTTAAGTGAATACAATAAAATTCAGTTCATACATTTGTGGTAGGGTTTAAAAGGGCTGGCACATGTCCAGTGTCTGGAGCGTCGTAGATATTTAATAAAAGATAGTTTAAGTCTCTTTATTTCCTTTTGGCATGAGCAGATCTCCTGAGTGCAAAGAAAGAACCCCAAAATGAAAAGAATCAGGATTACTCCTCTACAGGGGCCACATTTAAAAATTTCTACATTAAACAGTTATTTATATCTCTCTGGCTTTGATGTTCACTACTACTTGAAATTTTTTCACCCAGGGAGACTAGTTGATTCTATTAATTCTAAATTCTGGCAATTAATAATAGTAGAGAACTGGATGCAAATGATTTTTCTGGAGGACCCACATGAGTATATAGCTCTGTTAAGGTACCCACGGTCTCTAAAGACAAGTTTTGGAGTTGAGAGCAGGAATAAAACGAAAAAGATATGCTCTCTCAATTTACTTTCCTTTCTCTGAAAACTTAAATACAAGGTAAAGTATTTGAACAATTTTACATTTAGTAAACATTGACGCATAATGGAAGCCAGTTCCAAGCAAGAGCTGAAAGAAGAATCTTTTTAATTGAGGTATAATTGATATAACATTAGTTTCGGGTATGCAACATAATGAGTCGATCTTTGAATGTACTGCAAAACGATCACCTCTATGTCTAGTTACCACCGTCACCATACACAGTTACATATAGGTTTTGTGTGTGTGATAAGAACTTTTAAGATGTACTCTCTTGGCGGCTTTTGAGTATTCACTACAATATTATCGACTGTAGTCACCATCCTGTACATTATATACCCATGAGTTACTTATTTTACAACTGGAAGTTTGTACTTCTTGAACCCCCTCACCCATTACACCTACCCCCCATTCTCCTACCCTTCGGGTTACCACCATTCTGTTCTCTGTATCTATGAGTTTTGTTTTGTTTTTTAGATGCCACATAGAAGTGGTAAGTGAAATCATACAGTATTTGTTTTTCTCTGTTTGACTTAAAAAAAATTTTATGGAAGTGTAGTTGATTTACAATGTTGTGTTAGTTTCTGGTGTACAGCAGAGTGATTCAGATATATATATATATATATTTTTTTTTTTCATTATGGTTTATTACAGTATTGGCTTATTTTACTTAGCATAATACCCTCAAGATCCATCCATGTTGTCACAGATAGCAAGATTTCATTCTTTTTTATGCATGAGTAGTATTTTATTGAGTATATTTACCACATCTTTCTATCCATTCATCCATCAATGAACACTTAGGTTGTTTACATATCTTGGCTATTGTATATAATGCTGCAGTGAGCACAGAGGTGCACATATCTTTTCAAAGTATTTTCATTTTCTTCAGGTAAATACCAAAGGCAGAATTGCTGGATCATATGGTAGTTCTAGTTTTAGTTTTTGAGGAAACTCCATACTGTTTTCCATAGTGGCTGCACCAATTTACGTTCCCACCAACAGTTGCAAGAGGGTTCCCTTTTCTCCACCTCCTCACCAACACTTGTTATTTCTTGTCTTTTTGATAATAGCCATTCTGACAGGTGGGAGGTGATAATCTCACCGTCATTTTGATTTGCATTTCCCTGATGAATAATGATGTAGAGCCTTTTGTGAAATACCTGTTGACTATCTGTATGCCTTCGTTGGAAATATGTGTATTCAGATCTTCTACCCTTTTTAAAACCAGATGTTTTTGGGTTTTGTTTCGCTATTGAATTGTTTGAGTTCTTTATATATTTTGGATATTAGACCCTTATCGGATATAAGATTTGCAAATATTTTCACCATTTGGTAGGTTGCCTTTTCATTTTGTTGATGGTTTCCCTTGCTGTGCAGAAGTTTTTGCTGTTGTTTGTTTGATATAGTCCAACTTGTTTATTTTTGCTTCTATTGGCTTTGCTTTTAGAGTCAGATCCAAAATATCATTTCCAAGACCGATGTTGAGTCACTTATATTCTATTTTTCTTTTAGGAGTTTTGTGGTTTTAGGTCTTACATTCTAGTCTTTAATCCATTTTGAATTAATTTTTGTGTATGATATAAGATAGTGGTCCAGTTTCATTCTTTTGCAAGTGACAATCCAGTTTTCCCAGCAGCGTTTTTTGAAGAGGCCGTCCTTTTTTCATTGTATTCTTGGCTCCTTTGTCATAAATGAATTGATCATATACATGTGGGTTTATTTCTGGGCTCTCTATTCTGTTCCACTAATCTGAGTGTCTATTTTTTATGCCAGTTCTATGCTCTTTTGATTGCTGTAGCTTTGTAGAATAGTTTGAAATCAGGGAGCATGAAGCCTCCAGTTTTGTTTTTTCTCAAGATTGCTTTGGCTATTTGGAGTCCTCTGTGGTTCCATACAAATTTTAGGATTGTTTGTTCTATTTATGTGAAAAATGCCACTGGAATTTTGTTGGGGATTATATTGAATCTGTAGATTGCTTTGGCTAATACACACATTTTAACAACATTAATTTTTCCAACCCATAAGCATGAAATATCTTTCTATTTATATGTGTCCTCTTCAATTTCTTCCATCAATGAGTCTTTCGCCTCCTTGGCTAAATTTATTCCTAGGTATTTTATTTTTCTTGATGCAATTATAAATGGATTGTTGTCTTGATTTCTCTCTCTGATAGTTTGTTGTTAGTATGTATAAACACAAGAGATTTGTTTATATTGATATTGTATCCTGCAACTTTACTGAATTTGTTTATTAGTTCTAACAATTCTTTAATGGAATCTTTAGGATTTTCTCTATATAAAATCATGTCATTCACAAATAGTGACAGTTTTACTCCTTCCTTTCCAGTTTAGATGCCTCTTATTTCATTTTCCTGCCTAACTGCTCTGGCCAGTACTTCCAATACTATGTTAAATAAAAGTGCAAGAGTGGGCAACCTTGTCTTGTTTCTGAAGTTAGAGGAAAAGTTGTTAGCCTTTCACCCTTGAGTATTACGGGTGAAAGTATGGACTTGTCATACATGGCCTTTATTGTGTTAAAGTATTTTCCCTCTATGCTGACTTCATTGAATGTTTTTATCATAAATTGAGGTTGAATTTTGTCTAATGTTTTTTCTGCATCTATTGAGATGATCACATGATTTGTATCCTCCATTTTGTTAATGTGGTATATCACGATTGATTTGCAGATGTTGAACCTTTCTTGCATCTCTGGAATAAATCCCACTTGATCATGGTGTATGATTTTTTTAAAATGTATTGTTAAATTTGGTTTGCCGATATTTTGTTGAGAATTTTTGCATCTATGTAATCAGGGGTATTGTCCTGTAATATTCTTATTTGTGGTGTTCTTGTCTGTTTTTGGTATCAGGGTAATGCTTGCCTTATTAAATAAGTTTGGAAGTGTTTCCTCTTCTTCAATTTTGTGGAAGAGTTTGAGAAAATAGGTAATAGATCTTTTTTGAATGTGTGGTAGAATTCACCAGTGAAGCTGTCTGGTCCTGGGCTTTTGTTTGTTGGGAGGCTTTTGATTATGGATTCATATCCTTACTAGTAATTGGTCTGTTCAAAATTTCTATTTCTTCATAACATTTCTTCTATTTGGAAAATCATATATTTCTGGGAGCTTATCCATTTCTTCTAGATTGTCCAATTTGTTGGTGCATAATTGTTCATAATAGTCTCCCATGACCCTTTGTATTTCTGTGGTATGTGTTGCAACTTCTCACTTTGCATTTCTGATTTTGTTTCATTGAACCCTGTCTCTTTTTTCCTGGCTGAGTGTAGATAAAATTTGTCATATTTGTTTATCTTTTCAAAGAACCAGCTCTTATTTTCATTGATACTTTCTATTGTCTTTTTAGTCTCTATTTCATTTACTTCCACTCTGATCTGTGTTATTTCCTTCCTTCTACTAACTTTGGGCTTCTTTTATTCTTTTTTTTGATTCCTTTTGGTGTAAGGTTAGGTTGTTTGTTTGAGAGTTTTCCTGTTTCTTGAGGTTGGCATTTATTGCTGTAAACATCACTCTTGGTACTGTTTTTGCTTCATGTTTCAGGTTTTGGTGTGTTGTATTGCTATTTCCATTTTCATTTGTCTCAAGGTATTTTTTGATTTCTGCCTTGATTTCTTTGCTTACCTATTGATTATTCAGTAGCATGTTGTTCAATCTCCACATATTTGTGATTTTTTAAAAACTTTTTCTTCTTGTAATTGATATCTGGTTTTATATCATTGTGGTCAGAAAAGATGCTTGATATGATTTCAGTCTTCTTAAATTTATTGAGACTTGTTCGGTGGCCTAACATATGACTCATCCTGAAGAATGCTTCATATGCATTTAAGAATGTGTATTCTGCTGCTTTTGAATGGAATGTTTTATATATAACTATTAACTCTATCTGGCCTAATGTGTCATTTAAAGCTAATGTTTCCTTATTGATTTTCTGTCTGGGTGATCTATCCGTTGATGTAAGTGGGGTATTAAGTTTTCCGCTATTATTGTATTACGGTATTTCTCCCTTTGGGTCTGTTGTTATTTGCTTTATATATTTATGTGCTTATATGTTGAGTGCATAAATATTTACAAATGTTATATCCTTTTGTTGGATTGACCCCTTTATTATTATGTAACACCCTTCTTTGTCTTTTATTACAGTGTTTGTTTTTCTTTGTTTTTTATTACAGTGTTTGTTTTAAAGTCTCTTTTGTTTGATAAAAATATATCTACCCCAGCTTTCTTTTGGTTTCCATTTGCATGGAATATCTTTTTTCATCCCTTCACTTTTAGGCTGTGTGTGTCCTTACATCTGAAGTGAGTCTTTCGTAGGCAGCATATAGATGGGTCTTCTTTTTTTTAATCCATTCAGCCATTCTATGAAAGAATGATTCTTAAAGTTTTAAGACGATGTGACCCAAATGTTTGGCTTCAGTACCACTATCATTTTTCGAGTTACATCACTTGATCTGATTTTTCTAACCCATGGGCTTTCATAGTTCAGTTTGGTGTTGAGTGATTTCATAAATCATGCTGATGATCTGGTCCCTCTGTTCCTCCCAAGAATGTGGTTTTGATGAATAAACAACAGTTATAACGTGTTTGCTTCTATCACATGTACATCCAAAGTTATAAAATCTCAATGTTGCACAAGCTCAGAATTTCACCACGTATATTGTGTTGGCTTAGACTGTGTTGGCTTTGTCAGCCTTTACTCTGCTAGACTGAGAAATCTTCTAAATGTGGAGATTGGTAATTTTTCTTTTTTATCAAAGTCCATCTTCTTCTGCTTGGTGGAGTTAAGGAGGCAGGGCTGGGGATCACTCCTGAGGGCATGTGGATGAGCCGTGGAGGTCTTTCTGTGATCCGAGTTTGTGACTGAAGGATTTGAAGAGCAGACCTGGTATGGACAGATTTTATTTTACAGGAACAGTCAGTCACTGAGTACTTTGGTAATTTTAAGGCTCAAAGCCCAGAGTGGAAGAAACATATACCGCACCCCCCACCCCTTTAAAAATACTTTTTTTTTTAAAGAGCAGTTTTAGGTATACAATAAAATTGAAAGGAAGATACAGAGATTACCCATATATCCCTTGCCCATACACATGCATTGCCTCCTCCATTATCAACATCACTCACCAGAATGATCTTTTATTTTTTTATTATTTGAACATTTTATTATTTTATTATTTTTATTATTTTTTATCTTTTTTATTTTTATTATTTTTTTAAATGTTTTATTCTCAAGGATGACTTTTCACTGACACATCATAATCACCCAAAGACCATAGTTTACTTTAGGCTGTACATAATCGTGGTGCTGTACATTTTTATGGGTTTGGACAAAAGTATACTGAGGTATATCTACAGATCATTTTCACTGCACTAAAGGTACTCTGCTCTTCCTATTCATGTCCCTCCCCTCACCGCTGATCTTTTTCTTTTTTTTTTGCGGTACGCGGGCCTCTCACTGTTGTGGCCTCTCCCGTTGCGGAGCACAGGCTCTGGACGCGCAGGCTCAGCGGCCATGGCTCACAGGCCCAGCTGCTCTGCGGCATGTGGGATCCTCCCGGACCGGGGCAAGAACTCGTGTCCCCTGCATTGGCAGGCGGACTCTCAACCACTGTGCCACCAGGGAAGCCCAACCACTGATCTTTTAACTATCTTTATAGTTTTACCTTTTCCAGAATGCCATATAGCTGGAATCATACAGTATTTAGCTTTTTCAGATTGGCTCGTTTCCCTAAGTTAAATGCATTTACATTTTCTTCATGTCTTTTCATGGCTTGGTAGCTAATTTCTTTTTAGCACTGAATAATATTGTATTGTTGGGATGGACCACAGTTAATATATCCATTCAACTACCAAAGGATGTTGTGGTTGCTTTCAAGATTTGGCAATTATGAATAAAGCTGCTGTAAACATCCATGTGCAGGTTTCTGTATGGACAGAGTTTCAACTTTCTGGGGTAAATAGAAAGGATCATGATTGCTGGATGATATGGTAAGAGTATGTTTAGTTTCTTAAGAAACCACCAAACCGTCTTCCAAAGTGGCTATATCATTTTGCATTCCTACCAGCCATGTAAGAGAATTCCTGTTGCTTCACATTTTCAAAAGTATTTGATGTTGTCAGTATTCTTGATTTTGACCATTCTAATAGGTGTGTAGCGGTATCTCACTGTTGTTTTAATTTGGATTTCTGTGATGACATATGATGTGGAGCATTTTTCCATATGCCTCTTTGCCATCTGTATATCTTCTTTGGTAAGGTATCCACTATGGTCTTGGACTTGTTTTAAAATTGGGTTGCTTATTTTCTTATTGTTAAGTTTTAAGGGTTCTTTGTATATGTTGGATAACAATCCTTTGTCATATGTGTCTTTTTTTTTTTTTTTTCTTTTGCGGTATGCTGGCCTCTCACTGTTGTGGCCTTTCCCGTTGCGGAGCACAGGCTCCGGACGTGCAGGCTCAGCGGCCATGGCTCACGGGCCCAGCCGCTCCGCGGCACGTGGGATCTTCCCGGACCAGGGCACGAACCCGTGTCCCCTGCATTAGCAGGCGGACTCTCAACCACTGTGCCACCAGGGAAGCCCCATGTGTCTTTTGCAAGTGTTTTCTCCCAGTGTGTGGTTTGTCTTCTAGTTCTCTTGATATTGTCTTTAGAAGAAAATTAGTTTTTAATTTTAATCAAGTACAGCTTATGAATTACATCTTTCATGGATCATGTCTTGGTGTTATATCTAAAAAGGCATCATCATACTGAAGGTCATGTACGTTTTCTTTCCTGTGTTATCCTCTACAAGTTTTGTAGTTTTGCATTTTACAGTTAGGTCAGTGATCCATTTTGAGTTAATTTTGGTGAAGAATATAAGATCTGTGTCTATATTATTCTTTTGTTTGTTTTATATGGGGATATCTGGTTGTTCCAGCACCATTTGTTGAAGAGACTGTCTTTGCTCCATTATGCTTCTTTTGCTCCTGGCCAAAGATAAATTGATTATATTTATGGGCTCTCTATTCTGTTCCATTGATCTATTTGTCTACTCTTTCACCAATACCACAATATCTTGATTACTGTAGCTTTATAGTAAGTCTCAAAGTCACACTTACCCCTTTTTAATTATAAAAAATCAGATGACCAGCAAAGCAGCCACATCTACTTTAATAGTCAGGGGGCGAAGGAGACACGTGGTGGCTTGTATCTGCTTTCCTTTTGGGTCTTTCTAGTGGTGGCACTGGCTCAGACTAGCTCACCAGAGCCAATTGTACACTTCTCTTCCCAACTCCATGTTCAGGGACATCAGTAAATTAAAATTGGCCATTGTTGGAATATTTACACCACAGAAATTAGCAAATGCCAACAATCAGTGTTTGTTTGTTTGGTTTTATCCCTTCAGAGAACCAGTTGTTAAACATTCATCTGCATAACACTGATTTTGTATCTAATTTGTTCTTCCCTTTGATAGTTCATCATCAAATTCCTTCTAGTCATCACAGGTAATGCTTATTAATCACTTTGTATGAGTTAGACACTGTGCTAAGATCCTTCACATGTGTTCTTTAATTCTCACAACAATGTCATGAGGTAGGTCTGTGATCTCAGCTTCTGGTTGAGGGATGCTGAAGAGAAGACCAGTGGTGGACAGATTTTTATTTTACAGGTACAATTTGCAAGTGAGTAAACTGAGGTTCAGCAAGATGATGTAATTTTTCTGAGGTCACACAGCATGTTAAGTGGTAGACTGGAGACTGTAGCTTCTGGCTGACTCATGCTTGTAACCACCATGCACTATGGTCTTCCCCAGCATAGAAAACTGTTCTGGGCTCAGAATCATGACACGTTGGCTCTAGTGTACTGTACGCGCCCAGACTGACACCTGCCCTCTCAGAACCTCAGTGTCCTCATCTATATAATAAGGCTGGTGATGATACTCATCTGCCTAGCTCACAGGACGGCTTTACCATTTAAGTGATAGTTACAGCAGATTGCTTTGGAAAGCTTAAGTACTGTATAAATGGGAGATATCATTGCATGATAAGAAGTGAAGGAAAAAAATATTAACCAAAAGAATACTACATCACAGTTAAGAAGATTCAGCTAAAGTGGATATTTTATATAAATGCAGGTTCTATGAAATATTACAGTAAATGTTTCTGGGTGAAATGGCAGGACCTTTGATCTGGGAATGCCTGAACTTACCTCTTGAAATTCTTTGGCTTTGGGTCTCCCTAACCTTCCCAGACACTCTGATTAGTAATCAAGGTGACCTTAGTTTCATGGGCAGATTTGATTGGAACTAAGTTATTAAGAAGGTAGTCTAGTGCTGGAAAGTTGACATTTAGTAACTTCAGGGAGAATTTTTGCCTTATTATGTCCATGTTTTAATAAAGGTTTGTTTTTTTGTGGTTTTTTTTGCTGTTCACATAGCTATTTATACTTCCAACTGTCAGCATATTTCATTGTAGTTGTTTATTTAAGGTTTATTTTCTTGACTATACTGAACTCCTGATGATGTCAAATAACCGTATGATTATTACAGAAATCCCAAGCACCAAGTACTGAGATCGGCGACTAGTATTGCTGCATAAATATCTATCCAGCAAGTGCATGGGTGAACTAACTACATGGAACTCTCGTGGTGTTCATGTATATCTTATGCCACAGTTGTCCATCTGTAAGCTTTGAAAAATTTCCTAATTGCAGTTGGAGCTAGTGTGTGAGGCAAGGTCAACCACGTGGTGTTTCATGCTAGAGTTCATCTGTGTGCTCTTAGGATATCAGAGGCATTTGGCAGCAGTAGGAAAGCCTCAAGGTATTCCCTAACTTACACAGTCCAAGCCCCTTACTGTGTTATACAAGGCCTACCTTGACATGTTTCACCTTTGGTGCTCTCCATCCTGCCACTGTGTGGAATGATTTGTAATTCTTTAGCCTGACCAATTCTAACACGCTCTTGAAGAGTAGGTTTGGGTCTCATCCCCTCAGAAAATCATCTCTGAACTATGGGTTGTGATTAGGTTTTGTTTTCACTCACCTATGTATTTCTTTTTTTTGGTTTGTTTGTGTTTTTTTGTTGTTTGTTTTTGTTTGTTTTTTTGCGGTACACGGGCCTCTCACCGTTGTGGCCTCTCCCGTCGCGGAGCACAGGCTCTGGACGCGCAGGCTCAGCGGCCATGGCTCACAGGCCCAGCCGCTCTGCGGCATGTGGGATCCTCCCGGATCGGGGCACGAACCCGTGTCCCCTGCATCGGCAGGCGGACTCTCAACCACTGCACCACCAGGGAAGCCCTCACCTATGTATTTCTTGATGTTAGTTCTGATATTATATTAAAATTACTTCCTATGTTGCCTATTCTCCCATGAGACTATAACTCCTCAAGTGCAAAGACTACCTTTTCTTCCAAAGCTGAGAAGAGTGTGTACATCTGGCATGAATGAGATGTTCAGCAAATATTTGAGGAACTGAAATGACTAATTCCAAGTGGAATTTCTTTTTCTAGGAAGAGCAAGACAGTGAGATGAAATGTGAACCCTTCAAGGCTTAGTGGGGTGACAGCACTTCAAGTGGCCAAGCATGATCCTCTTCCCACCAGCTAAGGGTGAAGCAGAGAGCTTCCAGGTTACGGGTTCAATGTTGGGGCTAAGTCTGTGTTTGTCTGAGCACAGACTGCAATTCTAGTTTAACTGCAGTCTGGTTTATTCAATCTCAAGGGAGAAGAGAATCAGATAATTTTCCATTCAATACCCTACAGATTGGAGGAACAGATTTTAACCAGTACAGACTATAAGAATGTAGAAGATGCAGGGGGTAGAAACATTTATTTACTCTGTCCTTGTAAATTTTGAAAATCCCCACAAGGACGCACTCATGATCTCATGGAAGAGGTTGAGGTGGCTGGCAGTGATTCTCAGGGAGATGTAAGCATACTGTGCTTCAATGCCACAATTTCCTCTCTTGGAATAATAGATCTTTTAGCGGGAGCAGGGGACATTTATTTCCATTTCAGTAGTCTTAAATGTGAGTTGTATTATAGATAATAAAAAGCCCCAATTAATTATGAATCCTAGACAATCCATTAACCATATTCTCTAACAGCATCATATCTGTGCACTTATTCATAACAGGCTCCTGTTTCTTTTAACTGCCTTTCATTCCACTAGTTTTCTGAATTAATGAGCAAGAACGTATGGTTACGTAGAGACCTCAGACAGACCTAAAATGCTCTATCTGATATGATCTTTAAACCAATAGTTTAAAACAAATGGTTTAAAAGAATTTCAGATGCGATTTCCACTTTCATGTCTGACAACTTATTGATAACAATTTTTCTAATTCCTTTCCACTGGTTGGAAAAATTAAGATTCCCAACTTCTGTCTTCTGCATTTCCATCCACTGAACAGCAGTCAGAAGCTTGAATTGTTTTGTTTGTTTTTTAAAATTTATTTATTTTATTTTTGGCTGCGTTGGGTCTTCATTGCTGCACGCAGGCTTTCTCTAGTTGTGGAGAGCAGGGGCTACTCTTCGTTGCCGTGCGCGAGCTTCTCATTGCGGTGGTTTCTCATATTGTGGAGCATGGGCTCTAGGCACGTGGGCTTCAGTAGATGTGACGTGCGGGCTCCATAGTTGTGGCTCGTGGGCTCTAGAGCGCAGGCTCAGTAGTTGTGGCGCATGGGCTTAGTTGCTCCGCGGCATGTGGGATCTTCCCAGACCAGGGCTCGAACCTGGGTCCCCTGCATTGGCAGGCGGATTCTTAACCACTGTGCCATCAGGAAAGCCCTTGATTTGTTTTTAAAATATAGAATAACAGCAGCTCTCAACATGTTTTCACAAGAATCTGTATTTGTGTAAGTTCCACTTGTGATTCTGATCCACGGCTAGTGTTGATGACATTGGTTTCTTAGTTCGTTTGGTTTGCTATAACAAATATACAACAGACTGGGTGTCTTAAATAGAAGAAATTTATTTTTCACTGTTCTGGAGGCTAGGAAAGATAAAGGCACCAGCAGATCTGGTGTCTGGAGAGAACCTTTTTCTTGGTTGGCAGATGGCTGTCTGTCTTCTTGTATCCTCACATGGTGGGGAGCAGAGAGAGAAGCTAGCTTTCTTCTTAAAAGGACACTAATCCCATCATGAGGGCACCACCTGCATAACCTAATCACCTCCTGAAGGCCCTATCTCCAAATATCTTCACATTAGAGAGCAGGGTTCCTGCAAATGAACTTTGGGAAGACATAAATGTTCAGTCCACAGTAATCGGGTTGGAAAATTGTATTTGTTAAATATGTTTTTTTTTTCTTTCCTTCTCTGGAATGAGTGCAAGGCAGTGCTTCAACAATTATTTACTCTCTTCTATAGATGAAGTATGAGCAGTGGTAATACAGCAAATAGAATGCAGTTATCTAGGTACCTAGTGAGGTTTCACATATGCTGCTGTGACATCTTATTAAATTAGAGAGTAAAGAATCATTACTTTCATAATCATTCAAAAAGTAATACTTCTATATACTTTCTACAACTCCCAACTAAAATTGGCTATTTTAATGCTCTTGGCCAATAAATCCTCTTTAATATAATTACTAAAATTTAGATTAATCAGAACTAGACTAGTATGAAAAGAAAATTCCATCTTCTGTGTAGTGTCTCAAGAAGTTAGAAATAACATTTTAGACACACTATAATTTTAATAGCTTCCTATGAGCTAAATAAGTAGAAACAATTATTTTGTTGCTACTAGAAGTTCTAAGGACAATAAGTTAATGTGTTCAAAATTGCAGTTAGATGCTGGCAGGTAACAAGCTAATTATCTAGTAATTTATAAGTCAAGCCTAATAATTTATACCACAACTCATATACACCTGTATATGCAACAAATATGAAATAGCCTCCTCCTCAATTCTTCCTCTTAAAAACCAGCTGATTTGGCTTCCCTGGTGGCGCAGTTGTTGAGAATCTGCCTGCTAATGCAGGGGACACGGGTTTGAGCACTGGTCTGGGAAGATCCCACATGCCGCGGAGCAACTAGGCCTGTGAGCCACAACTACTGAGCCTGTGCGTCTGGAGCCTGTGCTCCGCAACAAGAGAGGCCACGATAGTGAGAGCCCCGCGCACCGCGATGTAGAGTGGCCCCCGCTTGCCACAACTAGAGAAAGACCTCGCACAAAAATGAAGACCCAACACAGCCAAAAATTAATTAATTAATTAATTAATTTAAAAAAACAGCTGATATTTACTAGTTGAGAAGTTAGTAACTCCATGGTTCTGATATTAAATATTGCAGCACATTTCTTCATAGTTTAGTGGATGGACATAATTAAGGCTAAATATACTTATGAAAATAAGTGAACCACGGAGAAACTATGAAGCAGGAAACTTATTACTGATCTCACTAGGTTTGTCTGCTTTTTTGAAAATCTACCCAGTACAAGAATTTGTAAAGCAGTAATTGTTACATCCCTTTACCATACAGACCTCAATGTAAGAATAAACAAAAAACCCCAAACAATACTAGAACATCACCATTGTATTATACCTAGTCATCACCAGTACTTGGAAGTCTAATTGTTAGAATTGCTAGATTGGGGATGAGTTGCTTTTGTTAAAAAGAACATTTTATTTTTTAAATCACAAGTTATTGATTTATGTTAGAAACAGAAGAGAAGATAATCTATCATTTATGAAGAACATAGCTACTTTTAAGACACTTGCCTGCAATTAGAATGGGAGGACTCATGGCTTTAAAATCCAAACTGTCCATAGAGTGGTACTCTTTGAGTGGATTATATAGGAGCTCAGGTAAATAAGTAAAACTGTTGGCTGAGGGAGGCTGGGGAAGAATAACTCTTGGTTTTAGCTTCAGGTATCTATCTAAAGGCCAGCCGACTTTTCTAACATTCTTTCATTAGTTAAAGCAGTATTTACTAAGCATTTCCTGTGTGAATGTACTGCCTCTATGTAAATTACAATTGAAAGCTGCTGTTGAGACCCTGCCTATATAGTATAAGAGGGACCGGGAGGATGGTGGGTTCATAACTGCAGATGGATTGCTGGGAACATTCAAGGCCTCCAAATGGCCTTCAGTCTTCCTATTTCATCTGTGATCCTGTTACATCTGATTACTTCTTCCTGCTGCCAACTTGTTAGTGACATACTTATGTACAGGAATTCCTTCCTTTGTTTATGGGACTTAATAGTGCTGGGCCTCCTATGAGCAAGGTGGTAAGTAAGGTAGCACGTGGTGAGGAGCTTCGTTTACCTGGGAAAGTTCCACTTCTGTACTCTGGTGGGCGTTACTGGTTATAAAACAATCATTCTTATAATTTGACTAGTTTTTTTCAGTCTAGGACCATGGGGCAATGTCATTTTGCTTACTCTGGGGAACAGCTGTTCACTATGGATGGGTATCCTTGCCCTTGGGCACTAGAGGGAATAACATGTCTGGGATGTTACAGTCTTCTCCTTATTTTCCCCACAAGAATCATCATTTCAATATTCAATAGAGAAAAATGACCTTTTGAAGGGGTAGGAGATTACTAACTTTTGTAAAAACCATGAAGGCCCTCATGACTTCTGAGGAAGTGGAAAGAGTGGGAAGTCATGGACACAGAGTCACCCTGAGGAACGTTTGTGACAGAGTGGTGAGGATGGTTTTCACTTGCATTAGACATCCCCTTACAACTTCCATTTTAGTTATTTAAAAACACCAGAATGCTTTAAATTGGATGGAATCTCAAGTTAAGTTCCTTTTGGGGAAAGATGTTGCCAGAACAGCCTGATATGGGGTACTGGACAGGCAGCTTAGGTGGAGAATCTGTATCACTTATTTTTTTCCCATTAAAAACCTACATTCTTGCTATTTATATGGGTTTTCTTCTCCCTTTCTCCGTCCCCTTTGTATCTGGTATTTCTCCCCTCGACTCTTCCTTCTTTCCCAGGTGTGTTTGATAACTGCTCCCACACTATCAGTGACAAGGGCTGGGCCCTGGGGATCCGCTCAGGGAAGGATGTGGGAAGGCGAGATGCTCGCTTCTTCTTCTCTCTTCGCACTGACCGCGTGAAGAAAGCCACCATTATGATGGGTCACGGTCGCTATCAACCAGGCAAGTGGACGCACGTGGCAGCCACTTACGATGGACGGCGCATGGCCCTGTATGTCGATGGCACTCAGGTGGCTAGTAGTCCAGATCAGTCCGGTCCCCTGAACAGTCCCTTCATGGCATCTTGTCGCTCTTTGTTCCTGGGTGGGGATAGCTCCGAGGACGGGCACCATTTCCGTGGACACCTGGGCACACTGGTCTTCTGGTCGACGGCCCTGCCACAAAGCCACCTCCAGCACAGTCCTCAGCAGCCAAGCGAGGTGGAGGATTTGACCACCCTGCTACTGACAGCCAGTTTTGAGCCCCTGGAAGAACAGTGGGCCCCCTTTAGAGATGGGAAGTACCCACGGCTTGAGGTTCTCCAGGGCTTTGAGCCGGAGCCTGAGATTCTGTCACCTTTGCAGCCCCCGCTCTGTGGGCAAACAGCTTGTGACAACGTGGAACTGATTTCCCAGTACAGCTGGCACTGGCCCCTTCGGGGAGAGAAGGTGATCCGCTACCAGGTAGTAAACATCTGCGACGACGAGGGCCTGAACCCCACCGTAAGTGAGGAGCAGATCCGTCGGCAGCATGAAGTGCTCAATGAAGCCTTTAGCCGCTACAACATCAGCTGGCAGCTGCACATCCACCAGGTCCACAACTCCACCCTGCGCCACCGTGTTGTGCTCGTGAACTGTGAGCCCAGCAAGATTGGCAATGACCACTGTGACCCTGAGTGTGAGCACCCACTCACAGGCTACGACGGGGGCGACTGCCGCCTGCAGGGCCGGTGCTACTCCTGGAATCGCAGGGATGGGATCTGCCACGTGGAGTGCAACAATATGCTGAACGACTTTGATGATGGTGACTGCTGTGACCCGGAGGGGGCTGACGTGCACAAGACCTGCTTCGACCCTGACTCACCTAGGAGGTAAGGGACTGGGGCTTGGGGTATCTGGCTTGTAGGGTACATTCCTAACATCGTTTTATCCTTTTGGCTTCTGGAGACAAAAGAGTGTTCACACAGCCCCCAAATAAAACATTCATCTACTCCACCAGATATTATTGAACTTCCATGAAGTACCAGGTGTTGTGTTGGGTGATTAGGAACACAGAGATGATTAAGACGAGACACAGCCCTCACAACTCACTTTCTGTGGAGCAGACAGCTGTGTACGTGGTGTGAAATGCACACGCACCAGGTGCTTAAGACACAGGAAAGCTGAACAACTTCGTCTATCAGAGGAAGCCAGGGCAACTTCACAGACAGCAAACAAGGTATATGTCGATAGAAACCAATCAGCACCAGTTATACACGAGCATTCCTTTTATAGTCTTAGGTTTCCAGCAAAGTAACAGGAATTCATGAAGAGGCCCATGTGCGAAGCAGTTCGAGCAGTTCAGCAGCTTTATGAACATAAGACATTCTACATCTAACCAGAAGTCTCCTTTAGATGACTGGAGGCTTCCTCTTTTGCCCCATTAAATTCCATTCTCCACACAGCATCTGGAAAGATCCTATGTAAAAGGTAAATTGGATCCTGTCACTCCCCTTCTTAGTTTTTTTCCCACTGTTCTTAGAATAAAATCCAAACTCCCCTCCTGTCTCCTGCATCACAACCTGACCCCTGCCTTCCTCTCTAGCTTCCTCCCCTGCTCTCCCCACCCACACTGTACAGCCTCACTGTGACTGTTCTGTTCCACTGAACAGATCCGAACTTGTTCCTGCCCCAGGGCTTTGCACTATCTGTTTCATCTTCTTGGAATCCTCTTTTCCTTGGTCTTCCCTTGGTGAGTTTTCTGTCGTCATTCCAAAATCTACTTAAATGTCACCTTCTGGAGAGGCCTTTCCTGATCTCCCAAGTTGACTAGTCAATCGCTATTCTGTCAACTAATTTAAATTCTCTCTATAACACATCACTTCTGATGTTTTTCTTGTGTATTTGTTTATTTGTCTTTCCCTGGCTTGGAATATCAGCTCTATGTGACCAGAACACTTGTTACATTCCCAGTGCCTAGAACAGCGGCTGAGACATAGTTGCTTATTTCATGTTTATTTTAATGAATAAATGGATCTGATGTGTCATCTGTTGTGAGACAGAAGCCAATAGGAGGATTTCCATTTGATGGTTGATGCAGGAGTTGGGGAATGTTAGAGGGAGGTAAGAAAGGAGAGAGGTGGGTGGTAAACTTAGTAATTTGTGTATGTGGGAAAGGGTTCCCCATTTATAACTGGTACCTTTGTACGAATTATAAAAAGGCCCACACCTGAGGTAGGGTGTAGTGTTGGTGGGAGGTGGGAGGACTAGATCTCAGCTTCCACCCAATACCTGAATGGCTGCCTTTGTGGGTTTTGGCCATGATTTGTGTGGTAATTCATGGTCTTGTGTGTGGTCAGTCCTCTTGGTGCCCCTGTGCATGGGCGGTTAGCACCAATGAATAGGTTCACCTGTAGCTCAGATGTCTGACATCAAGGATCGAGTGTAAGATTTGCAGTCAGGGGACGAAGTTGAGTTCCAGAGTCCTTGCTACTTAACCAGCTATGTAAGTTGCGCAAGTCACTTTTGTAAACCCAGATGTCTTGTCTGTAAAATGAGGGTGATTGCAGTAATACTTTGCATTACCTATATCTTTGGGTTATTTTTGGGAAACAAATGAAATAAGGTACAGGAAAGTGCTTGGTAACTCTAAAGTTTTCAAAGTACAGAAACAGTTCTAAACTAACGTTAGTTATTATCATTATTAGAACTGACAGATGGGAAGCCTTTGTTTACATAATAATACCCAGGGAACTGATCACATTACCAGAAATATTTGCATAAGAAAGATTCTGTTTGGGTTTGGTTTTTAGATTTTGATAACCTTAAGCAGAAGCTAAACCTCACTAACAACGTTTGCCAACTCTTAGGAGCTCCAGAGAACTCTCCAGGGAAATCTGGCTTGTTCTCATTTGTCTACTAGCTCATTACAACAACCCACTGCCTTGACTGAGTGAGCTGTCTTTCAAGGTACCCAGGCATCACTCTCCTTAGAGTGGCCCCTTGTGTCTCTAAATACTTACTGCCACTGCCCTCATCCGGGTGTTTATAACTTATTCCCCTTACCACTTCAGAGTTGCCATGGTAACTTATCCTTTTCTATCTGTAGACCCAGACACGTTTCAAACTTTCTTACCCCTACATGCAAAACTCACTTTGTGGAATAAAAGGAACTAGTCATACTTTTTTGACAGTTGAAAACATTTAAATAAAAAATAAACGCTCCTGGTTAAAATATCAAATTGTACCAAAAGGCAATTTTACCAAATTGTACCAAAAGGAAGAATGACAATCCCCTGCCTAACTCTTCCTCATCCTTCTCCGCTCTCTAGCCTCTCTCCCATATTTAATTATTTTACTTGCCTCTTTTGGTAATAACCTCCATGTACATATATCCACATATTATATTTATATCACTTGATTCATCAGTTTTATTTTATTTTTTTTTAATTATTATTATTTGGAGGGGGCTGTGCCGTTTGGCTTGCAGGATCTTAATTCCCTGACCAGGGATCAAACCCGCATCCTCAGCAGTGAAAGTGTGGAGTCCTAACCACTGAACCACCAGTGGTTAGGACTGATTCATCAATTTTAAACATTATGCATAACTTGCTCTTATTACAAAGATGAGACTTTTACTTTGTCTCCTCCCTCTCCTCTGCATTTTTCTAATATAGTAATTTTACTATTTTTGGTTGAGTCAGATATATATATTTACAACATTATGACTGTAGAATCTTTTTCTTTTGGTTGCAGAACAGAGTTTTATTCTTTTACTGTATTTCCTTTCTGGCATAGCTCCCCCACTCTCCCATACACATACACCCTCCCCCTTGAGTCTCTATTTCCTCCCTCCCTCCCTCCCTTCTTTTATCTTCCTTCCTTCCTTCTTTTTTGATATCTTCAATCATTTTCAAATGCTTTATCATATTAGCTAATCTATAGAATGTGTCTTTTTTTTTTTTTTTAAACACTCCTCTGGAGCTCTCCCTTCAAGTTTATTCCATTTTTTTCTCTCCTCTTCTGACTTGACCAGTTATCTTTAGTTCTGCTTCACAGTTGTCATCCTGGAATTTCTCTTCACTGCTTTTGTGAGGGGGAATTGGAGTCACTATGTCTTGAATTTTATGAACCTCTCTTAATTTACAACCTCATTTTACTGGAAAACATCCTTAAGTAACTTTCTAAGAAAGGATGTTTTAGGTAACTTTTTCAGAAAAGCATTTCTCAAAATGTTTTTATTTTGCCTTTACCCCAAACTGATAGTTTGTCCTGGTGTAAAATTTTGGGTTGGAAAACATTTTCTCTTAAATTTTTGAAGAGATTCGTTAGTTGCCTCTGTGTTTTAGAGGTGAATTTTTTTCCTATTAAAAATCGTTTTTGAATTTTAGCCTTGTTACTTTAGGGATTTTATGATAATTTCTTTTTAAGTGTTGGCCTTTTATTCTTCTTTTGTTGATATTCAGTGGTCCTTTCAATTTGGACACATGCCCCTTACCTCTGGCAAATTTTCTGAAGTTATTACTTTGATATTTCTTAATTCTCTGATCTCTTTTTCCTCTCTGAAATGCCTGAGGATTTATTTCCTGAACTTATTCTCTGTCTTTTTTCTCACTTATATTCTATCTCTT
This sequence comes from Orcinus orca, assembly GCF_937001465.1. Lineage (NCBI taxonomy): Eukaryota > Metazoa > Chordata > Mammalia > Artiodactyla > Delphinidae > Orcinus > Orcinus orca. The sequence goes on along the minus strand of NC_064559.1, from coordinate 54,558,732 downwards.
TGTTATTTTGTTCTATATTTTGGAGATTTCCTTGAGTTTATCTTCCAACTCTTCTATTGAATTTTTTAAAATTTTAGCAGTCATATATTTAAGACTTTACTCTTTGATTTTCTATATTAGTCTATTTTTATTTTAAGGATGCACCCTTTTTTGAGGCTAAAAATAAGATGAATTCTGAATTTTTTCCCTGTGTACTATATCTGATTCATCTATAGTCAACTTTTATTTTTCCTTTTTTTTTTCTCTTAATTCTTATCTGTCTTTCATGCTGGTGGATTTTCTCAGATGTCTAGTGCTTATTCACAATAGGAAACACACTTTCATATCTCTACTCTTATGATTTAAAAAAGGATATTTATCTATGAATTTCCTCTTTTAGAGGGAGAAATCTGAAGGCAGACTGTAGTGGAAAGGATAGGTTTTCTTTTTCCCAATTCCCTTATACTTATTTCATGTACAGACCTTTTATTCATACTCCATCTTCTCTGCCTTGTATTTCTTGTGCTGAATTTTTATTATTAAAAACATTGACTGTTTTACATAACTCTTATTGGCAAGAACCATATTTTGAAAAAATTATTTATCAAGTTCCTGTGATGTGGCAGACACAGTAAGCTAAACAAAGGGACAGATATAAAGAATACATAGACTAAGTGTGAATACCTTAGTGGAGGGATTTAGTAATTTTATCTAAATACCTGGGTTGAAATCCAGTCTGAGGCACTAAAAGCAGAACATAGAGTATAGACTGCTTTTCTGCGCCATGGCTTAGACTGTTGGAAAGGACTTTGGATTCATAGAGGTGTAGATCTCTGGATTTCTCTGAGGGCCTGTGACTTGGTAGAGTTGGTGGTTGTGTCTGAACTAAATTACCCATATCTAGCAGCCCTATTATTACAATTAAATCACAGTGCTCAAGTTCACAATTCCTTTATTTTGTGACGCTAAAGAGACCCAACTCCAACAAATTTTTCCAGACATTTTTTGAGGAGCAGAGCGTGCCAGGCAGAGAGTCCCTCTACTCAGGAGGTCACTCTTTAGTAAGGGGTGGTTGGGAAGTGGGGGACACACCTACAGATAGATTACTAACGTGCAAGTACAGTGATTGCTTTATGAACAATCCTTCCTGTTTCTCAAATCCTGCTCAATGTTCCCTCTTCCCCCACCCCCAGCAAGAAACCAGAAATGTAGCCCAAAGGAGTTCCTCTCCCAAAAGCTCTGACAGGAGGAGAGAGCCTGAGGAATACAGCACCAAACATCTGTAACCCAGATGGGCCTATCAAAGGGAGAGTATTTATCAGACTTGGGGCTGGTCAGAAGGAGATATGAATTATAGATACATTACCCAGCCAGTTGAACAGAATTACCAAGATAGAGAAACTTGGCTTGTGGAAAGGGAAGGCTACATACGCCAGAGGTATGTTTGTACATAGTAGCTGCCCTAAGAGAGGGTCTACAATTGCTGGGGGAAAGAAGGGCTTGAAAGTTCGCTTTTGTAAAATCACAAATGTCATTGGCTACTCCCTATGATGCATCCCAGGAAGCCAAGCCGAGGGAATCTCTATGCCCCAAGGGAAACGCAGCTTCCCTAATCTTTGCAGGCTTCAGCCTCTTTTTGGTCATGACTTGTTTCTGTTGTTTTTCTCTCTAAAATTATGTCTCAGAGATGAAGGGCTCTTTGCTGCTGAATCTACTTTCCATCCCTTACTCTTTCTCTCCTTTTCACATCAGAGTTGAGCTTGGTAGCCAACCAAACCTAGAGCACTGTGTTTACCTCTTTGCTTTGGTTTCTGTGTGTCAGATTTCATCACTCTGTTATCACGTGGAGAAAAATCACCAAATAAAAACAAATGGCTGAGGGGAGTTCCCTGGTGGTCCAGTGGTTAGGACTCTGAGCTCTCACTGCCAAAGGCCCGGGTTCAATCCCACACGCTGCTCGGTGAGCCCCCTCCCCCCTGCCCCCCCAAACAACAACAAACAAATGGCTGAGAACAGTTTAAGTGAGAGTCATTAACCACCTAGTGTCGCCATGCTGTGAAGCAGACAGTGGGATCAAGGCAATGCCATGCATTTGTTTTCTGATGCCTGTGGTGGGCTGAAGTCTCTGTGTCTTAGTGCCTCACTGTCTCTTCTCTGCCTCCTTTCCTGAGTTTTGATGGTGGGGAGTTTGAGAGCAGAAGAACTGCCGTATATAGCAATGCTAGAGCATGGTCTACTTCCCTCTAAAAGGGACCTCAAGAGGGTGGGCTGGGAGGTGCCCTGCAGAAACATGGCACAGAGTGGTGTCTGCAGTTGTACACTATAGGATATGTATCTATGGGACAGGAGGACAGTTGCATGTGACATTCAAGGGAACAGGTGGAGAAATTGCTGCTGCACGGACCTGGATGCTCTGGATTAGCTCTGCTTTGCTCACCCACCCTCTGTGGCTGTTTGAGCCAAAGGAATGGTTGGGCTGGGCCCCTGCAGTGGCAGATCTGTTAAACATCAGCCCAGCTTCATTATAGGTTTCTTTTGAAGTTGGGATTCAAAGTTCCCTGCAGCCAAAAAAAACATGCATGGGGAAAATAAGTGTAAGGGGTAGAAGAAGGCAGAGAAAAAAGAAATGGAGAAGAAACTTTAAAACTGAACAGCAAGAAAACATCTAAATCCCTCCACTAAAATGCACAGGCTGTGCAAACTCTAAAGAGACAAGTCTCACCTCATTCTCATTTTATCTGGCAAAGGGAATAGGAGAGAAGACATAAGAATACCTTCTGGTAAGCTCAGAAAGTTTACTAACAAATAGAAATGTCTCTTGGTTGTTTTTCTACGGGCCAATTTCTCCATAGTTTCAATAGATACAATTCTATAGAGTAAGTGAAATCCACAATTTTTCTGTTCATCTGGCTGGCTCAGTGAACTTTTCTCCCCAGGTAAGTGGGGAGAGGTTGTTTTTCTCCTTTTCATGGCTATTTTCTAGGCAAATAGGCACACTTGTGAGAGAGCCCTGTGGTATGTCTGGGTTAAAAATATTTCGTCTTAGAAAATTTTTAGGAGAGACCCTGGTCTCCAAACACATTCAGTTCAAGATACTTGGGTATTTTCCTAGGAGCTGGGGTTCTGGCTTTGGTACCCTGGCCAGATGCCAGTCTGTCTCGGAGGATCTCACTTAGGGATCTTTTCCTAGAATTTAAGCCTAGGAATCTGAAAGACAGCTGCACACTTACACATGTTTTCCTTTTTTTTTCTCTAGGAACACTGCTTGCATATTACTTTAGTGACTGAATGAAAGTCACAGAGAAGTAGGTTGGGGAGTGTATGGAACATGTAGTTAGTCTGGGCCATCACGGGTTATTCTGAAGATTTGTTTCATCAGAGCGTCATCCCCTGGAGGAAGATGTTGACCCATTAATTTTCTGAACCCCAGTGCATCTCTCACTTCTCACCAGGAGCTCTATCTGTGGCTGTGGACCGGATTTTCCTAGCCTGATGCTTGGCTGACTCCTACTTATCCTTCAAGTTCAGTTAGAATGTCACTTCCTCTTTCCTGGTAACATTCCTTGGTCCTCAAGTAGGGATTATCTGTCTCATTTGTATCACTTCTTATCTCCCTACTGCCATCACTCTGCTCTGATCCCATTGTCTCTCACCTGTGTTATTACAATAGCCTCCTAACGGGTCTCCCCACTTTTGCTCTTGCACCACCCCGCAGTCTGTTTTTAACAGAGCAGCCAGAGTAACCCTATTAGAGTATACTTCAGACCAAGTGATTCCTCTGCCTGGAATTCTCCAGCAGCTTCCCCGCTCAGTCAGAGTCAAAGCCAATAGTATTGCTATAACCAACAGGGCCCTACCTAATCTGGCATCAGTTATTTCTGTGGCCTCGTCTCCCACCATGCTCTCCCTTGTTTACTCCATTCCAGCCACACTGGCCTTCTCATTGTCCCTTAGCTTGGCAGACATATTCCTGCTGCATAAATGTTTCAGTGGCTTTTCATCCTGCTGGAATGTGCATCCTCCAGATTCCTACATGGCTAGTGCTCCCTCTTCCTTCCAGTCTTTTTTCAGAGTCACCTTCTAGTGAAGGCTTCTCTGGTGACCTCACCTAAAATCCCAACTCCTCTGACTCTTCATGGTTTCTTCTCCGTTTTACTTCTCTTTTTGGAATTTGTCACCAACATGCTATGTATTTAAAATTTTTGCTTAACGTCCATATTCTCCACTAGGATATAAGTTCCATTAGAGAGGGGGTTTTTGTATGTTTGAGTTACTATTTTACCCTAGCACTTAGAACAACAAATACTAAGAGTGTTCAATAAATAATTGTTGAATAAAGGAATGTTCTTACCCTAGTATAGTGATTGGCAGACTATGGCCTGTGGACCAAATTTGCCTCACCACTTGTTTTTGTAAATTAAATTTTATTAGAATGCAGTGACATGCATTTACTTACATATTGTCTATGGCTGCTTTCATGTGGTAGAGTTGTATAGTTATAATTGAAACTGTGTGGCCCACAAAACCTAAAATATTTGCTATTTGGCCTTTTACAGAAAAAGTTTGCCCACTCCTTCTTGAGTACAGATTTACCATATAGTATTGTAATTACCCGTTGTTATCTGTCTCTTGTACAAGACTTTAGGCTCTTCGTTCATAGTTCTTGTAACATAGGAAGTGCTCAATTGATATTTAAAAAATGAATGGAAAATAAATGACATGGGGGAAATGACAGTGTTGGGCAAGGGTTTGGGAAGGGTAGAATGTGCTACTCTGTATTGAAGAAAGAAGGATATTCAGAATCTACACTCTAGTAATCCTTCCTACTGGCCCCCTTACTATTGTAGGATTGCCATATTCAGAACTAAGTAAAGTAACTAAAGATACCCATGAAAGTGTGAATATGTTAGCTGAGGAGGGAAAGGCTGTAAACCGTTTTACTCATTATCTCATTATTTGAGTGGCTGAGCTCCCAGATGGCTCTGAAACTATGAAACACAGAGCAAATTTTGATAATCAGAGAAATAGTCAACTATAGTAGCCGGGAAGTAAGATGAATCCTCATTAGCTGGGGAGACAGTGATTGAGAGAAAGAGCAGACCCCGCAAAGTGGGTACAGGGCCCTTCAATGAGAAGGGCCTCTTTGAGGTGATGTCACAGATTAGCCAATATTCTTACCAAACATTTTAGTTAGGCTTTTGTGGTTGTAGAGAACAGAAACTCACTCAAGTTAACTAAAAAAAAAAAAAAAAAATTATTATACAATTACATATGGGCTGGAAGTGGAGCTAGAAGGCTGCTAGGGACTAAGGCAGGTTTCACACTTCATTTCTCTCAAAGGCTGCAGGGTTCTCTACATCTTAGTGCACCTGCACCATTCATATCTTGTTCCCAATTTGCTATATTACTCATAGTTCCCATTCTCTAATAGCCTTAGTTTAAAACTAGACTCAGCTTTCTGTGGCTCCTGCTTTATTTCATTGAATCTTCTGTTAAGATTCACATCCAATTGCTAATTGCCTCAGTCTTGCAGAATCTTGGTTCATATTCTGGAGACAATTAATGTGTATTGGCCCAATTCATCTTTACACGTCAGGCTAGAAATCATAGGTTTCTGGCCAGCCTTGAATTTAATCAACTGTGGCCAAAAGAACAGGATGGCAGGGAGGGCTCCTCAGGGTTCCAAGGCAACATCTCTCGGCTGGTGCCAACACTCTGGGTAGAGCAAACTGGCTTTTCATCTTTACTTCTTGGAGACTCCTGACATACATAATTTCTTAGACCTTAGACCTTGGTACTCCTAGTAATGTAATTCTCACAGAATTTTAGTGCCAATTTTATTCCTAGGATTTTATGATTTAGAATTCAAATCTCAATCAAATATGTCATGATAATCCAGGTAAATTACATAGTTCATAGCAAGATTATATATATATATATACCATATAACATATATATATACATGGTACTGTGATGTCTCTGTATGTGTCTGTCTACCATGTACCTATCTATTTTTACCAATAAAACACAATAAAATAGTTTATTTAATGCTCACTATCGTTCTAAGAAGCAGATAGTTTGCTTATCTCCATTTTATGTACAAGAAAACTGAGACTGAGATAGTTAATTAGCATCATGCAGTGTCAGGACAGTGATGAAACTCTGACTACAGATCCTGTGTTGCCAACTACCATTCTATATTGTGTGTCAGGTATAATAAGTCTTACATGCCTAGCAAAGTACTTAGCTCATAGTGGGTGCATGATAAATATTTGTTTATTTTAATTATATAATGATTGTTTCAGAGGATATATATCTCAAGGGATGAGGGAAAGGCAATTGAAATCACTATGAGCTTAGTACTTAGGAAAGACGTTATATAAAATGTGGATTCCTTAAAATATGAATAGTAAAAAGCAGGAAAGAGTTTATTAGGCAAGGACAAAGATATGACCCAAATACAAATGTCATGTGCAAACATATTCAGGCCTCCATAAGAACAACAATATGAAAGGAAGGGAAATTTCCTAGAGAAAAGTAAGAAAGAGAGAAAATTGGAAAAGTTATATTGAAAAGGCCTTAGCTGTTGGGCTAAGGGATTTGAACAGTAAACAGTTGGGAGCCGTGGGCTGTGTATAGAGATATCTATGTATTGATTGATTGATCAATCGATCCATAGACATCTTTTTAAATATATATCTGTTTTAATATCTACCATCTCTCTTGAATTTTAGATCTTCCTTATGGGATCATTTGGCTTATCCCTGAAAGACGTTTTTTAGAATTTCCTTTATTAAATGTTTGCTAGTCATATGCTTTCTTAATTTTAATATCTATGAAAATGTCTTTATATTTTACCAAACTTCTTTTTTGTTTTTGTTTTTGAAATTTTTATTAGAGTATAGTTGATTTACAATGTTGTATTAGTTTCTGCTGTACAGAAAAGTGAATCTGTTATACATATACATATATTCACTCTTTAGATTCTTTTCCCATATAGGTCATTACAGAGTATTGAGTAGAGTTCCCTGTGCTATACAGTAGGTCCTTATTAGTTATCTATTTTATATATAGTAGTGTGTATATGTCAACCCCAATCTCCCAATTTGTCCCTCCCTCCTTTCCCCCCTGGTAACCAAACTTCTTAAAAAGTAACTTTTCTAGGTAGACAATTTTAGATTGGCTGTTTGTTTCTCTTATCAAGATATTATACCACAGTCTCCTGGTTTCCATTAATACTACTGAAAAATTAGCTATCTAATTGTCATTTGTTTGTATTTACTCTGTCATATCTCTTCAAATATATCTTTTTTCTAATTTTTCTATTATTTCCTTCTGAATTTCCTATTAAATATATGTTACACTTCCCACTCTCTACTTCATGTCTCTTAATATCTCTTCAATTTTTTAATCTTTGCCTCTCTGTGTTGCACTTTGAGTAACTATTTTTGGATTTATTGCCCAGTTGACTCTATTCAGGTTTGGCTAATTTGCTCTTAGAACCCACCAATAAATTTTTAATTTTTATTAGTATACTTTTCATCTCCATAAGTTCTATTTAATTCTTTTTTTGTATCTGCCTAGTCATTTAAAAAATCAATTTCTGTTACTTATTCATACTTTGGATATTCTTTTTTATTTTTAAAAACAATTTAAGGTGATGGCTACATGAATCTACACATGTGATAAAATTGCATGGAACTAAAACCATACATATTATTATGAGTAAAATGGGAAATCTGAACAAGATTGGTGGATTATATCAATGTCAGTATCCTAGTTGTGATACTGTATTATACTTTTGCAAGAAGTTATCATTGAGGGAAACCATGTAAAGGATATTCATTATTACTCTGTAATAGTTCTTATATGTGAATCAGCAATTATCTCAAAATAAAAAGTTTAATTAAAAACATATTAGGCCAGATAACTAATAAGAACCTACTATATAGCATAGGGAACTCTACTGTAATGACCTATATGGGAAAAGAATCTAAAAAAGAGTGGATATATGTACATGTATAACTGATTCACTTTGCTGTACAGCATAAACTAACACAACATTGTAATCAACTATACTCCAATAAAAATTAATTAAAAAAACATATTAAGCATACCTCTTTTATATTTTATATCAGCTAGTCTGATTCTGTTATTTGTTAACAGAATAATTTTTCTGGTTCTTGCTCATGGTGCCTTGTTTCCTCATGTGTGCTTTGTGATGTTTGATTGGGAGCCCATGATCCTTGAAATTTTACCTCTCCAGTATCTTTCAGGCCTGGATTGAAGATATACTCTTTTACTTATGCCAATTTCCTGGGGCACTAGGAACATGAAACCACTTTAAATATATATAATTGGCATAAGGTTTTTTAAACCATAGGGTATTATGAATTTGGAGTGAAAACTTGTGAGTGATGACTTGTGGTTATTTCCCAAGGGAGATATTTACCTTATTTATTGGGCCAAGATTGCAGAATGTGTTTCCTTGCTGTTCCCCGTGATGAAGAGCTTTAAATTTTTTTTTTTTTGGTGTTCTGTTTTATTTATGGAATAGATCTTCAGAGTCCTGGCTTTATGTGGAGCTCTTCCATAAAACTCCCTATCTTGGCTAAGATATTTTGTTTCCTAGCTGAGATTCTCACAAGGCCATCCAACTGAAGGTCAAGGGCACCAGGAATAAGCAGAGCCTTCAGGGAAGCCAGCTGCTTCAGAGAATGTTTACTTTTCTGGATTCCTATTTTTACTTTGTATGTGGGCTCTGGAGGTAACCTTTAATTTCCTTTCAGCTTCATAACTATTTAAAATTTATTTTTGTATTGTATCAAGAAGTTATAGTAGTTTCCAGTAGAGGGATGATCGGGGCTTCTAAACTCTTTATACCAGAAATGGAAATAACTCTCCAGAAAACTAATCTGGAGGCAGCATGCAGAATCAGTGTTAGGAACCAGGGAGCTTGGAGGCAAGAAGATGACTTTGTAAGCTCTTATAGTAGTCTAGGCAGGAAAAGGCAACAGGTTGAAAATGATTAGGGAAATTATTGTGGCATGGTGAAAAGAACTAGGAAACTAAAAATGAGAAAAACTGGACTCTAGTCCTAGCTCCAGCCTAGTCACATAATTTAATCATACATTCGTTCATATTCATAGATATTCAACAAATATTATTTGAGCACCTATTCTAGGCCAGGCACTCTTTTAGACACTGCAGGTGGTAAAGAAAAAATTCCTTCCCTCATGGAGCTTATAGTCTAGTGTGAGGAGACAGGCAATCAACAAATAACAAGTGAATACATGATATGCCAGATGGTGATAAGTGCTGTGGAAAGAAATTCAGAAAAATGAGGGAGACAGGGAGTAGTGCTGGCTGTGGAAGCAAGATAAAGGGTATCCATGGAAGGTCTTCCTGAAAAGATGGCATTTGAGCAGATATAGGAAGGAAGTATGAGAGTGAGCCACGTGGAATCCACAGCAGAGGAAGAGCAAGGAGTTGGAGCAGAATGAGCTAAACAGAGATTAGTTGGCGAGTACAGGTCACATGGCCTATCAGGCCATTGTGTGGATTTTGGCTTTTAGTTTCAATGAGGTGGGAAGCTGCAGTAGAGCTTGAGTAGTAGAGTGACTTAAGCAGTGGAATGATATTAGTGAAGAACATGCAGAGAAGTGCCTAACTGCTCTGACTACCTCAGAGGAATATGATGATGTTCAAATGAGATAATACTTGTTGAAAATGCTTTGTAAGCTGAAAATACATCATAGCTAAAAGTGTTTGGTGAGACATGGCATTGCGTTCAGCAGTGAATTTGAAGAGACGGTGGACATCCTGAAGGAGATGTTGAGCATATGATTGAAAAAGAGATGTGAAGGAGGTATTCATCTCAGTGTGGAATTTACAGGGGCAAGATCGTGCCTTATATAGTAATAAGGAGTCATTGTGAAATGGAAAGCAGGAGACGTTATTCACCCTGACCCACAGGGATTCTGTGCTCTATCTCCCCTCCTAAGCATCTTTCATGTGTGAGTATAAGAATGCAAAGCTGAGTACAATGAGCATCTCCTTGCTAGTATGCTTTCAGAAAGATTCACGGTTTAGGAAGGCCTAGGTCTACCATCTGTGCTCAGTATGCAGTAGGTACTCATAATTGCCTGCTGAATGAGTGCTGCACAATTGGGAGAAGGGTGTCATAGCACTTAGGACTGTGACAGAGTTAGGGATTCAAAATTATTTCAAGTAAAATTTTAAAAAGATTGAATGCTGGTCTCATCACAACACCATGAAAATTTACAGGGATGAACTTAGACTTTAGGATATAAAAACTGTATAAACCAAGCTGATGTATAGTTGTGTTTACAGCAATCAATGTGAAAATAATCGTAAGCATAAGCTTCATATCACGGAAAAGTGTGATGTGGCCATTAAAATTATACCAACAATTCTGGGCTCTGTTAAAAAGGGATAAAGTGTTCAGATCTCTGGAGGAGATGCTCCCTCTAGACACAGTCCTGATCAGGCTCTGTCTGGAGCCTAGGCTTAGTTCTGGGCAGTAGGTTTTACGAGGAACACCGGCAACCTGGAGGACATCCAAAGTTTGGTGAGGAGAGTGGTGATGAGCAAGATGGTAAAATGGTCCTTTTCCCCTTCAAGTGTGGATTTTTAACTTCTCTCTGCTTGATTGAAGAATGAGCATAACAGGTATTTTTTAAAAGTCACAATGGCCTCTTTTACATCTTATTCATTCTGTTCGTTCATCCACTCATTCATTAATTCATTGTTTCCAACAAACGTTTATTGAATGACTACTATTGATGCTTTAGATGCAGTAGCAGGCTCTAGGGATATAATTCTTGTATTCAAAGAGTTCAGGTGGGAGAAAGAGACATACATAAATATAATTGCAATACTGAGTAGAATATAGCCAAGTACTATCATCTCTAATCATCTTCGGCCCCCCTAAATCTGAATTTCTATAGTAACTAACCAACTTGTCTTTCTACTTTTCGTCTTCCTCCACCTTACTGTAAAAATTAACTCTGTATGTTGTATCAGAGTAATCATTCTAAGAATCATTTATATGTTTAGCTCTTCCCAATTGGAAGTACTCAATCGGGCAGTAGAGACCAGAAGGGGGATATATTAAGCAGGAGCTCAAAGTCAACAGAGAATTGGCAACTATCATATAGTATAAGAAGATTTAGGATAGTAACTGTAATAATAGTTGCCATTTATTCAATGACTTAACCATTAACTATGAAAATGGGACATCATCATGGGACATTCACAGTCCAATATTAGAAGGACAGTTATTCAAACTGACTCCATGTGGAGCATAATACTTTCAGTTAAATACATTTTGTAATTTTATTTAACTCTTTTGTTCAATAGTTTGGTCTACTTCTTTCCCATAGATTTTAATATAATGGAAAAAACCAGCATCCCTAATTCTGTCATTCTAGGACCTTCCTGCATTATCATAGATCCTTGGTCAGCAAATAGATACAATCACATTTTTCCTTTTCTTAGTAGCCTAGTCCATCTCAGGTAGTTTTGGAAAGGACTCATAGTGAAAATGGCCTTTGCAGTAGTGGTCTATCCTGTTTTTAGAGTTCTTGGGGAGCTGTCATAGCATCTTTATGCAATTAATTTGAGTGGATCACCTTATTTCAAGAATTTATTTTGGCCAATACTAAAATTCAAATATAAGCCTTTCCTAAGGCTTATTATTCAGTGTTTTTCTTTACTTATTAATATATTTAGACTCAATTTTTACAGAAAGAGAAATCATTGTACATTTTGCATATATATTTCTAAATAAGAGGTCTCTGGAAGAAATGTTTTTCAGTTGTTTAGCGGTTAGTTTTACCCTGCCTTACTGCAGACAGGACTTAAGGGGTAACTTGTATTTTAATATGATACAGCAACTTAAAGTAAGAAATGTATGGGTAAGAAAGGGGGGAAAAGGGGAAAATAAGAACAGGTAAGAAAAGATTGTCAGTGGTGAATTCAGTATGCAGAATGAATGCATGCATAGTAGAGTGTTAGACTACAGATTTAGCTATGAACTTCCCAGAATCAATACAAAGAGGGAGATGAGCTAAGCTCCATGACTTACTTTACTTATGCGAAGAAAACAAACAACTTCTCAAGAGAACAACAAGCATAGGTAATGATACTGGACCAAAATTTCTCCTAGGGGACCACATGTAGAGAAAACTGCATAGTGCAACGAACAGTGTTCTCAACAACACTCTTAGCAAAAATCTAATATTCTCCCAAATAATGAGTCTTGGGTCTGCTCCTAAGCACAAGCAAAAGGTAATTTTATGACCTCAATTTCCACCTTTTAGAGAATGGTTGGAATAATTTTATACGGAAACAATTTTAAAGAAGAAGTATAATCAAGAGACTGGCCCTTCTGTGGAGGTAGGAAAGGAAGGGATTCAGAACCCAGGCAACAGTTGCAGACATGAAATGAAGAAAGGACACATCTTTCTCTGAGACTGGAGGAAAGGCAGCGAGGGTGAATATATGAGTTGTTGGCATGCAGGCTGGGATTTGAGAAAGATTTTTCCTGGTAGCCTAGATCTTCATGATGAAGAAAGAGGCAGTTGTCTCTTGAGAAGAAGACAAGGTAGGAGGTAAGAGAAAGGTAGGGGGAAGGTGGAGATTGTCCATAATAGCCCTTTTTTGTCCATCTTCATGTGCTGAAACATGAAGGAAACTTATGAATCTACCCCCATTTCCTTCTTTCAAGAGCTTTTGTGAAAGAAGGTGATTCTGCAAACAGCTGCTGCTAATCCCTAAGGAGGTGGAACCAAGGTAAATTCCAAAAGACATGTAAACCTACTCAGATTCAGAGTCATGGAATGTCATAGCTGGATCTTGGAGATTATTAAGTTCAACCATTTTATTTTATTTTATTTTGCTTTATTTTATTTTTTGGATGAGGAAGCTTGTCTCAAGTTGCAAAGCCAGGTGATTGTCTGCTTGGATAACCCAAGGGGAGGTCATCTGCTTCTTAGTTATTTTCCCAACTGCACCTAACTACTCAAGCTACTAGGTAGCAAATGGAGGATGAGTCTCTGTCTCAGTGCCTTCATTTCATTCCATTCCATACTCTGCTTCACTCCATAAGTTTCAAAACTATTTAGGGGCTCAGAGGGAGAGGTTTGAAGTCACAGATTCCTTATTAGACTACTTTATCTATGTGGCCATGGTCTACTTGTTTCACATTATACAATCATTGATAGAGTAGATGATGATAGGGAAGGAGAAAAATAAGGAGGTTGAGCAAAAGAAGACGTGAAGTTCAGAATAAGAATAAAGCCCAGAACTGCCTGTGATTATGGGTAACGTGACTCCCAGGAAAGTAGAATGGGCTGATTCTGTGGTGTCCATGGCTGGAAGCCCTGGCAGGCTGCTGGCTTGGTGACCAAGCAGCTTCTCTCTTTGCAGTTGGCATGGAGAGCAGTGTGCAAATCCCAATTTAAAAAGAACAAAGAGCTGAGTGCCCATGCTTCATGGCAGTTGCCACAGGAGAGGTTGGGAAATAAGGAAAAATTCCAATGATGAGTGGGCTGAGAAAGCCATAGTTTTCCAGAGCAGGCAGTATTCTTCTGCCTTGGAGAATGAGTAAATCATTAACCCAAACCAAGGTGGGGTGTAGGGAGGGAGGGCAAGGGGGATAAAGAGGGTTGGATGGTACAGGGAGAGAGGGGTATGAGTGGAGGAAGGAAAGAACTGGAGTGTAGAGAAAAATTGTGTTTTTTTCCTTTAATTGTGAACTTGCTTCTTAATTTTTTAAAAGGTTATACTCTATGTATAATTATTAAATATTGGCTATATTCCCTGTGCTGTACAATATATCCTTGTGACTTGCTTCTTAATTACTAAGCTTTAATAAGAGCTAAATGAAGACTAGCTAGCCCATTCATTGCCAAATGAAGGGTCTACCTTAGCCATTTCCCTAGAGATATGGAAGTTCCATTAACTGGGCCATCTATTGTACTGTAGCAGGATCTGGTGTTAGGTTAAGCTTACCTGAAGCCTGTTGAATAACTCTGTTATTACAAATGAAAACTTGAAAGTTTGGCCAGAAACAAGTCCACTGAGATTATATTTCTTTCTTAATTTACTTCCTGTCAAGTTCATGCAAAGGCCTCCTCAGGCATCCGGAACCTTCACATTGTGAAACAGGGTTTTAAGGCAATGATTAGTTCCACTTGTGAGTAAACTGTGGCGTGTGGAGAAGCCCCCTAGTCAAAGTAAACTCCACAGGAGATTGAAGAGTCTCTCCTTCTTGGGGAATCAGGACACCTTACTGGTTATAATGACTTGTCTGAAAATCTGAGCTGACCGAAAAGGTGCTCTCACAATTCTTCCTTTTATAGAAGGTTAGGACCTATAAGTCATGGCTTTGGAGCTGTGAGAGTGATATTTGGATCACAAGCTAGAATTTAAGAAATGTAGTTAATTTGTGTCATGAGAGACAATCCCCAGCATGTTTCTGACCCCAGTAAGTACTGATTTATGTGGTCTCTTAGCTTTAGTTCCTCCGTTTGGAAATTTGAGATATTTTAATATCAAGCTAAACCTTGAACTCCGTGGCCACTGTAGAGTCAGTTTGGTGGTCTCTGTTCATGGTTCAAATTCTGTGACCCATCTTGTCAAAATAACTTTTCCAGATGGGTCCCTTGGACCTTCAGAGGTTATTGGATCCATGCCCTATCTTCAGAAATGCACCAATATTTATTACTAGCCGTACCAAAATACCTAGACAAGGAGATTTTACCATATTTCCATCAACTACTCAAATGCACCAGGAAACAAAAAAGAAATTACCCTGTGGCAACATGCTGCTTTTTTATTGGTACATGTTAATTAATATCTCAATTAATGAATGTTTGTCAGTATGCTCTTCCATAGGGTTGTGAAAAACATAATGAGAAAGATTGAATAATGAGGTCAAGAAACTTTACTATGAGAATTCATTCGTTTATTTATTTACACAAGCAACACTTGTAAGGCATGTCCAGATATATTGTACAGCACAGGGAATATAGCCAATATTTTATAATTATATGTAGAGTATAACCTTTTAAAAAATTAAGAAGCAAGTTCACAATTAAAGAAAAAAAACACAAAACACATCATACGTCCAAAGTACTATTTCTCTCTGAACTTTTTACTATAAGGGATTGTTTTAGCTATTAGAACTCTTATGATCTCAAGCATTTGTTAATTCAACAAATGCCTTCTTTGTGTCTAGTCTGTGTGAGACACCAGGGATTAAAGATTAATTGGAATTTTATTTACTGCATCTCTTTTAGTACCCATGTATAGTGAAGAACAGCTGCCCTCAAAGAATTCACAATCTAGACTGGTGAGTGGATTGTGGAAGCATAAATTATAACTAAAAATAATTATTATATGTTAAATAATTTGACATATGCAAGCTATTAATTACTATAGGGGTGTTAGAGAAAGGAGAGAGGCCTCTTCCAAAATGGGTCATCAATAAATGACCATATAGTTTCTCATACAGGTTGGGACACTATTGAAAAAGAAAAGAGGTATGGTTAATAATTATGGTAGCATAAGAGGAACAAACTGGGACTGCCTAGGTAAACCAGAACATAGGGCCACACATCAAGGAAAGGTTCGTGGACAAAGTTGCATTTACACTGGATCCTAACATAAGTTTAAATCACAGTCACAAATCCTTTCTCAAATACATTGTACCATTCGCTCTAACCTTCACATGTGTAAGGCATACATGTTTTGTGTGCTGTTTTGGAGTTAAGCAGATGGAAGTTAGTTCTTTCAGTAGCCAGTCAATCTTAAAAAGAGGTCTGAGACTAATTTGTACCAGTGGTTTTTGCATAGAGACTACAGTGTTATTAGCAGTCAGAGAGTGTGCATGAGTTTCAACCCAGGTGCCAGCTTCAACTGAACAATGGTAGGTTCTTGAATCATGGTATGGAGAAAGATTCTGAGACCGCACTGCAGTCCGGGGGAAAGAATGCTGTATTTGATTAGCAGTGTCTGCTATGGACACAGAAAGTCACAGCGGTGGTGCTCATTTGCTTTCTCTCATAAAAGGACTTATACATAAATTAAGCAGGTAGTTTTTGAAAATAAGTATACATCATTCAGCTTACCACTTTTAATCACACAATCCTTCAGCAAGAATAAAAATAATGAAGTTAACCCAAATAACTATTCTCAGTGCTAAGTGACCTTTCTGTAATCTTTCTATAATCTGTCATTTTCCTTTTTCATATACGTTTGAATTATCTTAAATATATCAAGTAATAAGGTCATCTGCTAATACTTTGAAGCACATTATAAATATTACTATGCTGATAAAGGATATTATGCAAAGAGACTTGTAGTGACTTAGTTAAGGTAATACAAGAAACTCATGATAAAGCTTTTTTTTGGTGGCTAACCTTGAGGGTGGGGTAGTACGGTATATGGAAGAGACCACTGGATTGGGAGTGAGGAAACTTGGATTTCTTGTCTGGCTTTGCTATTAGCTATATGATGCTAGACAAGCCACCTACCTCTTAAAGCAATAGTTATTTAATTTGCAGAAAGAAAAAACTGGAGCACTACTTGGGTATCCACTTCTGAATCAGTGTTGTTTGGTTGTTTCAAATCAAATTTTTCTATAAGTCTAGGTGTTAGCGAACTTTTTCTATAAAGGGCAGATAATAAGTAGTTTAGGCTTGGCGGATCCTACAGTCTCTGTCTCGATTCCTCCATATTATAGTGTGGGTGCAGTCCTAGAAAATATATAAATGGGCGTTCCAATAAAAATTCATTCACAAAAGTAGGCACTGGCCCGTGGGCTCTAGTTTGCCCAATCCTGTACAAATCTACCCTTCCAGATAATACCTATTGCTGAATAACATGTTATTCCAAAACATAGTCGTTTGAAATGATAAACCTTTGTTGTCTCACAGTTTCTGAGGACCAGGAATCAGGGAGTGGCTTAGCTGGGTGGTTCTGCCTCTTGCCTCTCAGGAGGCTGCAGTCAGCGTATCAGTCTGGGTTGTAATCATCTGATGCTTGACTGAGTCAGTTTCTAAGCTCACTCATGTGGCTGTTGTCAAGCTGTTAGTTCTTCATCACGTGGGCCTCTCCATAAGTCTGCTCCACTACGTGGCTTTCGTCAGAGCGTGTGAGCAAAAAAACAAAACAAAAAACCAAGATAGAATCTGCGGTCTTTTTATATGCTAATCTTGGAAGTACACCCCATCCCTTCTGCCTTTATTCTGTTGTTCAGAAGTGAGCCATGAAACCCAGTGCACACTCAAGGAGCAGGGATTGTACAAGGGTGTGAATACCAGGAGGCAAGGATCACTGGGGACCATCATTGTGATGTCTATCACACTACATTATGGTGATTCTCATTAGGCAGTTTTTTAGAACTTTATGAGAAATGAATTAATCATAAGGGCTATTTGAGTTTAGCTCTATCACGTGTCCTGGTGACCTCAAGTAATGAGGATTAGTGTAAGTGTGTAACTGTTGTTCCACTGGTACTAGAGGTGGCTCCAGAAATTCTGTTTCATGCTTTGCTTTATCCTCCTTCCCATACCTTCACCTTCCCCAAGCAGAGAAGATCTGATTGGGTCAATGAATCATAATCCAATATATTAATAGAACATTATTATTCGGTAGCTCTCAATTCACATTCAGTCTAAGTAGATGACTTTGCAATGCATAAAAAATAATGGTGTGCTTTCTCAGAAAAGAGAGATAAAACTAGTAGACAATTAAGACTTCATTACCATTCCCAGAATGGGGCCATGTATATACAGCAATGTGTATAGAAGGCCAGTTCATTCAGTGAAAATGCTTCCTGACAGCCATTGCAAAGGCACATGCTAAACATATGTTCTGGAAGACGTTTATTGCCCTGTTTCTGTTAATACATCTTTTAGTAAAGAAGTGGCTCTTGGGAACATATTTACCCAATTAATTCTCAAGATGACAGGTTCTGCCTGACACAGTCAAATTTCTTTAGATAATGGAAGAAAAGGGGGAAACATTACAGGTGAGACTCAATTTATAGAAATTTATTCTAGAAGCAAATACTCTCAGAAGGGATTGTGTACAAAAAATAAATTAAGCTTCAGTTTGCATTTAAAATTCATGTACATTGTCTCAAGGTAGTTATTACTTAATTTCTCTTTTTCCATATTTTCCTAATAAAAGCGTAATAATATCCTTATGCATGCTACACTAAAGGCACACTCTGCCTTCAATTATAGAGATACAAGCAAAGAGGCAAAGGATTCCACATGGGAGATTGAGAGGGAGGAAAGACGGTGGGGCAATGAAGTGGCTCCTAAGTGAGAGAAAACAATAGTAACAGAAAACGTCAGGCCGGAAGGAATTGTTGAAAAACTAGAAGAAGCCATCTTTAATATATTTATAAGAGGGGAAACTGTTGCTTCATGAATATGCTAATAACTCAGTATTTTCTTTGGAGGTTGAGGACATCAGGTAAGTCATTGATCTGAAAGCTACTTGGGGTTTTCTGGGATGTCCCCAGATTGGTTTTCTTTTTGGTCGTGTTGGATCTTCGTTGCTGTGTGTGAGCTTTCTCTAGTTGTGGCGAGTGGGGGCTACTCTTCGTTGCACTCATTTCGGTGGCTTCTCTTGTTACAGAGCATGGGTTCTAGGCACATGGGCTTCAGTAGTTGCAGCACACGGGGTCAGTAGTTGTGGTTTGCGGGCTTAGTTGCTCCATGGCATGCGGGATCTTCCCGGACCAGGGATCGAACCCGTGTCCCCTGCATTGGCAGGCAGATTCTTAAGCACTGCGCCACCAGGGAGGTCCCTGTTCTGTTTTTTAAACTCAACAAGTATTCATTGCAATGAAAGATGACAAGCTTAATACTAGGAAGAATATAATGGGTTTACCTAGAAACACAAATGAGGGCTTTGGGTGCAGTAATGGACAAAGTGGGGGACATCCTACCTGGTGGTCAAAGTTGCTCTTCTCACAGTCATCACCCTGGCGCCCTGGCTCCCTGACCTAATGTCTGGAATGACCAACAGACACCCTTATTCATTTTTATCCATATTTCCCAATTAGACTTCTCTTTTCTAAGTAATTTAACACGAGATTTTACATTGAAAAACAACACAAAAAATTTTAAAAGAAAAAAAAAGCAATGGAAGTTGCTTTTGACAAAGCCGACTTCTTAGGAGTAAAGGTTAAAATTCCACTCAAAACACCAGGAAGGACAAGTTGATGGGAGTGACTTTTCTCTGGCACAAGCGACTCCCACGAGACATCTGCTCTGTCAGTGAGGACTCAGTATTGGGATCAATGGCTTGTCTGTTGTAGTAACTGCCTCCTCTAGTGGATATAATACCGCCTCATGCCAGGAAACATTGCTCTCTATGCCTTTCTCTCTTTTAAAAATAGTACTTATGGGGACTTCCCTGGTGGCACAGTGGTTAAGAATCTGCCCGCCAATGCAAGGGACATGAGTTTGATCCCTGGTCCAGGAAGATCCCGCATGCCACTGAGCAACTAAGCCCATGTGCCACAACTACTGAGCCTGTACTCTAGAGCCCGCGAGCCACAACTACTGAGCCTACGTGCCACAACTACTGAAGCCTGTGTGCCTAGAGCCTGTGCTCTGCAACAAGAGAAGCCACTGCAATGAGAAGCCCACGCAGCACAACCAAGAGTAGCCCCCGCTCTCTGCAACTAGAGAAAGCCCGCATGCAGCAACGAAGACCTAATGCAGCCAAAAAAATAAATAAAATTTAAAATAGTAGTTATGTACACTTTCAACAAGTTATGAAGTGTCTTGGGCCAGAGCTATTATTCATGTCCATTGCCACTTGACAGCACTCTGGTGGTGTCCTCATTAATCAATTATACTTAAATTTTAAAATATTCCACAGTTTTCTTTTAATGTAACACCTAAAGGGGGTGTAGAGTTAGGATCTAGAATGCATGCAGGAGGAAGCTCCGTGGGGTTCTCAGCCCAGAAGGCTGAGCATTATGTTTGAACCAGCATGGCTGCTCACAGGGCCCATGAAGGATCAGGTAGTACTTCCAGGATGCGAGGTTGATTTCAGGCATGATCTATACTGTGAGTTCCTTAAGGGAAGAGAAGTATACCCGTTTATCTTTGTACTGCCACAATTGAAAGAAATGACTATTAATTCTTGATTTTTGTGTCAGGCACTGAGGTATTTTATATTTATTTTATCGTTTAATTACCATTCTGAGAGATGAGTATTATCCACATTTGATAGATGAAACAGTCAGAATCTCTCACAGTTTGCCTTGTATAATCTTGCACAGAGAATATGATCCGTTCTTAATAAATTTGTGCTAAATAAATTTGTTAAAGGTATAAATATACTAACTATGATCTAAGGAGGCCAAGGGCAATCTCTAAAGATCTAATGGGCCCTAGAATGATAACCTTAGGCCAGGGACTATCCCCAGAGGTCACTTATCAATGGGTTTTCCTTTTGTTTGAGATCAAGCTGTTAAAGTACTTATTACTAACAAACTTGATGATGGTAAACCGTAAGAATGCAATGTTCCTTCTGAGGGCGGGGTTTTGACTTTCGGCACAGTTGAGGTACAGAGAGTTGGTAAACCATGATGCTGGGCTCTGTCTGATATAATGGAACTTCCAAAATCATCTCTCATCCACTCCAGTTATGCCCACCTAAGTCCGAGAGAAGTAAAAATGGGGTAAGACAACAGGGAAAGTCATTGAACAAATTAATAGCTTGAGATATTTTGTTGCTTTTATTCTTTTTTTATATAAATTTATTTGTTTTAATTATTTATTTTTGGCTGCATTGGGTCTTTGTTGCTGCACGTGGGCTTTCTCTAGTTGCAGCAAGTGGGGGCTACTCTTCGTTGCAGTACGTGGGCTTCTTGTGGTGGCTTCTCTTGTTGCAGAGCATGGGCTCTAGGCGCATGGGCTTCAGTAGTTGTGGCAGGTGGGCTCAGTAGTTGTGGCGCACGGGCTTAGTCGCTCCATGGCATGTGGGATCTTCCCAGACCAGGGCTCGAACCCGTGTCCCCTGCATTGGCAAGTAGATTCTTAACCACTGTGCCACCAGGGAGGCTCTCCTTTTATTTTTATTATAACCATTTTCCATCTTCTCAAGAACTTCCATTTTGATTCCCACTCTCTGGCCTAATATTTTTTCCCTTTCTCATTCTGTTCTGAACAAAGTCCTTTTGGCTGGTTGAGTCACTGTGTCTCTGATTCAGAGAGGTGAACAGGTCTGTTTGTATCTCTGATGATTCACTATTGGCAGTGTAAATCACTGGGCAGTGAGAGGTTTTGGCAGCCTGAAATGAATAGTGTAAACTCCAACAGTGCCAAGAGGAGTTGGAGCCAACTTTCATTATTGTTGGGCCCAGAAATCAGCCAGTCCTTATTTCACCTGGGATTGTCCCTGTTGAAGTCCCCTCTCCCTGAACAGCTACCTTTTCTACAGGGGACAGGAGAGAGAACTGTCCTGGCCCTCAAAGTAGAATTGAGTATATGGAACTGTGGGGAGATTTCCCAAAGGATCAGGGTTTTTTTTGATTCAATTTACATATATTCACCAATAGTTTGCTGAACGCCTCCTGTGTTCCTTCCTTCACTGTGTGATCTTCTTATCACTGTGTGATAAGTCCATTATCCTTCTTATCACTGTGTGAAAAGTCCATTAAAATCACTGTGCCTCTGAGCTGGTCCTGTACCTGCTACTATCACCTACCCAAGGAAATGGTGTGGATGACCGGAAGTTGTACTAAAAGGGCTGAGTTCCTTGAATGCTAAGCCTTATAAATTATGGGCGTGAGTAAGCCCACACTAATCTCCAAGTAACAGAATACATTACTTTGGTTCAGGTCAGGTTACTTCATCATTACTGTGACAAGAATATATTAAATGCATGCCAAATAGGGCACATTTCTTATTAGCAAGGCATTTAAGATCTTTCTTCATTTTTCCTCTTATCTACTGTTCTATTCTCATATCTCATCATTCCTTGAATGCACAAAATTTCTCGTCATTTTCCAAGCATGTCAGACTTCTTCCCATGTTTATACCTTTGAAGAAGTTGTTCCTTTTCGCTGGAAAACTCCTTTGCTCCTTCATCTGATACATTTCTCCTTATGACTCAGCTCAGTTGTTTCCTCCACTCCTACCCCCATCCCCAGTCCTTCCTCTGTGCTGTTGTATCACTCTGTAGGCATCTCTATTGTTATATTTATCACATCATCATCATAATTTTAGGGGGTTCGGAGCAACACCCTAAAATATTATATTTACATAATATTTATATTATTACATGTATTACATTTATATTTATTACATTGTCATCATAATGTTATATTTATTACATTGTCATCATAATTTTAAGGGGTTGGGAGCAATGCCTACTGGGACTGCTCAGGGATAAGGCAGAGAGAGTGAGAACTTGGCAAGTCTAGGACTGGGAGACTTAACTGGGTTGCACGATGGACCCCCACAAGGGCAAGCAGGAGGGTGCTTGGTGGACAGAAGAGGGTGGGTATCAGCAGCCCAGTCAGTGAAGAACACTGCATCTGAGAACACTGAGTCTTTTAGGATATGACACAAGGGCGGTATCTGGAGTCCACATGCTGATAGATCACTCAAACCAAAGTAGGGATGTGGTCAGTGGGCAACCCAACTGGCAGGAGGAGTTCAAGGCCTGTGCTAGAAAGAGAAACTAGACAGTAGACTTGATCAGTATCACAGAAGGAAGGAGCCCAGGACTTACTCTACCCTGATGGACACTAAGTCTGGCGACGTGATCAATTCCACACTTCACCAAGTGATGGGTCGTGAGGCTGCCAGTGGAACTCTTGTCCAGGTAGTTGGCTTGGAAATTAGAGAGTAAGACAACAGTAGAGCATCAAAACCTCCAGCTAGGAAGAGTGGGGGAGTCAGGGAAGGACTGTCATTTTTGAAAATTAGAAAGATGCTAGTCTTCTAGAACTAGCTCATACACTCTTGAGAATAGAGCTCACATCTTGTTCATTTTGTCTCTCCACTGCCTAACACTGTGCCTGACATGTGCTAGGTGTTCAGTAGATGTTGATTAAAGCAGTGAATTAATGGATAAATGAATAGTACCCAGCTCCTATAAAATGCACACACATACACACAATCTACTATCAGTTGTATGAGAATACTAAACCAATACATAGGTGATATAATCCATAATTGTTTGAGTATGAGTGCCCTTCCTATGTTTTCATCCCACTGTTTTCCCAAACTAAAAAGTACAAGAAGTCAAATTTACTTCAAAAACAGTGTTGTTGTTGTTGTTAATTTATTATTTTATAAAAATGTTACACATAAATAAGGGCATATTAAGACATACATATATGATTTTTAAAATAATTCAAAGTTAGCATCCACTGCTCTTGCTGATACAGAGATCACTAGTGTGTCTTAGAAAAGTCCTGTGTTCACCCTTTTGTCTCTGATTCCACCCCTCCAATCCATGTTATCCTAATGTTTCTGATAATAATTTATTTACTTTTATTTATAGTTTTATCATCTATGCATGTATTCCTAAAATATATATTTAGTTTGCCTAGTTTTGAACTTTATTTAAATAGAATCTTCCTACATACATTTGTGTCTCGCTTCTTCTGCTAAACATTATTATTCATTAAATTATGTTAATTTATTTTGAGATTTTATTTTTAACCTTTCTTTTGCTGAGATGACTGGAGAATATGCTTGCCTTCTACCCTTTGGGTGGAAATGTCTGAATGAGCTATAATGTGCACCCATGACCCTCTTTCAGAAAAGCCAAACTGACAAATACTCAGGGTAGTTGTTTTTTTTTTTTTTCCCCCAAAAAGATTTACCATAGCAGCCATTTAAAATATGATTGGATTAAAATGAAAACTTAGATAGTGTTTTGGAAATTCCTAATAATGGAGTTATACCTGAATTGATTTCACATGGAGAACAAAAGTGAATGCATTTGAGGGATGGAGAAAAGAGGAGAATGTGTAATTACAATAAGGATTAGTGAGGATGTTAGAAGCTTCATGTCCAGACAATAGAGGGTAATGAGAAATCTCACTACATTTCTGGGCCAGGTATATGCGTTATTCTTCCTTAGAGAAGGAAATGCTGTATTTTTTTGCAATAAGATTGGATGTGTGGGTAGCCTTCAGATCACACCTGTTTTTCCTCTTGTATCTGAGGAGCTTCCTTTATTTCTTCCACTTTCTTTAATGATTCAGGCCTGTACATCCAGACCTATGCTATTGGGCACCAGGGGAAAGGTTGGCACTGTTTTCTGAGGGATTCAGACACAAGGAAGGTGTATTTTCCTGTTAATTACTCAACTAACTTCAGCTGTATGGATTTGCTATAAGACTATGTCTATATGTATGCACTGGTTTGGGCATCAAACCCAAATTGGTATCAAATAACCACTTGTTCTGATTACAGTTATTTGGGTTAAATCAACAACTTGTTACCCATAAATTGTTTTCAAAAAAGCTGGTTTTCTGAAAGAATGCAAGTGCTAGATGAGAATCTGAGAGTTGGATGGGACTGCAAAGATCTTTAAGTCTAATCTTTTGAGACTGAGAGAAGTTTAGTGAATTGCCCAAAGGACAGGGACTAGACCCAGGCTTCTTTGTTCCTGGTCCAAAGTTCTTTCTGCAACCTCCAGGTTTTGATTTATTTTGGTTAGTGTGTGTAAACTGACTTTTACTTTGATGTTATTCTTTTAAACAGGATCTAGACACAGGTGTCATCTTCATTACTTTAAATATTGGGTTGGCCAAAAAGTTTGTTTGGGTTTTCCTCAACATCTTATGGAAAAACCTGAAGGAACTTTTTGCCCAACCCAATATCCATTTTTACCCTTCCTTATAGGGAAAACTTATGAGAAGGATACTCTTGGAAGCTGGAGCATGTCATTTTAAAATTTAATCTGTCTTGGGGAAAATTTCTGAGAGGTATCCTAGACAAGGTGAGCGGGAATAGAATCTAGGGCACAGTAGGAGGATTGGTTTTAGGTCAGAGCCTGCCCCACTCACTCACTTAACAGTAGGAGAAGCAGAGCATAGGGTGCAGTGGGATAGGTGGGTTGGATGGCAGGAGCTTGTCTGAATGTTCTTCTCCATTCTATTTCCCTGTGAAGGAGGCATTAAGGTAACCAATTGAGAGTGAAGATTTGAAGAGGAAGATGTTGAAGGTTTGAAGAGAGAAAATAAGTTGTGAAATAATTACTAGGTGAATAGGAGAGTGAATGGACTAGGGAAATATAGTAGGATCTGGACAGCATAAGGGCCCAGGTGAGGTTAAAGGCCATGCATTCAAACTGAACCCAGAAGCATATTTGTGTGTTTTTCTCTGGTGATCTTAAGCGACGTGGGTACAAACAGCACCTTCAGAAAGGTTGATTTCACTAGGTTTGAGGTTTTGCCAAGGGAGTACAGTGAAATAAGAGAAAGCCAATGCAAAGGAGTTGAGAAGGTATGCAAGGGAGCAGGCTAATGATGAAAAAGTATGATGTCTATGTCGAAGAAATCTTTGTTTCCTATGGAAACATTTGCCAAATTCAGAACTATCTTCAGACTGGGACATAGAAGGCAGTTGGTGCATATTTCCTGAATGTATGACTTTCAGTGAATGAAATCATTATTAATCATATGTTTGTACTACCATGCTAAGTGCTCTGGGGACTACGTAGAGAAATATGCCATGATTTCTGCCCTAAAGTGATTTATAACCTAATCGAAAAATAGAACATAACGCAAAAAATATAATAAAACATGGAACAAGAACCTTTTATGTGTGTTTATATGTTTTATAATGTTATTACTTGATTACTGTTGGATTATTTTCTTTGAATGAATACTATCTCTTGAATGTATTCAATCACAGACTGATCTCTGGTTGATAATGCAAGCAATGTAGAAGTAGATACAATGAGTCTGTGCAGGCTGGTTTTTAAAATTTCTTTTAAAAACATAATCTTGTATTTGACTTTTCATTTGGTTTATCATCTGAAATTGAAACTCTCTCTCAGTGTTGAATAAGGATTTTCAGTCTCCTGTTTTTAAAGAACTTACTTACAGATAAAATTCAATTTTTCTTTCTGGTTCTGCTCTGCACAAGATGTATTACATTTGACAGGTCTTTTATGTTAAGAGCTGAATACGGAGTTCTAGGCTGCAGTTGTGATTTATGCTACCCATAAAACTTAAGACCTTCACCAGCAATGGAAAAGCAATCAAGAAATGGTGTAAACAGACCAACCTGACCCCCATCTGTTGTGGTTTATAGTATATTCCCAGCGAGAGACATTTCTTCCAATAACTCCCTCTGTTATTAACAGAAGGTTATGCACAATATCAGAGCCAGCCTCCTTTTGAGTAGGTGAATATAGGTGGACACACAAGTGGTATGAATTCAGAGTTCCTAGGAGGACCTTAGTCATTAGAAAGTGGTTCCTCCCACCAGCTGATGATGCCCAAAATTCCATACATAGAACATTATTTTAATGATTTCAACCAGATAAGAATTTGTCCCCTGTTAAAAGGAAATGAAACTTTGTCACTTAATGACACATCAGTATGTTAAATAATGGAGTATCTAGTTGGGTGATCACAGGGATGATGGATGAAATATATATCTCCTTGGAAGTCCAGACATGCAGGTAGACAGGTGGGCAACTGATAACAAATGAGATTGTTAGAACTTCAAATATCAAGATAGAATTTAGAATTTCAGACCCTGAGAGGGGTCTGTGTATGAATTAGGCTAGGAGCCAATTCCATGTGAGCTTAGGGTACCCAGCAAGTTAATAAGGAAGTGAACCCAGGGACAGTGACACTGTGCGAGTGTGAGTTCAATGATTAGAAATGGCAGAAACTGGGTCCTGTGATGAAGACTTTCATTCATGTATTCATTTTCATTCATATATTCCTTACTTAAGCAAGTGTTTATTGAACATCTACTATGTGCCAGGCACTGGTGTGGACACCGGAGTATGTAAATGTAGTAATTATCATGCAGTATGATAGGTATTGTGACAGAGTGTGTCAGTTAGAAGTACTTCTAGAAGTACTTGGGTGGATCATGAAAAAAAGACTGGGGAGAAAAAGAAAGCTTCACAGGAAATGTAAGATGTAAGATACTTAAAACATTACTGAAGGTCATACATAGGCCAACCAATATACTAAGCACTCAAAGCACACAAAGTTAAGTGGGAGGTAGGTCCTGCCTTCAAAAGCTTACAGTATAATGTGATCAATAATTAATCAGCACCAGTGAGAGTATCTGCATCAGATAGGAAGGTCTCTTATAGAAAGCTTCCCTAAGTGGTAAACGTTGAGTGATAAGAAAGAGTTATTTAGGTAAAGGTTGTTAATACATGTATTAATATATGCATTTCTACTTTTACCTAACTAAATATATTTTATATTTTTATAAAATAAATGTTTATTTTTGTAAATACATATATTCTAGGTAAAATAAGAAGCTTGTCAAAAGCACACAGATGTGAAATTGCATTCCAGGAGTGTGAAGCTGGAGCAAAAAATGTATGGGGAAAAAGCTCTTGATACCAGAGAATTAGGCAAGGAGCAGATAATGAAGAACCTTGTGTGCTAAGCTTTGGGGAGCCACTGAAGATTATTTAAATAGATTATGTGCCAAGATTAGCATTTCGTACAAATACGGAGAATGGGTTGGAGGCAGACATCGTAGAGGTTATCTTGGTAATTCTCAGAAGAAATGACAAATGCTTAAACTAAAAGAAGGCAGTGACAGTAAAAGCTGAGAGAAGATGTTGCATGTATGAGGACCATTAAGGTCTATACGGGCCTTGGAAACTGATAGAAAATGAAGAGAGAGAGGATCACTCATGTATTTATGGCAGAGACAAATAAGTGGTGGGCACTTTTCACCGTAATAAAGAATTGATGAGAAATAGCTGATTTGGGATTAAGAAGTGGAGGTAAGAGACAAATTCAACTTGGACTAACTGAATTTGAAACACTCAGAAGTGTATCTAGGTAAAAATGTCCAGTAGAAATTTGGCTATGTAGTTTGAAACTTAGAGAATAGCATGTGGATCCTGGGTATCGTTTTGACAGTCATCAACCAATTGGTGACAGTTGATGCCATAGATTTTGATGAATTCACCCAGGGAGAGTCTGTAGAATGTAAACACCAGACAGTTAAGTGATGAGAATTTGGAAGAAAAACCCTTTGATGAAACTGGGAAAAAAAACAGAGGTAGAGGAAATCCAGGAGGGTGTGTTGTCACAGAAATTTAGGAGGAGATAATTTCTTAAAGGAGTACAAGGTTGATAAATAAAATATGGTATGTCCATACAGTGGAATATTATTGTCATAGAAAGGAGTGAAGTATTGGTATATGCCACAACATGGATAAAACTTGAAACATTGTATTAAGGGAAAGAAGCCAGTCACAAAAGATCACATACCGTATGATTCCATCTGTATGAAAGGTCCAGAATAGTCCAGTCTATAGAGACAGAAAGCAGATTAGTGGTTGCTTACAGCTGGGGAAGATGGGGGGATAGGGATATAATAGCTAAGTAATACAGGGTTTCTCTTTGTCATAATGAAAATATTCTAAAATTGCACATATCTGTGAATATACTAAAAACATTGAATTGTCCCTTCAAATGGATGAATTGTATATTGTATGAATTTTATCTCAATAAATCTATTTAAAAGAAAAAAGTATGGAGTAAAATCATCAAGTGCAGTATGGAAGTCTAATAAAATAAGAACAGAAAAATCTCAATTGAATTTGAGACTATGGAGAGATCACTGGCAAATTTAATGATATGGGGGAGTAACATACAGATGACAGTGGTTGAAGAGTGAATAGGAGGTGAAAGTGGTGAACTCTGAAGAACCTTCCTGAGAGGGGAAAAAGAGAGCTGAATGCTAAGAGTAAAGACAGTATTTCTCTAAAAATGGAGGAGAGCTAGGAGAACATGAAAGTTTTAAAATACAGGGGTGAGAAGGGGTGAATGACAAAAGGAATTATGAATAGGTGGAAAGTGATAGGATCCATTGCCCAGGTAGAGGAGAAGAGGGAGTGCAAGGGGAGAGGATAGATGATGATGGAGCTGTTTGTAGCTGGGAAGGAGTAAATTCAATCAAGTGTTGCCATGTAGCTCCTATCTTCCCATTAAGCTGGGAAGCAAATCTTTTAAGGTTGAGTGGCATTTAGCTTGCTAGAGGTTTAAGGTGGGAGTAAGGATTTTCAATAGTGAAAGAAATGGAGGAAGGAGCTTACGAGAGATGTGTTGGACAGCTAGGCAGCAGTGAGCATTCAGCTGAGGTTGAAGACCAGAACTAGAAGTGTGTGTGTTTTATTTTATTTTCATCAGCTCTCAGGAACCTGGACAGGAGAACAAATGCTGGGATTGATTCAACTTTGAAATTTTGTGGGACACTGCATGTAAAGAGAAGCAGAGAATCAAATTTCAAGATGAATGACTGATTAACATGATGGGTGGGATGGGGAGAAAGAAAGTGAAGTCAGTGGATACTGATAGTGGTCTAGTGGTCTGGGAGAGGGTTGCTCAAGCCTTATTTTAGCAATGGAGCTATTCTGCTTAGTGAAATCAGTTTAATAAACAGTCCCCCAAGGAACAAACTGAGCCTCCCTGTTAGTAACCTGGAGGCACACCTCTCAGCCTACTCTTCCCTTCTTCAGCAGTCCCCGAGTAGCCTCGTGGGTTCCTAGGGCTCTTAGGAAAGAGTTTGGGAACCACTGGTCTATGGAGGACTTAATGAAGTGGATTAGTGAAAACAAGATATAGGAGATTAATAATATTAACAGTAACAACAATAACCACCAACAAGGTGAAGATGGAAGAGGAGAAGAGAGAGCAGAAAGAGAAGAAGAAGGAGAAAGAAGAGAAAAAGAAGAGAAAGAGGAAAAAAAATACTTATTGAGCACCTACTTTTCACCAGGCACTGGTCTAAGTGCTTTATATCTAATCTGCACAATAGCTAAATGAGTGAAGAAAACCTATTATCTCTATTTTTATAGATGAGGACATTGACGCATAGGGAGGTAGTCGGCTAGTATGGAGAGCAGCAGCTGGACCACTTTATATAAGTGACTTAATGCTCATCTCTGAGATGAATGATTTGCTGATAAATTCTCCTGCCTTGGCCCATAGATGGGACTCAGTCTGAGAATCAATGGCATTAGGTTGGGAGAAGATGCGGGATGCAGAGGTTTGGAGACAAATTAGACCTGATGGGATCAATAGGACTCAATAAGTGATGAGGGGTGAAGGGAGAGAGAGGAGGCAACAATTATTCCAATAATTCAAGTCCTGGAGAAATGTTGCATTTTATAAAAGTTTGGAAACCTGATGAGGAATTTGGTTTGAGGGGGTAGGGAAATATTAGGTGTTATGAAACACCTAATGTATCCAAAGAGCTATTATACTTAATATACATTATTGTTTTTAATATAAGAAAATACTATTATCCGTATTTAGCAGATGAAGAAATTGAAGCTTTCAGAGATTAGATAATTTGCCCAAAGTGATACAGTCAGTAGATGATGGTATCAGGACTTGAACCCAGATGATTTTACTTTTAGATACATTGATTTTGGGATTGATAATGAGGCAGTACCCAGTAGGTAGCTGAGACTAGATGTTTGCAGTCTGGAAAGAGATGTATTTGAGAGACAGAAGTTTCATATAGATCCTCTTAGAATTGATAGGTGTAGTTAAATTTTCCATAGGGTAGCGTATACATAGACAGCAGAGCAAAGAACTGAGGACTAAACTTTGGGGGACAGCTCATGTGTCAGAAGAGAGGAGGCAAAAGAGGAGCTCTCTAGGAAGACAGAAAATAATTCAAGAAGTAGAACAATCAACTCCTACAGCAGAATCTTTCATTTTTTTTTACCCTGACTCTCAGTTAGAAGAACATTTTGCATGGCAACCCAATATGTGTATATGTATATATTTACATATATGTGTAAACCCACAGTTTCTAAACGCAATACCTACTGTTAACAGTGCCGATGTTTCCTCTTCTATTCTTCTTCTTTTTTAAAAAAAAAATACTTGTTGGTTAGGAACCCACTAAATTTGTTTCATAACTTAATAATGGTCCACAATCCAGTGTTTGAAAACATTGCCCTATAACTACCCTCAAACATTCAGGGTACCACGATGACATGCTGACACTGTAAGTTCTCAAGTTTGGCAAGTTGTCTTGGAATAATAGCAAATATTAACGACTGCTGTCTATAATTTATCATGGGGAGTTGTGACAATTGCCCCATCTCTAAGGCTCACTCTCTTTCTGTTTCCCTATCCCAGTATTTGTTTTCCCCTCCCTTAATTTCCTGTTTTCCACTCAACTTTCCTTTGTCCCTTTGGTTTGGAAATTAATTCTTCCTGGGTTTGTTCTTGTTTTTAATTTGTTTGTTTCTTTTTTCTAACTAAATGAATTAAAATAATTTTAAGGCTGACCTTTCCATGTCATTTCCAATCTTCCTTTGTGGCTGTTTATGCTTAAGTATACTATACCACAGTAGGAGAATGAACATTTTTATTGTGTGGTACCTAGTTTTCATTACATAATAATTTAATTATATGACAAATGAGGTTGCAAAACTGATGTTCCTCATGGCACCTCAGACAGCGCTGCCAAATGCCCTGAGTTAACCTGACATTACCAGGAATGAATCTTGGAGACCCAAAATCCACAGATCCCGGAATGCCAAGTGAAGTATGTCATCAATTCTGAAAGCAGGGAATCAGAGTAAATAACATGAAACAGCTTTGCCTCAATGTTCTTTCCTTTCTCTGTGGTACCCATATAAAATGGTTTCTTGTTGATGCACTCTGCTATTGAGAATATGAAAGGGACTCTGACAACAAACACAATTGTGAAGTGACAGTCATATAAATCAGTGGAGAATTGCTTTTGGAGCTATCGCATTCTGCAGAGATAATTATAGAAGTGTTAAGAGGTATTGATTTTGCCTGTTTCTTTGTTTCCATATTTTTGTCAGGGAAACCGATGCTTGGGGGCCTAAGCGGCTTAAACTAAGAATGCCCAGCTATAAATTTAGACAACCGAGATTAGAATTCAATATTGGAAACTGGGTATTTAAATAGCTAGCTCTCCGAACACGTGCTTTCTCAGAAAGGTTGGCTCTACCTGTTAGTCACTTAGAGTCACCAATTAGATGAATGGTCAGAGGGGTAATATTGGGCAAACAAATTGGATTTTGTTCACATGGATTGCAGATGGGAAAGTTGGTAGAATCAGTGGGCTGATTTCAACTTCTAACTTGAACTTAAATATTTGGGACCACTAACTCAAAACTTTTTTCATCATTAAAATTTTGTAGATTATGGCCTCACAAGTTTTGTTGTACCTCAGAATGATGAGCTTTTAAAAAGTTCTCATGCCTAGACTCTAACCGACTATGTTTTAACAAATCTCAGAGGTGATTGTAATGCATAGAAAAGTTTGAAAATTCTCAGTGACTCATTTTGGGCACTTAAGGACCTAGGTTCATTCATTTGAAAAATAAGTCATTACTGAGTGTATTCAGTGAGAACCTCGGTTCTTCACGGGAGACAAAAAGAAGTAAGACACATAGTGAAATCATAATGTGATATGGGGGTAAATACAAATATAAACAAGAAGCAAGGTAAAATATGGTTACAGGTTAAAATAAGGTATGGGGTTTCATTATAGATATAGCACAACAAGAGTGAAAAGGTAGGAATTAGGTCATACTTCTAAAGGAGATAAAAATTCATCTGGGTATTGATGGACTGATAAGACTTGGTGGGTGAAGGTTTGGGATTTCAGGCAATGGGAATGGCATGAGTGAAAGTTTGGAGATAATTTCTCGGTGTATTCAGGGAATACAGAGCAATGTCATTCAACTGGATCAGGGTACTTACAGAAAGATAGGGAAAGAAAAGGCCAATAAGCAAGAGCATAAAAGATCTTCAACAAAAAAACTGAGGATTTTGAAACTAATTATTGGGCAATGAAGACCTATGGTTGGTTTTCTGAGCAGAGACTGATATGATATGAGCAGCAGGGTGTAGGATGGCTTGGTAGGGGGACAGCCTGGCTCTAAACAGATGGGTTACAAGACTCACGACATTGCTTCAGGTCAAAGCTTCCTCACTGCTTGCTCAAAATCTCTCCTCTGTAACAATGTACATAACATTTTTCACATGCTCCTTCCCTGCTTTTTGAATCGCTAAATCTATGACAGATTCCTCCAGGTCTAGTGCTTGTGGTCAAGGTGGAACTGAACCAGTGGAAAGTGGTACCATAGTTTGTTTATATGTCACATAATTTATAATAAAATAGGGGACTCTTGGGGTTTTAACAGGAACTGTATTGGATGAGAAAACCTGAAGATACATTCCAAATCGTAGTGACAGCATTACATTCTTTTGAAAGAATTTCATGACTTTCTCTTGACACTTTGAAGGTGAGAGAGCATGAGATCTAATTCCAACTGTCTGGTTTTAATTGCTTTTATTATACAAGGGTAGGGAAGAATGGTCCTGATGTACAACAGTGGCTCTTGATTTAATGGTTGTTGGCCTTGCCCTTATTATGAACATCTTTATTTTCTCTTCTCTCTGCCTACTCTTTTGCTTCTTTTCTTATTTCCCCAACTTCTTTTATTCTTTCTCATTTTTCTTTCTTTTCTCCTGACTGTCACTCTTTTCTTTTGGTCTGTCCCGAAGGGTCATCATGACCCTTTTCCTTGGGAAAAGAGGGGGTGGAGGTTACTTGTTAATCATTGTCTGGGGTGGAGATCTTTTCTTTTTAGTTAAATTATCTCAGTGTCATCTGAAGTGCCTTGCACAGTGCTAGGAAATGTTAAGTTCTCAAAAATGATTTTTGAAAGAAAATGCAACATACAACCTCCAAAGCGTTTATGTCCTTAATAATGAAGGTTGACTCTACTTGGGTTTTTCAGGACAGTTGTGATTTCAACTATTCTATTCTATTGTTTTATGAAGTATCCTTATACTATAAATCCACATCTTGATTTTGGTTTGAAAATATGCTCACCCTACCCATGAAAAGTAAACATTAATCTGTACCCCAAACATAATACATACTGAAAAGAGAACATTCTTTGGGTATTTTACATGCTCCTCTTGGAAAAGGCCAAAATGAAAAAAATAAAAGAAAGAAAGAAAAAAAATTGAGTGGCAGGAAGGAGGAGGTGGTGGGTAGAGATTTGGCGGGTTTTGTATAGCTCTGGTAGAAGGCTCTCTGGAACAATTTAGCCAGCGTTTTCATTGGCAGGCCTTAGCAGAGCCATTAGAGCTATTAAATGAATATATTGTTTTGAGTTTTCTTTGGCCCAAACTCCCCTATTATTTAGGGAAACGGAATTGCACATTTGCAGGGAAGAGGAGACTGAATGCCAGCTAACTCGAACCTTCCTTCATGGTGTGCTGTGGATGAACAGGCTGTAGAGCTGGGGATTGCTGAGAATTCCTAGCTCCTACAGATTCCCATGTGCCAAGTGCAATACTGAATCTGATCAGGATTCTTGGATATTTTTTTCACTTTCTGGTTAAAAAGTAATCAGAGCTTTGTGTAATTTCCTCTAATAAATTATACAGCGGCCTTTTTATATCTGGCAAGGAAGCCTTTTTAGAACGCCTGTTCAGGAGCAGAGGGCCCTGATCTGGAACACCCAATCTCTCTGGACTAAAAATAAACTCGGGTTTTGAGAAATTGTGTGTGTGTGTGTGTGTGTGTGTGCACTTGCGTCTGTGTGTGTGTGTGTGCACTTGCGTCTGTGTGTGTGTGTGTGTGCATGTGTATGTAGGGGAGATAAATGGAGAACGTTGAATGTAGAAAATACTTTGTTAATAGATGTTGGAGTTGGAAATGCTGACTTTTTTCTTTTTAAATAAAGGATGAGGCTCAACAGATGACCCATCCATCCTTCTTTTCAGCCTGTCAAGAGTGTCTTCGGGATGTACGCCAAGTGAAAAAAACTAGTTGGTCCTTTCCCTCTTACGTATCTATTTTCTCTGTTAGTTATTGTTGGTTGACTCCTTTTATTGGTTCTAAATACTGGAGTAGAATTAGAATAATAGAGACTAGGTAGCCCAAACTCTGCCTAGGGAAGCTCTTACATAGGGAAGTGTTGCCCCACTTTATCTTCATTTGCAGGGCTTGATGCACTAGCTTATCTGTGCTGGCCTTTTCATTGTGAAGCTGCTTTTGTTCTAGCATATAAAAAGATGGTACAGTATAGGGTGAATATTCTAACCAAGGTCTAATTTGCCCTTTTTATTCTTTAAAAATTGAGTTTCTCCTCTAGAATAATACATTCTTTTTGGAAATTTTCAAACAGTAAAGAAATAGTTGTAAGTTCTGTCTTTGTTCTATTTTCCCTACTTCTTTCCATCTTTCCTCAACTTTTGAAAACAAGCCTGATTCTGAGTTTAGATCAGTTTGTGAAAGTATGTTCCACTTGTTTTTAAATAAGCATTATTTGAAAAACAATAAAAAGTGTGTCATTTTTAAACATAATTGAGGAATGCTGAGTTAAATAACAATTGTTTTTCTACATCCTCTGTGTTTTTCCATGTGCTTTTACATACATTGTTTCATTTAACCTGCATAGCAATTTTAGGAGGCAGTCTTGTTTTTATCCTCAGGCTATTATTCTTCTCACTTTTTAGGTTATTTTTATGTTCATTTTTTAAATGATCACAATCATTTTTCAAATTATGAAACCAAGGCTTAGTGAGATTATATAATGTTCCAAATCATTCCATAAGAAAAATGGCAAAGCCCAAATTAACCAGGTCATCTTAATTCAGAGCTACAATCTTTATTTACTTATGCCATCTCCTAGGAATTTAAACAGGTTTTAGTTTTGTTCAGTACAGGAGGTCTCAGAACCCTGGATAATTTGCATTTAGAATAAAGAGGGAAGTGCACTCCTTTCCTTTTTTCTTTTTTCTTTTTTTCTTTTTGACTGGAATTCCTTTTGTGAAAAGCGTTTAAAGAGCCATTGTTTCTCATAGAACAGAATATAGCCCAAGTCAGCCTCATCATCACATTGGTCTTAAGAGCTTCTTGGTGATGGTGATGTTACTGATGTGTTTTCATGAACACTGAGATCAGTCAAGGAGGTCTAAGTTAGTGTGTACAATTTTACAGTAAAGTCAGCTCAAATAGCCACATTACTCCGAGGATTGCCACTTGACTCTAACCAAATTGCAACTTGTTTCTATAACTAAACTTATTGTGAGGAAGAAAGATTTGATGCTCCCAGAATTTCCTTTTCATTCCATGCCCCCGTGAAAGATAATTTTTCCCCTTTTCTGGGTAGTGCCCAAAGCATGCTTGCTTTTACAGAAATGCCTCTGAATGAGATGAGAAAATGTTTTGCCCAGAAGAGTAAATGGCTGAGAAAATCACGATTGTAAATTTTCTATGGTTTATTACAGTTAAAATGACAATAGTTGCAAAGGATACCTGATTGCATATTTAGTTGAACAAAATAAATGTGTGGGGGGTCAAAAAAAATAATAGTGAAATACCAAAAGCTTAAGATTCCAAGAGTATGTATACTCCCATTCTGTAAATTACTGTATGTGCATATGCATAAAAATAGAAACAAATACATCAAACTATTAATAGTAATTATCTCTAAGGGATTAGAATTTGGATACTATATAATTTTCCTTTAATTCTTTTTGTGTTCTAAATTATCAATAACACCCATGTAGTACTTTTATTATTAAAAAAGAAGGGGTTAGGTAGAAGGTATAAGGGAAAGGACAGAGGCACTAAACAGCATAGTTGGGTGTAGGTGGGTAAGTAGTTTGATGTTGTTGGAAGTAAAGCATGAGCTGGGTAGTGACAAGAGATGAGGAAGGAAGGAAGGTCACAGGTTGGTGAGGTTGGTGGCTTAGGTGGATAACTCCAGCAGCTATGTGGGTAACAGTTTGAGGAAGGTAGGCAAGAAGATAGAAGACCACCGTTTGGACAAGAGATTATGAGGACCCATGACAGTGACATTAGAGTGAAGGGGATGGTTGAAAATAATTAATAGGTAAATTAGGTAAGCTTCAGTGATTGAGTGGATGTTAAGGTCGAGAATAAATATGGAGGAGAAAGGATTACTCTCAGGTTTCTGCCTAGGGTGAAAAGGTACAGAAAGCATAGCTCTGAGATCTTCTTCTCCCATGCAGACATTTTGGAGCCATATATGGAAGCATTTGTCTTATTCACCTCTAATCTTTATAGAAGCATAGCTATGACATTCCTTCTTTTTGACAGTGAAGAGATCCAATCACAGGACAGTTAAGAGATTTGGTTCACCTATCACCTTTCTTGTGTGTCACCTTTTCCTATGTGAGCATACAAGTTGTATTAGACACCCCCCCCATCAAAAAATAACAATAAAAAAGTAGCTTTTATTTATTCTGCTCTTCTTATGAGTAAAACTCTATGATAAATACTTTATATAGCATGCCATTTTTGCCTTCACATCTGTCATTGGAGTTAATTCTTAGTTTATGTTACAGATGAGAAAATTGAGGTTGAGAAGGGTTAAATAATGTGTCCAGGATCACATAGCCAGTAAGTGACAGAGCTTGACTATAAATTCAGGTCTGTCTGATTCAGGCTCATGCTTTAGAACCATACTTTAGTATAGAGTAGGAGTTGGCAAACTTTTTTTGTAAATGGCCTGATAGTAAATACTTTTTAGCTTTCAGGTCACATATGGTCTCTCTTGCATCCTCTTCTGTTTTTTTAAAAACAACTTTTAAATATATAAACATAATTCTTAGTTCACAGGCCATACAAAAACTAGCCACAGCCTGGATTTGGCCTGTAGTTCATAGTTGCAGACCGCTGGTCTAGAGTACACACACATACACACAAACACATGCACACACATATACACCTTTTAGAGGACATCGGTGATGAAAAAGGGTAATATGAAGCGTACTGGGGTAGAAGGAGAAAAATGGAGAAATCGCTTAGCTCTAGGTTTCCTGGGGAAAGGGAAATCCAGCTGGAATAGAACATCCATGGTAAACACAGGGAGACCACAAGAGCGTGAGTCATCACTAGGCCATGGTCTGAACGTGATCGCTCAGCAAACAAATGATCCTCAGATGGCTTCAAAGCATTAATGTCAAGGGCGGGAGAGGGAGAGAGATTGAGGAAAGGAAATGTATTCCTTAGATAGAATGCTGGCCCTGGCCTTCTGGAAAAGGAAGCACAACAGAGTGGCTGAAAGGGCATGCCTTTCTGGGCCCCAACTCTCAGAGGAGAGGAGAGGGTGAGAGATAAGCCAGGAGGTGAGAGTGAAGAAGGGAAGGTGAGGAGGTTGCCTCCGTGTATGTATACAGACTTCTCTTTCCTCAGCCACAACAGCACTTGCAACTTTCAGATGGACAGGAATGGTCTAGCATCTTTCTGTAATCCAAGTCTACAAATGGTAAGGCAAAAGGCAAACAAAACTCTTCCATCAAAAGAGGACACACAGGTACTGAAGGCCTATGAGAACTTATTGCGTGAAAGGGTGGAATTAGGAGCCTCTGTCCCTTGAGACATGATGACAAGCGAGCCTTGTCTGCAGGTTCCTATGACTTCAGGAGAAGTTGTGAGCACCATCTGAAGGGCCCAGAAAGTCCTGGTGGATTTGGATCTTCCTATGTTGTGTGTCCTTACAACCAGTCAGACTTGTCCTCGAGCATATGAGTGATAGGATATTTTTTAAACACCCATTTTATTATTTAGCTGTCCTTTGCATTTCATTGTTTCATCAAAAGGAGTCAAATATGGGCACAGAAATGTTTTCTGCATTCCAATGTATATGTCCCACAGTGGAATTTATTTTAATTCCTTTCAGGGACTCAATATTGAGAACTATTTAGCCCATCACTAGAGGCAATACTGTACCATAGTTAGAGAAAGTGTTGTAGAATCAGAAGCATCTCAGTTCAAGTTTCAGCTTTCCACCTATCACCAGCATAATGTAATAAGTGCTATGTTGGAGGGATACAGACTGTGCTAAGGTAGTACCTAGGCTAGAAACTAAGTCTGGACTCAGCAGTTGGGACGGATGTCAGGAAATTTTCCTGGAAGAGGTGACACCTCTACCGATTTTGATAATGGGTAGTTATTAGCAGAAAAGAACAAAGGAAAAGAACATTCTAGACTGAAGAAATATTTGTGAACTTTCATGGAACCAAGAGAGAGAACATAACAGGTGCAGAGCTGTAAGTACTTTGGGGATTTAGAAAAACAATGTAAGAGAAATAATGGCCAGAGACGAAGTTTGACAGGTAACCAGGGGCTGGAGAGTGTGTATACTGAGAGAGTATGTGAAGGAGTGTCCTTAAAGATAGGACGTAAACTAAGAACGTGATGACATACTGAAACCAAGTGAAGAGGAAGTTTCAAGAAGAAAGTGATCAACAATGTCAAATGCCCCAGAAAGGTCAAGAAGGTAAGGACAGAAGGTGTCCACTGGGTAGAAAAACTGGGAGATTATTGGTGAATTTGAAGAGTCCAATTTTACTGAGAATGTTGAAGATGAAAGCAGAACATTTTTGAGTTCAATTCATAATTAACGATTTGTCATTGCATAATATTTATAAATTCAAAATCTAGGAAAAAAATCATATACTTTGAAATCATTAGTAACAACAGAAGTTCCTCTTTTTCCTACTCCTTAGTTTCTTCTAAGTAGGAGTTATAACTAACTGGATTTGGGAGAAGGTGGCATCAAAATATTTGTTCATGAACCCCAACTAACTAATCTACCTCTCCCTAATAAGTGGTTGGTTTCCTATTCTATCTCCTCTCACAATGAGTATTTCACACCTTCTAAGTCTTCGCAAGTTTCTCTACCCATCACTTCATCACCACTCTTAGGGAAGCCCCTCACCTACTCCTTCACTAGGAAAGCAGCATAAATTAGAGAAGCATTTCCTTAATGAAATGCCTGCCATCAATCCTCAAAACTATTTGCATTCTTTTCTCCCTTCCCTCCTCCCTTTCTAATGCATGAGAATCTTCCTCTTGATATTCAGGGAGATTCCCAGGAAGTGGTGCCTGAGACAAGAATTTTTGTAATTTACTGAGGGTTTCTTTTAGCAGAAAGGGATGAGGAAAACAGAATAAGTCAGGGCAAGGGTCTAAGCAAGCATGTGGTCTCACAGTACAATCCCACAGGGAGCTCGGGAGCATGAATTGCGCCAAGGATTTGGTCCTATCTTGGGGCAAAGGGCTGGCTTTTTGTACCCTCCTGTCAATCAGTCATTGTCTGCCAGCTGCCCTGGGAGGAGAGAAGCATAATGTCCTGTGAGGCAGCTCCTATTTGGCGAAAGGGGATTTTTCCAAAGAAAAAAGTGAATTGTTAGCAGCCAGTATTCACAGCAGCTAGGGGTTGGTGGTACTTGCTTAGGTAGAGCACCAACAGGATCCACCACACTCCTGTGTACGGTGTATCTCTCCTGATGTATTCTGCATTTAATTACCTTAATTATATCTTTCTTTCCTTTTTATATTATCTCCCCTTACTGGTGTCTTCCTATTAAACTAATTTAGTAATGCTTAAATCTCCTATCATAAACATTTTCCATCCTCCTCTACATCTTCACTGTCACGATTCTTGTCTATGCTCATTATCTTCTCTTCCTTAAGAGCCACTCATTCTCCAGGCCATTGCAGTCTGGTTTCTGCCTCTACTGTTTTTCTGAAATGGCTGTTGTCAAAGCTACTGACCTTGTTTCTAGTTCTGATGGAGAATTTTCTGTTCTTCTCTTACTTCAGTCGCCAGGAACATTTGGATTGATATTCTCCCTTAGCCTTGGAGACGCCGACTCTCCTGGATTCCTTTCCTACCTCTTCATCACGGCTTCTCAGACCTCTCTGCCGATTTCTTTTCTTCCGCCTGTTCCTTAAAGTTACTGTTCCTCAGTGTTTGATTCAATGTCTTCTCTTCTCACTCTATATACCTTTTCCTCGGCCAGACTGAGGCTTTTGAGATCATCAGAAAAGATCACCCCTTCACTGTCCCATGATATGTAATTCAAAAGTAAACACGTCTTTTGGGGGACTTCCCTGGTGGCGCAGTGGTTGGGAATCCGCCTGTCAATGCAGGGGACACGGGTTCGATCCCTGGTCCAGGAAGATCCCACATGCCGCAGAGGAACAAAGCCCGTGCACCACAACTACTGAAGCCTGTGTGCCTAGAGCCCGTGCTCCGCAACAAGAGATGCCACTGCAATGAGGAGCCCACGCACCGCGGCGAAGAGTAACCCCTGCTCGCCTCAACTAGAGAAAACCTGCATGCAGCAACGAAGAACCAATGCAGCCAAAAAAAAAAAAAAAGTAAACATATATTTTTAAACAAAGCAAAATCAATATTGTCTCTCTGTAGTCTTTCAAATTGTACACTTCTGGATATAATTTTGAAAATGAACTAACTAGTGCGTGCTCTCTCTCTCTCTCTCTCTCTCTCCCTCTCTCTGCTGGTTCCCTGAGGACACACTGTGTTGAGTATACCCCTTAGGAAGTCAGTAATGCACTACCTCATTCATTCTACAGTTTTCATTATCATCAGTTTCTGAATTTATATACTGCTCAGGTCTAAAAAACCATATATACACCTGTCTAATAAACGTCTGTAATTTGGTTATCAGGGATGACTTCAAATGTTCACCCAGATCTGTTCCTCTTCCTATATCTCACTTCAGTGAATTGTGCTAACCAGTTACTCAATTTAAAAACCTAGGAATCATTTTGGACTCTTCCTTTTCCTCACCCTAACCTCCTCCAATTAATCACCAATTGCTATTGGTTCTTTTCCTAAATATCTCTCAGAGCCAGCCACAGCCTTCTAATAGGCTTCTCTGCCTCCAGTTTTGCAAGCCTCAAATCCATTCTCCATATTTTCTTAAGACCAGTCTTTCCAAAAAGTAAATCTAATCGCGTTTCTTCCTTGCTTTAAAGAACTCTAAACTTCTTATCATGGTTTGTAAGACCTTTCAAGATCCAGCTTCTGTTACCCTCTTCAGTGTCAGTCTTTCTACTTCTCTCCAGCTCTCATGAACTACTTCCCTTCTCTTATCCATTGGGCCTTTCTACCAATGGCTGCCTCTTCTTCCCATGCCATCTCCTCTCCAGGATAACTCCTTTTCATCTGCCAGGTTTTGGTATAGATGCCAATTCTGAGAAGACTTCTCTTAATCTT
Organism: Orcinus orca; assembly: GCF_937001465.1. Taxonomy (NCBI): domain Eukaryota; kingdom Metazoa; phylum Chordata; class Mammalia; order Artiodactyla; family Delphinidae; genus Orcinus; species Orcinus orca. Next base: position 54,516,432 of record NC_064559.1, on the reverse strand, counting down.
GGTCAAGTGCTCTGGTCCGCAGATTCTCACCACACCTTTTACTCTCTCTGCCAGAGTACCTGCTGAGTCCCAGTGTGACTGCCCATTTCCTTGTCATCTCCCCATAAGGCCACCAACTCCATGATGGTAGGAGTGCTACCTGGGCTTATCCATTGTATACTGGTGTTTCAGCACAGAGCCTTAGATTTAGTAGGTGCTTAGTAAATACTTTCTGAATTAGTGAGTGTGTTATCCCACCTCCTGAAATCAAAGTTTAAAGGATTTTCAATCATCAGTGGTTTTATAGGATTCATTCACCTTCCCCATGTCAACAGAATATAAAGTTGAGAGTTCAGTTTGGTGCATGTGTACTGTCAAAAGGAACTGACTTCTGTGTGTGTGTGTGTGTGTGTGTGTGTGTGTGTGTGTGTGTGCACGTGTATGACATATTACAGAAAGCATGTTTTGCTTGAAAACAGGATTTGAAGAAAACCTTTAAAAATGTTCTAAAACAGTGGAAGAAAAAGCTATAGGAGAAGAGAAAAGAAACACAAAAAATGACTAAAATACGGGATGACTTCAACTTTTACCGTTAGTTGAAACACATCCTGTCGGCTCCAGTTACCCACAAGGACTACTTCTTCCGGGAAAAGCTTCCTATTTTTAAACCCAGTGTAATGTCGGTGGAATTACATTGCCCATTCCCACCCAGGCCCTGAGAGTTTATCATTATACAGTGTTTTTGCCAAGAATCTGCTCTGTCTTTAGTCATCAATAAAGAGTTGTCAAAAAGCGTGTATTTGGGGCTTTGGGCTTCAGCTTGGGGCATATTTTTGTCTCTTGCTCTCTACCAGAGACAGCAGATCCTATGTGCGACTCCTTGAAGTTTGACTCTTGTAGATGTAAGCGGGCCCTGTGGTTTAAGTGGATTCTGCAGCAGGGCAGTACTGGTGAACTTGGGAGGGGGAAGAATGGGGTATTCTCTGCCTAATCTTCCAGTTAAAACCCATCTGCACCATTGATATTTTCAACTAATATTAAATGAGCACTTAATAATATGCAAGATGATGTACTATGTTGTTCTCACTCTGAGAAAGACATGGTACTTGACTTCTGGGAACATTGTCCAGCTAATGAAATAATGAAGCTCTATAATATTGAAATAAAGAATGCTCTATTATATATATATATATATATATATATATATACACACACACACACACACACACACACACATACATACACACATGCATATATGTATCTATGTAAAGACCTATATATACATATATCTGTATATATATACATAATACATATAAATGTTATACATATGCATACATGTAAACGTATATATATGTAAAGACCAACACAGAAGAATACAAATAAGAGAAAATTAATTCAAATCCCATGACCTGTTTCATCCCCTTCTAGATACCTAGAGTGACATATGTATATGGTTTTAAATAAATAGAGTTATATTATACTTACTCTTGTACCATCAGCTTTTTCACTCAATAATATGTTGGGAGCATTTTTCCATTTTAATAAGTATAAATCTAGATTATTTTTAATGACTTCATGGCATAAATATTATATACTTTTAATTTAACTTGCCAGATCCGTGTTAATGGGAATTTACATTATATTTTGCTATTATACTCTTGCTTGCTATTATGCTATTCTATTAGCAGAATATACTATGCTATTATACTGCCATGTTATTATACTATATATTTTTGCTATTATTCCATTGCTGTTGGTGCATATCTGAAACTCATACAAATATCTTCTTAGGTTAAATATATAGAGGTAGGATTTCTACTGTTGGCAAATATTGCCAAAGTAGGCTTACATATTGTAATTACATATTACAATCTGTTGTGTTATAGACTAGACTGAATGACTTAGAAACTCAGATTTTGGGGCTCATTTCAGGCTGGGGTGATTGGTGTGGGCTTCACGGAAAAAGTGAGATAGAAAATGGGCCTTGAATGTCAGATCCACTTTTGATAACTATATATGTAAAGGAAGAACAGTATAAGCAAAGCAGGGAGGAAAAAAACAAAAACAAACAAACAAAATGACCCAAAACAAAAAAATCAGGGGCATATTTGACGTCAATGAGTAAATCAGTTTACCTCGATCAATGGCATAGTGGTGCTGGGGTGATCCTGGAAGGTAGGCTGGTCATCAGATTAAGGGCAACTTTGAGTGGCAACTTAAAGGAAACCTAAAGGACTATTGTGTAGGGCACAGGGAACCGAGAGTGAACAGGAGAACACCAGTTTTGATGTCATATGGTGTAGACTGGAGCGCACATAACATTAGAGGGAGAAAAATAAGAAGATATTTTAGTACATGACAAATAAAGTAAAAAATGATCTATTCCAGACAGTGACAGTGGGAAGGGAAAAATAAGGATGTATGTTAGAGACTTTGTGAAAGAAGACTCTACAGAAGTTGGAACTAAACATCCAGTTAGTCACCAACTTCTATAGAATCTTCTTTCACAAAGTCTCTAAACCACAGCTGCCATCACCGCATCATGCTTTACCTGTTAGATCCACACCAGCAATGAGGGTGTGTCCCCATAGCCTTCCCCAAACCCTCACTGCCAGTGGCTGGGCACTGGAACACTATCGCCCAGCCCTGCTTGCAGACAGAGAAAGAAGAAGCAGTCAGAAGTAAGGTCTTCATGTTACTGTCACCTTCTAACTAGAGCACAGCTGATTGGTAGACTAAATCACATCTAGATCCCTAGGTGCAAGGGAGCTGGACAAATGTATATTTCAACTTTTCTGTCCTCCAGAAAAGGAAGACACAGGAGAGGGAGGGTAGAATTGATGTACACAAGCCAATTGACAATATCCACCAAAAACTTCTACAACACCTTATTAATGTCTGCTTCTCTAAGCTGGTTTTTCACTCTGTCCCCCATTCTTGCCTATAGTTCCATGCACATTATAATAGTGCCCTTCACCTTGCATTATAATCATATTTTTCCATGGTTATCTTCCTCACTAGACTGAGCTGCTTGAAAAAGGGTTATGTCTTCTGTATCTTTTCATTGCCAAGGCCCAACATAGTGACTCACAGATCCTAGTGAAACCAGTTGAAGAACAGAGGAAAGAATGTGTGCTTCGGAGTTAGAGGAACTTGGGTTTAATACTTGCCTCCAAAACTTACAAGCTGTGTGGTTTTGGGCAAGTGACTTTATCTCTGTAAGCTTTAGTTTCTTATCTGTAAAATGAAATAATTACGCCAACTTCATAGACTTGTGAGCTTACATGAGAAAATATATATGAAGCATCTACCATATATTTGGGATTCAGTTAATTGTGATCACTATTATTATTAGGGGCAAATAAATTATTGCCAGGTTAATGACTTATTCAATGGTTTCTTAATGATTATTTATCTTGGCAGCAAGGCAGACTTTGAAGAGTTCAGTTTTTTCTTTTCCCTTCTGTATTATTATACTCTATTTTGCTTACTATTTTGAAAAACGTAAATTTTATCATTCTTTGCATTTTTTATGTTTATGCTGGTTCTGGGCTTTACCTTTTTTGGGGGGGCTGTGTTGGATCTTCATTGCTGTGTGCGGGCTTTATCTAGTTGTGGCGTGTGGGGGCTACTCTTCATTGCAGTGCATGGGCTTCTCATTGCGGTGGCTTCTCTAATTGCAGAGCAAGGATCTAGGCATGCAGGCTTCAGTATTTACAGCATGTGGACTCGGCAGTTGCAGCTTGCGGGCTCTAGAGTGCAGGCTCAGTAGTTTTGGCCCACGGGCTTAGTTGCTCCACAGCATGTGGGATCTTCCCAGACCAGGGATCGAACCCGTGTCCCCTGCATTGGCAGGCGGATTCTTAACCACTGTGCCACCAGTGAAGTCCCTGGGCTTTATCTTTTTTGACCCTATTTTTTAAAATAGTTTTGTGCTATTCCTCTGTCCAAAATCTACGTATATTCTCTTAAAATTTTAGCTCAGCAGGGAGTTCCCTTACAGAACCTGTTCTTTTTGATGTTTATCTCCTTTCTGCTTTATTGGGACAATCTAGAATTACATTGATTTTCAAGGTTTATGCCCTTCTACCTCCAAAGGGCCATTTTCCCCTTGAGAGTCCTAGGCCTTGGAATCATTACTCCCTTTTGGAAATCTATTTTACTCAAGCTCTAGTCCTTGATGTTACCAGCCTCGGCTATTGAAAAATTTAAATAGAGTTTCTTTCATTAAAGGAACTCTTGCATTCCATGTCACCATCTAGTTCTTTCTTATTAATAAGAATTAAAATAAATTATCATGACCCTTTGTTGTTTCCTGACCTTTTTGAGAGATATTATCAGGAAGTCAGAAAAAGTATTTATCAGAAGTGCTGCTATTGCTATTAGCAGCACCAGCCTTCTGGCAGAGACATTCTCATCTGAAGTTCTGGTTCATCACTATATTTTTATTTTGTGTCCATTTTGGAAACTGCTTTTGGGATGTATCAAAACTATCCCTTGCCTGACCATGCCAACAGTACTTTATGCCTAGAAAATGTTCATTGCTATTTTATTTTAACTAAATGTTTTCCATTGTGGGTTTACTTCAGGTGTCAGATTTCAGTTGTGTTTGCTTCCTTTTGCACTGTGGTATTACTTCTATTTCATTTAACTTTATTTCTTTCAAGCAAGGTATACCTGTTCTCAGACATAGTCTATGATTAGCTCCCCATCAAGTCTTTAAGATGATACTTGCTTTCCTATATTATAATTTTTGAACTTTGTTGCTGGCTATGTAGACATCTGAGACCATAGGTATTGTTATTGATAATATAAGGTTTATTGACAACTGTTTATGTGTGATTTTAGATGTTATCTCATTTTTCTTCCCAATAAGTATATGCAGATTATACTTTCATTATTGTCGTTTTACAGATAAGGACACTGAGGTGTAATGATGGTAGGCACCTTGCCAATGCCACATGGCCAGTGAGTGTTAGAGGTGGGACATGAGACCAAGTCATTCTGGCTTAAACACCTGTTCTCAGGATGCTGACACATGCTACCTATGACTTTTGGTTTGGTTATTTTTTCTTAAGTTCAACTGGGTATCACTTCCACCATGCGTTTCTTTTCCCTTATCCAAACCCAATAAGTTATCTGGGTATTCTTATGCTCCCCTTCCAAATAAATTTCAGGGTATGACTCCCTTGATAAGGTAGGTAAACTACAACCAAGAACTAGAAACGTGGGATTTACTATTTTCTGCCTCAGAAGGCAATCACAAGTTCTTTCAAAACAAGTTCTTTCGACACCATCTTTTGAAGCCAGATTTTTATTCTCTGTATGCTCTTTTCTTTTCCAAAGATACTGTATATTTAAATGAAAGAAGATATATTCATTTTCTATTCCTGCTGCAACAAGTGACCACAAGCTTATTGGTTGAAAACAACACATATTATTAACTTATTGTCCTATAGGTCAGAAGTATGACATGGTTCTCACTGAGCTAACATCAAGGTGTTGTTAGGGTTGTATATCTTTCTGGAGGTTCTACAGGAGAAACCATTTCTTTGCCTTTTCCAGCTTCTAAAGGCTGCCCACATTCTTTGGCTTGCTGCTCCCTTCCTTCCCTCAACTTCAAAGCCAGAAATGTAGCATTTCTTTTAGTCTACTTCTGTTGCCACCTCTCTTCCCTGACAACAGGTGGGAAAGGTTCTCTGCTTATAAAGACTCATGTAATTAGATCGGGCCCACTCAGATAATCCAGAATAGTCTCCCCATCTCAAAGTCTGTGCTCTTAATCACCTCTGCAAAATCCATTTTGCCATGTAAAGTAATAGATTCCCAGGTTCCAGGGACTAGGACATGGACATCTTTGGGAGCATTATTCTGCCTACCACAGAAGATATTATGACATTAGACTTCAAGTCCTTTAAATCTCCAGTTAGCTCTTTTATTTCAACCTCAAGTTCTTAAAACAGATAAAACTTTCTAGAGAATAATTTCATTTTACTTCTAGTAGTAATACTCTTTCCCACATGCATTAGCAAAAGTGAGTTTTTTGGGTGTAATAATTCCTGTCAGTTTCTCCATATTTGAATTTCAAGAAAAAAATGTGTTCCCAGTTGATTATGTCTGAGTGATGATGATATCTAGCCTCTTTGGGGACATTCAGAAGAGAAACAATAATCATCATGATGTCTTTTCTTCCTGGGGTCATTAGTAGGTGGTTGATTATAATGAGGGGAGTGAAGTGAAAAGGGGGAGTATTGAAGGAAGAATCCTGGCTTTTCTTCCTGTGTCATGGAGAGGGTGATAGAGGTGGCATCAATTCAGAGAGACAATGGAGGAGAAGTGGGTGTGGGGAAGAAGACTGTGAGTTCAGTCAGAGACAAACGGAATATCCTCCAGTCCACATACCCCCTGGGGGCGAATGATGTCATACTACCATTAATAATCAAATTACATGAGCTCAGTGTATAGCTATAAAATCTTATCCTCATACATTGTCCTCTTTCTCTAGTATTTTTGGGAGTCTTCGGAAGGGTGTGCCTTAAAAATTCATGCCCACTGGCTTCTGTGGTTCTACTGCTGTTTGCTGTTGAATACTGGCAATGGTATTTACCTTGTCTGCTGACACTCAGCATTTCCAGCTGATGCTCTGCCCTCACTGTTTCTCTAGGGAAAAGCTGGCCTTATTAGAGAACTGGCTTCTAATGCAACCCAAGGCTGTAAAACTCTCAAGTGTTAGAATGGTGCTGACATCCCTTAATTCTTTCCAGAAATGGAGAGAGTGTCCCTTCTCTTCAGTTGGTACTTCATTTTGTTATTAGGCCATAAAGCATGGCTTATGTATCCTGGGTTGTACCAATTTTCTTACAAAAAGAGTTCTTTTTGTTTCTTCCCAAGGAACTCGAAATCCAGTCTATAAAATTAGGTAATGGACAAAATACCATTGTGGTTCTTCCCTGTTCTTGCCTTTTTATCTTTCTGTGGACACTGTCACATACTGCCTCTGTGTTTAGCCAAAAATCAGACACTTCTTGCAAATATACCCATGGAAAAAATGTCCACAGATTCAGTAGTTGGACCACTATTTGAGATGCATTAAAACTCACTGTGTCCGAATTTTGTTTGTGCTCAGGTAGAACCACCCATAACATTGACATGTTGACTTCAAGATGTCTGTGGGTGATCTAGGTAGAGAGAGATATATATATCTACCTGAGAGTTTTCCAACTACTGATGGTGCTTCAAAGTTTGAGAGTGGAAAAGTTCCCAACGGTGAACAAGGAGAGTGACAAAAGAATGGACTACAAACAGGACCCCAGGGAATAACTTTTAAGGATTAGAAGGGGAAAGAGAAACCCACAAAGGAGACTGAGAATCAGTGGTCACAAAAGCAAGAAGAGAATCAGGAAAGAGCGTTGCAATAAAAGCAGAGAAGCAGAGAACTTTAAGAAGCAGGAAGTAACTAACAATATAAAAATGAGCCAAAGGATTCCAGTAAGAAGGTGAATGAATTTTTTCCATTTTTGTGGGGAGGGACAACTAGGAGGTTACTAACAACTTCAACAAAAGCATTTTTGATAAAGTGGTTCTCATGAAAGCCAGGTTACAGTGGGATTAGTGGATACATGAAAAAAAGGGAAACAAATGGGAGATGAAGAAATTATCCTTTCAAGAAGTTTGAATTGGAAAGGAAGAGGGTACTAGCTATGGTTTTCTCAGAAATCTCATCTTGTAGGACAAGAGGAAAGGGAATAAAAATAGGTAAGGAAGTAAATGTTTTGAGTGTGTGTGTGTGTGTGTGTGTGCGTGCGTGCATGTGTGTATGTATGGGGGGGAGTGATAGAGTTCATGATAAATGGCTTCAAGTTTATCATCAAAGAAGGAGGCATGATTATCTAAGAGTCAGAGGAGATTGAGGTTGCTGGGGGAGAAGGGGCAAGAAAAGGTAAAGAAGGGTAAAGATTTCAAATAATTCCTGAAGAGGAGATGACCATAATCAAATAAAAGTTTAGACAAGTAGAACTAAAGATCCATATGAGATCAGAAAATCCACCTGAGTAAAGATGACAATGAGAATGGTGTGCAAGGGTCATTGGCAATAAGGAAGTAAAACATAAGACTGTGTTTTCAGTGGATGTTTCACATACATGTTGAAATTTCCTCAGGTGACTCTAGGATCTAAGGTAAGGGGGAAGACTGTGAGTCAGACTGTGAAGCCCTTGATGTGTACGGAGCAACCAAGAGATGGGACAATGAAAGAAAGTAGAAAGTATGTGGTGACATAGTAGAGTGCCATGTGCCCAATAGCAGGAGGACTTTGACAGAGAATAAAAAACAGTTTTCTGGGCTTCCCTGGTGGTGCAGTGGTTGAGAGTCCGCCTGCCGATGCGGGGGACACGGGTTCGTGCCCCGGTCTGGGAAGATCCCACATGCCGCGGAGCGGCTGGGCCCAGGAGCCATGGCCGCTGAGCCTGTGCATCTGGAGCCTGTGCTCCACAACGGGAAAGGCCACAGCAGTGAGAGGCCCACGTACCGCAAAAAAAACAAAAAAAAAACTAAGTTTTCAGAGTGGCACTAGGCAGCTGGGAGAATGCTAGTTGGTACTCTGAGGACCTGTAAGCCCCATGGTGTGAGCACCGTCCAAGGACCGGGGGAGTAGGTCAAAGGGGATATTCACCCAGAGGAGGAAGCATAGTTGGCAAAGTGGATAGCAGACGGGGGTGGCAGAGGGAACCCTTCTGTGTATTTTGGGTCAAGAACCATGGTGTACAGTAATGACAAGAAGGTTTAGATTTGACCAAACCCGAATATCCCAGGTTTGGCACCGGTCATTTCTGTGATGGGAATTGGCTGAGGGTCCTTGGGGGCATCTGGTTTTGTTCTCATGGAGGCTGCCTTACCCCTGTGGAGTGCAGTCAGGATCTTCCTCTGGAGGGAGCTTGGTCTGACTGTGGGAAGCAGGGCCCTGGGTCCCAATCTCAGGGCATACATGCATGCGTCTTGTATGTCTTGTTTTTTAACATGCGAATTTTTGATGCTGACTCAACTTCCTTCAGACAGCTCAGGATCTTTTTCTTCTTTCTGGCCTGAATCATTTCTAACAGTCTATAAAGGAGTTATTCAACTGACTATTAAACTAGAGCACAAGAGGCATTATTTTTATATCCTTTCACTTTTACTTAGTCAGAAACTAAGCAAGAGTTGGGGCTTGCATGGACACTTAGATACTAGAGTGTGGCTAAGGGTCAGCGGTCAAGGGATCCCAACAGAAATCATCTGGGGGACAAAGGAATGTGGTGGGCTGGACACCAGGCAATGTTTAATCCCAAACCAGTAGGTCACAGTGATAAAACAGTGAGGCAGCTGCGCATTCTTCCAGGAGGCATGTCAGAAATAATAGACTCAAGCAATGGGCAGAACAACTTGATATGTCAGCCTCAAGGAAAGCTTGTTTTTGAGAAAATTTTTTATAAAGGTCAAGGTGCAGCTTCTCTTTGGTCTGTCTGAGTCCTCAGGGAGAAGTTCGTGGTGAGTATCTCAGTCTAGAGTGTGGAGAGGATGAGTAAAGGGAGATCCTGGCAGAAATTAAGTAGATCAATGCAGTTCACCTCTCTTCATACATAGTTCTGGTCAGTTCATGGTCCCATGCTTTTTATGAAAGTTATGTATATCGTTTCACCCTTCTTTGAACATTAAGTTCTTTTGGTTGGATGACAAGTTTATCTCTTAATAAATCATTTCTGAAGCAAGATATTAAGCTCTGAATTTTAGAATAATGGCCATTTTCTCCACCCTAGGTCTGAGCCAGGCTCTGGTTACATTAGTGGAGAAGCTAAGACGTTTATCTTAATTAGCTCTGATTAAATTCTGAAATGGCGTACATGTGTTATAATAGGCAAGGCAGTCTACATGCAAACTGGACACCCTGCTATCTACACTTTGCCCTTTTTTGGTTTATGGAATAATCTGGACAAAAATCTGTCTTCAACAAAATAAAACTTTCCTGTATCAATTCAATTAGTGACTGTTTCCAACTGTCTCTAGCTTTTAAAAATGTATTTTATCCCTTATACTTGCCAACTTCTATCTATATCTCTAAGGAGTGCAGGAATTAGAGTGGCTGTACCCAGTTTTCCACAAGTATGACATAAACACTCTCATCTGGAAGAGTAATTTATGGCTGGAGAGTGGAATGGGCAAGGAAGAAATGGGAGATGAGTAGAATCAGCTAATGAGTTGGTAGTGGAGGAAGAGGCCTCTTGGAGGGTGGCTCAAGGGAAGTTAGTGGAACTGCTGGGTTGAGGGAGGATAGAAGGATGATGGCCAAGACTGGTAAGTGGCAGACAGAGAAGCCAGGAACACACAGATAGCCCAAGTAAACCATGCCAGGAACAGGGGTATTTGGGGAAAGTGAGGGGGGAGGAAAGAGAGAAAACTGTCAAGTTACCAATTCCTAATTTTAATGGGAACTCTGGAATAGGAACAGAGGGTGTAAATTTTCTTTCTTGGTACCCTGAGCTGTACATAGGCTATCACTTATCCTCTCTGCCCTTATTTCTTTCTCTTATTTTCTGTTTGTTTCTTTTTTCCCTTTTCTTTCTTCTCTCTCTCTCCTCCCATCCACCCTCCCTCTTCTCCTTCTGTCTGACCAGTTAGACCACCTCCATGTTGAAGAGTTGATGTCATCATAACTCCAAACCATCAATTTATCAATACAGGAAATTGTAATTATTTTTAATAAAGGAGAAAAGGAAAGGGAATGTGACTAATGTCCAGGGAAAACCAGGCAACAGTTCAAAAAACACTCCAGGAAAGTATCAGAAGGAATATCCCTCTGATCACATCTGACACCACTTCATGAAATTTGGATGACTTATTGGGGATGAGAATTACTTTTCCAAGATATTATAAGTCAATAAGAAAGAATATTTTAAAATCCCCATTCTCTCAAGCATTTTTGGTTCTAAAGCAAAATCTTTTTGTGTTTCTTTACTTTTATTCCCCTTTTTGGTTCTGTGCCAAAGAACATAAACACAGTCTCCTTTGGGATCTCTATTTCTTGAGTACTCCTCGCCAGTATATCCTACATGTGGATTAAATAGATGGCATCAACAGTGTAGTTGGGAGGCAGAGTGAATGGAAGAAGAAGGGTCATGCTCTTCTAGCCTGAGCTTCTGGGTTGAGAGATTTCAGTGTCTGCAGCTTGTCTACCAGAATAGCAAGAAAAAAGCATGAATCTATAAAGGAAATTTCAACTGTGTTGAGAGAGCTGTCTGCACAGTTGAAGATGTGATAGGATCATTCCTATCTTTGGAGTGGCATTCCCATGGCCACTGTAGGAAGCATCCAGTGAATCCAAGGGGCCACTGGGTTCTGGTTTAGTTGTTCTTTCTTAAAATAGCTCTTCATTGAGTATGATGAGGCTCTGTTTGCCCATAGTAAAGTTTTAAGTTTCACTGATGCCAGGAAAATGAAGGTCTTTGACTATATATGAGCTTAAAGAAAGATCAAATGCTTGTTTCCCTTTTTTATGGGCCATGGGGCATGTGTTTTTAATAGACCTTTAAGTCTGTGAATAAGTTCAAACATAATATTACCTAGTGCTGTGAAGGCCACCAATAGAGATACTTGGTGAGTATCACAAGGTAGTTGGAGTAGGGGTAGAGAGTCTATGGATTAAGGTACTAGAAAGAGAAATATATATAAAATTAACATTCTTTGCAGTAGCTTATGATATCCTCTCCTACCTATAACTCATCTCTTTTTTTCCTGTTTTACTTTATATTTTCTGGCCACTATTTACCTTTAAAAATATGCCTGAAGCAAGCATATACTGAAATAGAGATTCAGTCGGTCTTCTTATCATAATAATGATCATGCAGTGTGATGGAAAGAACCAGGGACTGAGAGTTGAAAGGCCTTCTTCACCGTGGGCTGGGTCGGGGGTGGGGATAACTCTCAGGGCATAGAGTTAAGGGTATTATTGGATTTATCTTGAAGAAATAATCTGGGTGTAGAGTGGAGAATTGAGTATGATGTCAAATACTGATTATCCATATAAATATTGTGGTGCTAAAAAGGTAGGATATTATTTATCTTGGAATAAATATCCTAAATGTGTATTAGTGCATTTTTGAGAGCTTCATAACACCTGGTCTTGCCCTCTCTGCTCCTCTCCTCTAAAAAGCAATGCTGGTTGGGAGAGTCAGAGTCTGATTAGGTCTGGTTCTACTGTTCTCTATGGACTGATCCTTTGGTGTGACATTTCCTCCTCTTACGTGCTCTCCAGGGCATACATGAGTGTGAAGGAGCTGAAAGAGGCACTGCAGCTCAACAGCACTCACTTCCTCAACGTCTACTTTGCCAGCTCAGTGCGGGAAGACCTTGCAGGTGCTGCCACCTGGCCTTGGGACAAGGAAGCCATCAGTCACCTGGGTAAGTAAAGTGAAGACCAACTATAGTAGGAAAAATGAGGAGATTGGAAGGGAATCCATGAAAGTGCGTTTGGGGAAAAAACAGAGAGAAAAATAAATTTACTTAATGAATTAGCTGCTTTGGGCTGAGAATAGCTTTTGGGAGAATCTCTCAAAATGTTTCAGTGCAGACAGGTAAGATGTATTAGAGCAAACAGTGGCAAAAACTCAGAATGTCCTAGACCGAATCTATAATCTAGACGTTAATAAATTGCTGACATGGAATAAGATCCATTTTATGTCTTGGAGAGCCTCAAGGGGGAAACTAGCAAGAAGGTGGCTAGACTATGAAACCTGATTTTCAGTAAACACTGAGCCAGAAGATTGCTGGGCTTCTTGCATGGATTGGAATCCCGAGGAGATTCTGGGAAATTAAAACAGGTGGGGAACTTGTCTGCTTACCTAGGAAAAAGGTGACACCTTAATACTGAGTGGAACTACTGCATGCTTAAGAAAGATAATTCCTTTTATTACAATATCTTATCATTATTATAAAGGAAATATTACTGACCAATCAATAGAATCATTAAATCAGTTTATGTGGATGAAGAGTAATTATTCAATATAATTTGTATATACTTTCAAAGAGTCTTGTATAGGATTCTACCAAAACTTACTTTAAAACTGAATTACCATAATTGAGAGGAATTTTTCATGTTGGAAAGAGAATGCTTGAAAGAGACCAGAAACCATTTTATGAGTGATTTAAAAGAGATTATGCAAAATTAATCTTCTTAGTAGTCAAATACAAAGCAGAGAGAAATAAACTGAATAAACATCACATAATACTGTATATGTCAAACCCATGTATGATGGGTCATTGTGAAGTGGAGTCCAGAGTATTGAAATGATACTCAAATAAAATATGAGCAAGTGTCCAAACAATTGGGGAAGGAAAATGATGAGCAGTAGGTTAGCAATAGGTGAAAAACTGTTGTGGCTGTTCAAGAGGAAACCAGAACATAAAAATCCTTGTAGTGAATCAGGTCAACATCCAGAAGGGTTATATATCTCAAGCAAAGGAGGAGACAATGAAAAGTTAAACCTGTGGTGATCCAAACTGAATGCTTTGTTATTATGCTGGATTTCATTGGCTCTATAGTATCTGATACAGTTTTAAGGCTCTGCAGTCCTTTTATCACTAAATTTTGTATTTTCAGTTCTCAGTGTATTAGAAGTCAGAAATTTGTGAGATGAGTGGAGCTTTCCAGATGAAAGCTAATGTGAGTCATTCTAGTCTTCAAAGTAGCAACAAGTGGGCTAGAAGGTTATATTCCAATAATTCATTTAGCAGTGAGTTTGAGTATCTTGAATTATCCTCATGAAAAACAATACTAGCAGAGGAGCATGTAACACGGTAAGAAATTACCTCCAAATTGGTTCATACCTGATTCACCAAAGGTTACCTTTTCGGTATATATGACAGCTAGGTTTACCCAGCAATTGTTTCTATGAATCCTAGGTCTATCATTGAGTACTGAATCTACTTGTTCAAAAAACCTAAAAAAATGATCTTCCTGGCCATTATGGAGACAAATCTTGGCCTCTTGATAAGAATTATTGGACTGGGAACAGAGCCCTGAATATTTTTCTAACTTTGTTGGCACTAGGCCATTGACAAGATTCATTTAACTATAAAAGTGGATAAAATAACACCCCTCCAAAAATTAACTATTGGAAGACATCAGACATCAGCCAAGACAACGAGGTTTTGAGGCACCCAATCCCAGTGAGGAGAAAAATGCATTGAAGTGAGCTCTACATATAACTCAGATTTTTTTCTCCTTTAGGGAAATTGCCAAAATCTCAGTGAAAGTAATAGAGGCAGAGCAGAGAGAAGCAGCCTAAAGCTTGCTTCTCACTACTGAGGAGACAAAAATTAAAGGTCAGGCCTTCTAAGGCATCCAGACTTGAGGGACCAAGCTTCCAGAAAGATAGAAATCATGAAAAAAAATGAGCCTGATAGTCTGCTCATTATTTGAAGATTTTTCTAATTACTAAACTATGCATGCTCAGGGCCAGTGGCCATAAAACAAGTATAAAATAACTGCTAACGATTAAAAAGCTGAACAGTGATTTCAGGAATCTCATAGTGGAGGGGACAAAAAAATGAAGTTGAGGTCCTATCAAGGAGGGGCTTTGAGATACCCTATGTGTGAGGGAAAATATAAATAGCCTAGCTTACACAAAGCCTAAAATTCAGCCCGAAACACTCTTAAATCCCTGTTTGGAGGAAGGTCATCTGCCTATATTTAACTGCTTAACAAAAGAAAATTAAATATGCTCTGGAGGAAGACAATATCATCAAAAGCCTCTATGAGTTTTCATGCACAGTGGCCAGAAATCAGTAAAAAAAAAAAAAAAAAAAAAAAATTACCAGTTATGCCAGAGATAAGACCAAATGATGGTAAACTAAACTAAACAAAGAAACAAATAATCACTAAATAAATGCAGACCCACAGATTATCCATATATTGGAGTTACTGAATATTGGCTTAAGATAATTGTGATTAATATGCTCAAAAATAGATAAAAAGGCGAAGAGTGTCTTTAGAAAACTAGAATCTATATTAATGAATCAAATGGAAATTTTAGGGCAAAAATAGAGTAACTGAAATTAAGATATTAGTAGATTGGTTTATGAGCAGGAGAAAGGTTTAATGAACTAGAAAACTGTAGAAAACATACATATTGAAGCTCAGAGAGAAAAAGTGATGGAAAAATATAGAAAACAACTTGGGACATTTGAGATCTGATGAAAAATTCCTAACGTAAATTGGAGTTCTAGAAGAAGAGGAGAAGGATATTGGGGCAGAAATAATATCAGAGATAGCTGCTGAGAATTTTTCAGGGTGACAAAAAATATTAAACCACAGATTCAAAATGTTTTACAAACCCCAAGAAGGATAAATAGAAAGAAAATCACAACTAGATTCATTATAACAAAAGTGCTGAAAAACCTCAAAAGTAGCCAGAGAAAAAAGTTATGTTACTTTAAAAGGAGCAACAATAAGATTGACAGGCTGACCTTTCAACAGAAACTATGGAAGTCAGAAGACAATAGATTGATATATTTTTTAAAATGCTAAAAGAGAATTATTGCCAATTTATAATACTATGCTCAACAAAAATCTTTTAAAATGAAGAAAAATTAAACATATTTTCAGATAAAAACTTAGATAATTTAAAACCAGCAGTAAAATAAATACTGAAGAAGAAAGCTATCCAAACAGAAAGAAAATGACTCCAAAAGGAAACAGAGGCATGCAAAAAGAAATGAATCACACTAGAAAGGATAAAAATATTAAAAGTAATAACAATGTCCTTTTGGCTTAAAATATATGTAGAGTTAAAATATGATGACAATGGCACGAAAGACAAGAAGTAAATAAAATTATATAATTTAAGGGCCCTTCTACACCAGTATCTGGAAAAAATACTGATTTATTAATTTTAGATAGCTTATACACACCTTATATAAGAATTAACTCAAAATAGATCATAGACTTAAATATAAAAAGTAAAACTGTATAACTTTCAAAAGAAAACATAAGAGAAAATCTTCAGGGCAAGACTAGGTGAAGAGTGCTTATATATGACACCCAAAGCATAGTCCATAAAAATGAAAACTGATAAATTGGACTTAATCAAAATTAAAACTTTTTCTCTGAGAAACACTCTGTTAAGATGAACAAGGAGGGCTTCCCTGGTGGTGCAGTGGTTGAGAGTCTGCCTGCCGATGCAGGGGACACGGGTTCGTGCCCCAGTCTGGGAGGATCCCACATACCGCGGAGCAGCTGGGCCCGTGAGCCGTGGCCGCTGAGCCTGTGCGTCCGGAGCCTGTGCTCCGCAATGGGAGAGGCCACAGCAGTGAGAGGCCCGCGTACCGCAAAAAAAAAAAATAATAAAGATGAACAAGGAAATCGCAGTCTTAGAGAAAGTATTTGCAAACCACACATCTCGCAAAGGATTTATATCTAGAATATATTAACTTTCAAAACAATAGTAAAAGAAACGAATATTCCAGTTAGAAAATGGACAAAAACACAGACATTTTACCAAAGAGAGTATACAGATGGAAAATAAGCACATGAAAAGATATTCAGTATCATTAACCATTAGGGAAAAGCAAATTAAAACCACAATGAGGTATCACTATACTTATTAGTAGAGCTAAAAAAAAGTAGTAACAATACAAAATGCTGATGAGGATGCAGAGAAACTGGATATTGCATATATTGCTGATGGGAAAGTAAAATGGCACAGCCACTCTGGAGAACACTTTAGCAATTTCTTATAAAATTAAACATACACTTACCATATGACCCAGCAGTTGGACTGTTGGACATTTATCCCAGAGAAATGAAAACATGACTACTCGAAATCCAGCTTTATTTGTAATAGCTCCAAACTGGAAATGATAAAGTGTTCTTCGGTGCTAACTGCTTAAGCAAACTGTGATACATCTGCACAATAGAATATCACACAGCAATAAAAAGAAACAAAGTATTAATACATGGAACAACTTAGTTGGATGTCAAGGATGTTATATGGAGTGAAAAAAAAAATCTCACAAGTTGCACGCTTATGGTTTAGTGTAGTAGTCTCAAAATTTTATGTGGTATTCTCAAAATTTAAAAAAAAAACCCAACAGAGATAGAGAACAAATTAGTTGTTGCTAGGAGTTAGGAATGGGGTGAGGGGTGGTGGGGGGAGGGGTACGTGTGTGGAGTGACTTAAAGGATAATAGAGGAGAAATCTTAATGGTAGTTACACAAAGGTATACATACATGTGATAAAATTGCATAGAACTACACACAAACACACACTTGCACGTGCACACATACACACACATTCACAAGCTTGCATACAAAAACTGATGAAATCTAAATAAGGTCTGTGACCTCTTTGCATGAGCAGAACACTTCACATACAGCAGGTGCTCTTTGAATGCTCACTGATTGAAGGGATGACTGAATAAATGAGTGAAAGTATTAAATTTAAATAGTTTCAAGAAATATTCAAATTCTCTCATGAGTCACTGACTCATAATGAATTGCAAAAGAAGCTAGGGATATTTATATTTTATTCTTAAAACTTTTAGGAATAACTAGTTCCCCTACAACATGTTTCTTAATGTGCATTTAAGAAGTAGAAGACTAGCTGAAAATCTGACTCAATATGAAACTTCTCATGTTATTATTTATTTTTTCTTGTTCAGTCATAACTGTGATTGAACAAAGGAATCATATTGACCTAAATCGGGTGTAGAGTAGTACAGACAGCTGGCATAACATGATAGAGGAAGACATTTAGGATTTTCTAAACAGAGTCTTTTCGAGACTCAAGATAAGATTATCTGTGTCAACATTCAAGACCCTGTATTTTGAGGGTCAGCTGAGTGACCTGGCAGATAAGTACGCTATTTTTAAGGCTGAATCCAGTTTCTGACTACGAATGGCTTAAGTCACTATGAGGAAAGACCAAGGTAATCTGTGGTCCATCAACACCATTTCTGGCCTTTAGCATGATTTTGTACTTTTAATGTTGTGGTAATGCAGGGCAGAATTTTTTATAAGTAAAGTAAATGGATAAATGAGATCCCCTTGAGCTCAGTTGTTTGAATATCTTTAACCTTAGTATACAGCACTTAAACTGAAAACATATCTTCAAAGGCAGAAGACTTAAATTAGTGGTAAACCAGACCTTTTATAAACCATTAATATCATAATTATTTATTCATTCATTCAAAGAAAAACTGTTGAATCTATTTCATGGCGATATCAGAGAGAGAATAATTAAAAGAAGTCCACCGTAAAGGTTTGCACAGCACACCTGGGATACAGACATGCAAATACACACTTATAATACTACCCGATGCTGCCACACAGGAGGTCAAGTAGGAACATGATGAGAAAGTGCTTGATTGTGCTGAACACATCAGGGAAGAAGAGAAGAGTTCCCAGAGGAGCTGAGGCTTGAGGGGAGAGTTGAAAGATGAGCAGGAGTTTGCTTGGCAGACAATGAGAGGGCATTCCATAGTGAAAGAAATGGTAAATGCCAAGGTTTAGACTGTTAAAAACCTAGCTTGCTTAGAAGTGGAATGTCCTTGGAATGGCTAGAGCAGAGCTCCTCAAACTTATTCTTGCTCTCTTGTACCTCCTAAAAGACTTTTGAAAAACTCTGTACCACTTCATCGATTTAAAAAGTAACACCTAAAAATTTAACCATAAGTTTAAATTATAGCAAAGAATATAATTTCTGGCATATTATTTTAAATTATTGACATTTAAAAATACATTTTAAATCTACTCTTCTAAATGTATCTTTGGTAACATAATAATTTGATAATCATTCATTAAAAAAACTCATGGCCATGCACTTTTTTAACATTGAGAAATTATTCATTGCTCCTTTTTTCTCTTTGAATTTGTTTCCATTTCATTGCTCCTATAGAACTTTATACTAATGTAACATATAAATATACTTTTTTCAAAGTCTTTAGTTAGTCACCTATTTCTCTGCTAAAAACATTTTGAATAAAAACATAAACATTTTGTGATATTTTTAATTAAAGTTTTTATTTTGAGATCATTAAATATTCACATATAGTTGTAAGAAATAGTACAAAGAGATTCCACATATCCTTTACCCATTTTCCTCTGGTGGTAGTACCTTGCAAATCTGTAATACAATATCACAAGCAGTATATTAACATTGATATTGATCATAAGTTATAACATGTTAAAAATTTGTTCTCAATTGAGTTAGCTTTTGAAATGATTCCTTGTCCAAAATTGATCAAAACAGTATTTTAAAATGTTGATTAATGACTAGTAAACAAAGTGGAAAATACATATTTAATGAGCCAAGAGTGGCTTTTCTCTCCCAGATTAGTTCTTGTGTCGGTGGATGAAGAGTAATTATTGCTATAATAAGACGGGATTTAGCGTCATTTATATTGCTTTTTTTTTCTTTTATAGCTCTAAGTACTGAGAAACTTTGTTCACATAAATAAGTAGATGGGGGAGAAAAGAGTTCTGTTTGACTGAGGGGATGATGGTGCCAAGGTAGAAAATATAGAAAAAGCAGGAGCAAAGGGGGAGGCAGTTTGGCTTTGGAGGTGTTGAATTTGGGATCTCTACAAATTTGACCATGAAAGGCACTTCCACAAAAGCAGAAGGAGGAGCAGGATTCAGGCGTGTACCAGACAACAAAGGAGAGAGGGGTTTGAGAAAGTCCCTTGTGGCCCACAAATATGACTGCTTCAGAGTGATGAAGTACGTACAAGAGCTTCTTGGCCAGGTTAGAGAGGACAGTCGGTCACTCTCTGGCACAGAAGTTAGGCACTTCAGAGTGTTCTGAGCCAACCATCTTCCTTAATTGTTCTAGGGAATGTCTGTACTGCCAAGGAACATTCAGAGATCCTGATCAGATCATAAGCAACATGCCTCAATACATGGGACCCAAGAACCTTGTGGGAGGGAACTTGAACCTGGCTCACAATGGGGCTTTAGACACATGGGATCTTCCAAGGAGTCCAGATAATGTGACCCTCGGAGGAAAAAAATGTCTTCGAGTGATAGAGTGGGCTATGGCTTCCGAAAGATAGGAAGAAATGTATCTTGAGCAAGTCACCTCATATATAAAATGGGAATAACAAGCATGAGGAAGACTACCTGGCACATAGTAGGGCTTCAATAAATATTAGCTCCATTAGTAGTAGTAGCAGCAGCAGCAATAGAAGTTCCAAATACCATGGCTGCTGTTGCTGGTTGGGCCCTTACCTTCCCACCTACTTCATCTCCATCCTAGAGATTTTCAGTGCCCTAGAAAGATGTTGGCTTTCTAGGGGAAAAAAAAAAAAATGTGTTTTTAGGTGTCCAATTGCCTGCAATGGTAAAGCAGCTTATAAGAAACAAAGGGAGGCTCCTTATAAGTCACAGAAGGAAAGAATAAGTGATTGTTGGCAGTCTGGGGGAGACGGGTAGTGCCTGACGAGGGTCTGTGGGTGTCATGGGGCCAGATGG
Organism: Orcinus orca; assembly: GCF_937001465.1. Taxonomy (NCBI): domain Eukaryota; kingdom Metazoa; phylum Chordata; class Mammalia; order Artiodactyla; family Delphinidae; genus Orcinus; species Orcinus orca. The sequence continues at coordinate 54,495,956 of NC_064559.1, read as the reverse complement.
ACTGGAGAACAGCTACCACAGGGGTGATGCAGATGTGGCAAGCATCTGGCAGAAAGCAAAGCAATAGCTGCATGAGGGTGTAAGGGGAAGACAAAAGCAGCAGACATGAGCTCTGAGGGGAGCTATCCTTCCCTCACCTAGAACTTTTATAGGGAATCCCCTCACCCGAACAAAGCTTGACTTCCTCCTAACCAAACAGTTGACATTGAGATTAGGGTGTTACATCAATTGTGACACATTTGTGCACAATGCGGGTGAGAAATAGACATTGATTTGGCAAGTGGGAAGTCTCTGTTAATCTCAGCCCAATTGTTTCTGTGGAGTATGGGTGCAGGAGCCAGTGTGGGAGAGGTAGAAGAATCCACAGGAGGTAAAGGGAAGCACACCCTGGTGCAACAAATCACTGAATGGTTGGGCTAGAGCAAAGCAATTTTGTTCCTCTCCACTCTGTCCCCTCTTCACTATGCCAGAGTGGAGTGATTCTTCCCCAAGACAAGGAATAAACAGGACATGTAAACCGGAGCACACCATGTCCATATGAGGACTTAGAGCATCATTAATGAGACAGGCTACAGGACGTGAACAGGATGAGGACTGTTCCTTGGAATTACTCACTGGCTGCTACTGTAGATTATTTGTCAGATGATAATATTCAGCAAATGGGGTAATTTTAGGTGCCTTGGGGTTTCAAACATAGTGAACACTCTTGGATATTGAAACTTCGGAAAAAATTATCCTAGGGTATGAACTAAATGCCCTGAAATTGGGGTATCCCAAAGATAGGTTTATACGTTTATAAGTAGGTGGAATAAATAATCACCTTTGTGTGTGATGCCTTGAAAGATCTCCTTTCTTAAAATATGTCCTAGTAATCATTGAATCTTTAGTGCCCAGAACAGTACCTGACACTGAATAGATGCTCAATAAATGCTGAATTGATAAATCAATTATAGAAAATATCTATCCCATTTATACTCTGTAGTATGAGGTTGTGGGTGTTTGAAGCACCACCGTCATCCAGAAACAAGGAAAGGAGTACATCATAAGTCTCCAAGGCCTCAGTGATAACATTTTCAGTTTTCGTTCATCAAATGACTTTTCTCCCATGGTATGGGAGGCGTTAGAAAGCCCGGAGTGAGGGAGGCATCCATGTGATACTGGGAGTATCTAATGAGGAGGAAGTGCCACGTGGCCTTGGCTTCAGAGTGGTCCAGCCTGAACGCCAGTTCTTCTTCTCCAGATTGCAGGTTCTTCTTCCATAGCTTGAGCAGAGCTAGTGGTGTTCACCTGTCCCCGATGCCAGGCCTAGGGCGGGGCTCCACCCCCGTCCCGCCCCCAACCCTGTGGGAGGCTGGGCCACATTGCACTTCTGAGTCCCCAGGGGCCACAGCCGAGGAGAGTGAGGTGGCTGAGCCCTGGATAGCTGAGGAGACATTGAAAGAACAATGGCAATAGAAAATCAATACAACATGAAAACAGGAATCTGCTTCCTGAATGGATTGGAAAATCAGGGACTAGTAGAAGGCTAGCAGACCACACAAAAACACTCCTCCATTCTTTGTTGCTGTGGCTGAAAGGGTCTTGGTGCTCCAGCCAGGTTTCAGGCCTGAGCCTCTGAGGTGGGAGTGCTGAGTTCAGGACATTGAACCACCAGAGACCTCCCAGCCCCATGTCTCCCAGAGATCTCCATCTCAAGGCTAAAACCCAGCTCCACTCAACGACCAGCAAGCTCCAGTGCTGGATACTCCATGCCAAATAACTAGCAAGACAGGACTACAACCCCACCCATTAGCAGAGAGGCTGCCGAAAATCATATTAAGTTCACAGACACCCCAAAACACACCACTGGATTTGTTCTGCACCAGAAAGACAAGATCCAGCCTCATCCACCAGAACACAGGCACGAGTCCCCTCCATCAGGAAGCTTACACAACCCACTGAACCAACCTTAGCCACTGGGGGCACACACCAAAAACAATGGGAACTACAAACATGCAGCCTGAGAAAAGGAGACCCCAAAGGCAGTAAGTTAAGCAAAATGAGAAAATAGAGAAATACACAGCAGATGAAAAAACCCACCAGACCAAACAAATGAAGAGGAAATAGGCAGTTTACCTGAAAAAGAATTCGGAGTAATGATAGTAAAGATGATCCAAAATCTTGGAAATGGAATGGAGAAAATAAAAGAAACATTTAAGAAGGACCTGGAAGAACTAAAGAGCAAACAAACAATGATGAACAACACAATAAATGAAATTAAAGGTTCACTAGAAGGAATCAATAGCATAATAACTGAGGCAGAAGAACGGATAATTGACCTGAAAGATAAAATAGTGGAAATAACTACCACAGAGCAGAATAAAGAGAAAAAGAATGAAAAGAATTGAGGACAGTCTCAGAGACTTCTGGGACAACATTAAACGAACCAACATTCGAATTATAGGGGTCCCAGAATAAGAGAAAAAGAAAGGGACTGAGACAGTATTTGAAGAGATTATAGTTGAAAACTTCCTTAATATGGGAAAGGAAATAGTCAATCAAGTCCAGAAAGCACAGAGAGTCCCATACAGGATTAATTCAAGGAGAAACACGCCAAGACACATATTAATCAAACTATCAAAAATTAAATTCAAAGAAAAAATATTAAAAGCAGCAAGGGAAAGCAACAAATAGCATACAAGGGAATCCCCATAAGGTTAACAGCTGATCTTTCAGCAGAAAATCTGCAAGCCAGATGGGAATGGTAGGACATATTTAAAGTGATGAAAGGGAAAAACCTACAACAAAGGTTATTCTACTCAGCAAGGAACTCATTCAGATTCGACAGAGAGATTAAAACCTTTACAGACAAGCAAAAGCTAAGAGAATTCAGTACCACCAAACCAGCTTTACAACAAATGCTAAAGGAACTTCTCTATGCAGGAAACACAAGAGTAGGAAAAGACCTACAATAACAAGCCCAAAACAGTTAAGAAAATGGTAATAGGAACATACATAAAGGATAACTACCTTAAATGTAAATGGATTAAATGCTCCAACCAAAAGACATAGACTGGCTGAATGGATACAAAAGCGCAACCTGTATATATGCTGTCTACAAGAGACCCACTTCAGACCTAGGGACACATACAGACTGAAAGTGAGGGGATGGAAAAAGATATTCCATGCAAATGGAAATCAAAAGAAAGATGGAGTGCCAATTCTAACATCAAAAAATAGACTTTAAAATAAAGACTATTCCAAGAGAGAAAGAAGGACACGACATAATGATCAATCTTGGATTGATTAAGGGATCAATCCAAGAAGAAGATATAATGATTATAAATATTTATGCACCCAACATAGGAGCACTCAATACATAAGGCAAATGCTAACAGCCATAAAAGGGGAAATCGACAGTAAAACAATCATAGTGGGGGACTTTAACACTCCACTTTCATCAATGGACAGATCATCCAAAATGAAAATAAACAAGGAAACACAAGCTTTAAATGACACATTCAACAAGATGGACTTAATTGATATTTATAGGACATTCCATCCAAAAACAACAGAATACACTTTCTTCTCAAGTGCTTATGGAACATTCTCCAGGATAGATCATGTCTTGGGTCACAAATCAAGCCTCGGTAAATTTAAGAAAATTGAAATCGTATCAAGTATCTTTTCCGACCACAACACTATGAGACTAGATATCGATTACAGAAAAACTCTGTAAAAAATACAAATACATGGAGGCTAAGCAACACACTACTAAATAACCAAGAGATCACTGAAGAAATCAAAGAGGAAATCAAAAAATACCTAGAAACAAACAACAATGAAAAAACGACAACGCAAAACCTATGCGATGCAGCGAAAGCATTTCTAAGAGGGGAGTTTAGAGCAATACAATCCTACCTCAAGAAACAAGAAAAATCTCAGATAAACAACCTAACCTTACAACTAAAGCAATTAGAAAAAGAAGAACAAAAAGAACCACAAATTTTGCAGAAGAAAAGAAATCATAAAGATCAGATCAGAAATAAATGAAAAAGAAATGAAGGAAACGATAGCAAAGATCAATAAAACTAAAAGCTGGCTCTTTGAGAAGAGAAACAAAATTGATAAACCATTAGCCAGACTCATCAAGAAAAAAAAAGGGAGAAGACTCAAATCAATAGAATTAGAAAAGATAAAGGAGAAGTAACAGCTGACCCTGCAGAAATACAAAGAATCCTGAGGGATTACTACAAGCAATTATATGCCAATAAAATGGACAACCTGGAAGAAATAGGCAAATTCTTAGAAAAGCACAACCTTCCGAGACTGAAGCAGGAAGAAATAGAAAATATAAACAGACCAATCACAAGCACTTAAATTGAGACAGTGATTAAAAATCTTCCAACAAACAAAAGCCCAGGACCAGATATATTGACAGGTGAATTCTATCAAACATTTAGAGAAGAGCTAACACCTATCCTTCTCACACTCTTCCAAACTACAGCAGAGGGTGGAACATTCGCAAACTCATTCTATGAGGCCACCATCAACCTGATACCAAGACCAGACAAAGCTGTCACAAAGAAATAAAACTACAGGCCAATATCACTGATGAACATAGATGCAAAAATCCTCAACAAAATACTAGCAAACAGAATCCAACAACACATTAAAAGGATCATACACCATGATCAAATGCAGTTTATCCCAGGAATGCAAGGACTCTTCAATATACGCAAATCAATCAATGTGATAAACCATATTAACAAATTGAAGGAGAAAACCATATGATCACCTCAATAGATGCAGAAAAAGCTTTTGACAAAATTCAACATCCATTGATGATAAAATGCCTCCAGAAAGTAGGCCTAGAGGGAACTTACCTCAACATAATAAAGGCCATTTATGACAGTCCCACAGCCAACATCATTCTCAATGGTGAAAAACTGAAACCATTTCCACTAAGATTAGGAACAAGGCAAGGTGGCCCTCTCTCACCACTATTATTCAACACAGTTTTGGAAGCTTTAGCCACAGCAATCAGAGAAGAAAAAGAAATAACATGAATCCAAATCGGAAAAGAAGAAATACAGCTCTCACTGTTTGCAGATGACACAATACTATACATACAGAATCCTAAAGATGCTACCAGAAAAATACTAGAGCTAATCAGTGCATTGGGGAAAGTTGCAGGATACAAAATTAATGCACAGAAATGTCTTGCATTCATATATACTAATGATGAAAAATCTGAAAGAGAAATTAAGGAAACACTCCCATTTACCATTGCAACAAAAAGAATAAAATACCTAGGAATAAACCTAACTAAGGAGACAAAATACCTGTATGCAGAAAACTATAAGACACTGATGCAAGAAAGTAAAGATGATACAAACAGATGGAGAGATATACCATGTTCTTGGATTGGAAGAATCAACATTGTGAAAATGACTATAATACCCAAAGCAATCTACAGATTCAGCGCAATCCCTATCAATCTACCAATGGCATTTTTCATAGAACAAGAACAAAAAATTTCAGAATTTGTATGGAAACACATAAGACCCCAAATAGCCGGAGCAATCTTGAGAAAGAAAAACACAGCTGGAGGAATCAGGCTCTCTGATGTCAGACTATACTACAAAGCTACAGTAATCAAGACAGTATGGTACTGGCACAAAAACAGAAATATAGATCAATGGAACAGGACAGAAAGCCCAGAGATAAATCCAAGCACATATGGTCACCTTATCTTTGATAAAGGAGGCAAGAATATACAATGGAGAAAAGACAGCCTCTTCAATAAGTGGTGCTGGGAAAACTGGACAGCTACATGTAAAAGAATGAAATTAGAACACTCCCTAACACCATACACAAAAATGAACTCAAATTGGATTAAAGACCTAAATGTAAGACCAGAGACTATAAAACTCTTAGAGGAAAATATATGCAGAACACTCTATGATTTAAATCACAGCAAGATCCTTTTAGGCCCACCTCCTAGAGAAATGGAACTAAAAACAAAAATCAACAAATGGGACCTAATGAAACTCAAAAGCTTTTGCACAGCAAAGGAAACCATAAACGAGATGAAAAGACATCCCTCAGAATGGAATAAAATATTTGCCCAAAAATGGGCAGAAGACCTAAGTAGACATTTCTCCAAAGAAGATATACAGATTGCCAACAAACACATGAAAGGATGCTCAACATTACTAATCGTTAGAGAAATGCAGATCAAAACTACAATGAGGTATCACCTCACACCAGTCAGAATGACCATCATCAAAAAATCTACAAACTATAAATGCTGGAGAGGGTGTGGAGAAAAGGGAACCCTCTTGCACTGTTGGTGGGAATGTAAATTGATACAGCCACTATGGAGAACAGTATGGAGGTTCCTTAAAAAGCTAAATATAGAACTACCATTTGACCCAGCAATCCCACTACTGGGCATATACCCAGAGAAAACCATAATTCAAATAGAGTCATGTTCCACAATGTTCATTGCAGCTCTATTTACAATAGCCAGAACATGGAAGCAACCTAAGTGTCCACTGACAGATGAATGGATAAAGAAGGTGTGGTACATATACACAATGGAATTTTACTCAGCCATATAAAGAAACGAAATTGAGTTATTTGTAGTGAGGTGGATGGACCTTGAGTCTGTCATACAGAGTGAAGTAAGTCAGAAAGAGAAAAACAAATACCGTATGCTAACACATATATATGGAATCTAAGAAAAAAAAAGAAAAAGGTTCTGAAGAACCTAGGGGCAGGACAGGAATAAAGATGCAGATGCAGAGAATGGACTTGAGGACACGGGCAGGGGGAAGTGTAAGCTGGGATGAAGTGAGAGAGTGGCATGGACATATATACTCTACCAAATGTGAAATATATAGCTTGTGGGAAGCAGCCACATAGCACAGGGAGATCAGCTCCATGTTTTGTGACCAACTAGAGGGGTGAGATAGGGAGGGTGGAAGGGAGACACAAGAGGGAGGAGATATGGGGATATATGTATACGTATAGCTGATTCACTTTGTTATACAGCAGAAACTAGCACAGCAATGTAAAGCAATTATACTCCAATAAAGATGTTAAAAAAAAAAAAAGCAAGCCTGGAGTGCTTGCCAGTTGTGGGTAGGAGTGGCTGAAAGAGTTTAAAAGGAGATAAAAAATGACATCAGACTTTGCAAAATCTTTACCCTCTACACATTCTTCTCTTTGTTCAGTCTTGTCCCGAACTAGGACTTCTTTCTAATGAGACCACAGGCTGTAAAACTAAGAAGCCAATATAAGATTTGGAGATGAATGGTTCCTGGGCTGGTTCTGTTAAAAGTTTGCTTCATTTTCTAAGCACTTGTGATTTTTTTTAACCTTTTCCATTTCTTTCTTTCCCTTTGTCTGTCAGCCCACCTCTGCCACTTTCTTCCCTTGCCCTGCTCCAAAGTGCTCCTTCCCTGGAGCCTCACACATTTTGATAGCTTTGTCACTTCCTTGCAGAGTGTGACTGGGGGAGTGTGTCTCAGCCAGTAACTGGAAGTAATTATGGAGGCACCTGCAGACCAGCTCTGAACCTCCTTGTTTTATGGGCATATAACATTCAGCCCTAAAAGTTTTACAGAACTCTTTTAAAGTCATTTCAACTCATGTCCTTTCCTCAAGCTGCCTGAGTTTCCTTTTTGTTTTGTTTTGTTTTTAATAGAAGTGACTTTGGGAATCATTCTCTTTGCCACGTGCTACTCTGGCGGTCTTGTGCTTAAGCTGGGAAAAGCCAGTTGGAACTTGGATACAGCATCACTTTGGGAGCTTGGCTGTCTGCTACTGAGATTTAATCTTTTAATCAGCAACTTCTCTCTTTTCTTCCCCTGCACCATCCTCTGGACCACACAACAACCCTGTCTTAGTGTTTTAGTTCGTCTCTTATAATCAAGGCTGAAAGTTCTCCTAAGAAGGTATTTGTGCTCCCCGCCAGTCCATTAAGCAACAGCTGCGCCACACATGGCCACCAGTTGCTAAATCCAGAAAGCCCCATTCATATTATGTTCTATGTACAAGTAAGTGGTACTGGCATGTAGTGAGTTCACGTTCCAGTACAACATTCAGGTATGCAAGAAATGTAACTTTTATTTATTCTTCTATAATGAACTTTATACTTATTTTGAGCCCTGCTGTTGCTGGGTAGTAGAGATTTATTCTTAGTCAATTGAGTTTCTTTTGCCTGGGTCTGTATCTAACTGCAGAGCTGACTTATAAATGCCAAGGCCATAGATGGAAGGATCCATTTTGTCCTTAGTCATCAGGTGATGCTGGTAACCTAAGATGACCCTTGTTCCTATCACAGGGTCCTTCACCTTCAGGAATTCTCTGGAAGGCTCTCTATCACCCTGCCCTCTTAGCCTCACTGGTCAGCATTATTCTTTAGAACTAGGCTCCTTACTCAGGAATCCATCACTGGAATGAGGAAAAAAAAACCCTGTTGTCAGATCACATGCACCTATCTTGAATCTTTATCCCTTTACTGGGATCTCAAAAGATGGATTACAGTCCATTTTATCTGGACCAGCCACCATCTATACATTCCCATTATTTCCTTTTTATCTCTTTTCCTCCGGCTTAGGAGAATCTTTTCTAGGCTAAAATGTGGTGGTAGTGTTGGTAATGTCAGGCAAGGATTACATCATGCTGGCTAAACCATGGAGTCCTCTCAGGGAATGGTATAGGTTTTGGAAATCTCACATCCAGAAAAGGACTTCTTTCCTTGCTTTTCACTCTGTAATGTAAGGTAATGAATGAATGCAGGTAATGAACGTATGCAAGAGAGTCTGGCAGTAGGGTAAGGGGGAGGGAGGCAAGGAACCACTTGGGTGAAATGTTAGTATTTCCAAAATGTTGCCCCTCAATTCACACTATTACTTCAAAATTTCCCCTGAGTAGGTGCTCTTGGTCTGGTCGTCAGTCCCTAGGAAGCCTTGTAGGACAGGTGTTGGGGAGGTGAATGAGAGTAGAGAGAGTCTAATAGTGTCTCAGAGTGAAGACTGAAGGGCCAAGGTATGGTTGAAACATATATTGACATGTCTTTCTACTTCCTGTTTCAAAATGGCAGGTGAAAGCAGAGAACACAAAGGAAGGAATTCTATTGTAGGAAAGGGAATCCCGTCCCTCCCATCCTATCACCACATTTATCCCTCAATTATGTTTTAATTTTATCCTTCCAGATGAGAAAAGACAAAAATGAACAGTGTTTTTTGTTTTGTTTTGTTTTGTTTTGTTTTTTGCAGTACGCGGGCCTCTCACTGCTGTGGCCTCTCCCGTTGCGGAGCAGAGGCTCCGGACGCGCAGGCTCAGCAACCATGGCTCACGGGCGCAGCCGCTCCGCGGCATGTGGGATCTTCCCGGACCGGGGCACGAACCTGTGTCCCCTGCATCGGCAGGCGGACTCTCAACCACTGCGCCACCAGGGAAGCCCTGAACAGTGGTTTTGAGTGTAGGAAATGATAATTATAGTCTCTAAAACTAGAGAAGTAGGAAGGAAAAGGTCATTGACACTACATAAAAAGGGGTCTTGAACCTACCAGCAAGGTCTATGAAGAATTAAGCCTACTGTCCCAATCCCTTAAGATTTCTTTTCCTCTCACAGTCACTAATTTCAGGCTACTGCAAATAATTTTTGAATGCCAGTATGCTGTCTATGAAGAGAATGGGCACTTGTCTATTTGCAACTCTATCCAATTCATTTCTGTCTTCTGGGTGTCCCTGGGTCTTAAGATCAGAATAACATGGAAATAAAGTGTGAGCAGCTTAGAGGCAAATCAGAGCTCCTTATGTGAGGGTATTTGTCTGCCTTGCCTGATGATGTCTGGTATCACTCTGTGAGGTCTGCCCAGTTTGTGGTCAGACCCTAGCTTTCATTTTCTTGGTGAATGAAGATGGTGAGGTGGGAGCCAGTGAGGGGTGGGAGCAAATGAGTGTGTGTGACCAGGCTGCATTAGGTAATTATAATAATATTGACAAATAGTCTAATACACATTTTGAATTACATTGTTCTGAAAAATAAGCTAAATGCTTATTTATCTGCATCACTGTCAATACTTCAATTTTTATAACAACCCTTTGAGGTAGGAACTCTTGTTATTTCCATTGAGCAGATCGGGAAATAGCCTTAGCACTTTTAAAGAGCGTCCCCCTAAATAAATATCAGTACATTTCCAGTGAGAGTCCACAGCCAAAGAAGGAGCCCTGGTCACTCCAAAGGCCACTTAGTGTGAGAGAGGCTTCTGTGCAATGGTGTAAGGACCCACTTGTAACCTCTCGGGGTGTGACCCATGTTGTTGGTAACGAAAATGGAGGAAAGTGTGGGGCATAAGTACCCACTTCAGAAGATGATGCTGGTTTGCTTGAATATTAAAAATAGTCCTGGAAGGTAGGATTTTGTACTACCTTTTCCTGATTTCTATTAAGTTCCTCCTGGAAAAGAATTGCTCATTCCCCTGTGAGGGTAGGTTGAACCCAAGTGACAGAGAGGACAGGAAGGAGTTGCCACTCTTGGGACTTGGTTTTTACTTATTATATATCATGTCTTCTTCCTTCTTTTTTTAAAATTGAAATATGATTTACAATGTTGAGTTAATTTCAGGTGTACAGCAAAGTGATATATATATATATGTATATACTTTTTCAGATTCTTTTCCATTATAGGTTATTACAAGATACTGAATATAGTCCCCTGTGCTATACAGTAGGTCCCTATTGTTTACCTATTTTATATATAGTAGTGTGTATACATTAAGCCCATACTCCTAATTTATCCCTCCTCCACCTTTACCCTTTGGTAACCATAAGTTTGTTTTCTATATCTGTGAGTCTATTTCTGTTTTGTAAATAAGTTCATTTGTATAATTTTCTTAGATTCCACATATAAGTGATATCATATGATACTTGTCTTTCTCTGTCTGACTTACTTCACTTAGTATGATAATCTCTAGGTTCATCCATGTTGCTGTAGATGTTATTATGTCATTCTTTTTTATGGCTGAGTAATATTCCATTGTGCATATGTACCACATCTTCTTTATCCATTCATCTGTCGGTGGACATTTAGGGTGCTTCCATGTTTTGGCTATTGTAAAGAGTGCTGCTATGAACATCGGAGTGCATATATCTTTTCAAATTAGAGTTTTTATCTTTTTCTGGATACATGCCCAGGAGAGAGATTGCAGGATCATATGGTAGCTCTATTTTTAGCTTTTTAAGGAACCTCCATACTGTTCTCCATAGTGGCTGTACCAATTTACCTTCCCACCAACAGTGTAGGATGGTTCCCTTTTCTCCACACCCTCTTCTTTTTCCTTCTTAATGAAAAGTTTTCACCTTCCTCTTTTTAAATTTTGACCAACATTCCTCTTTAGATTTTGAGTCTTATGCCTCACTCAGACTTTGGCATGAGCGTGTGGGGGGTGTGTGTGTGTGTGTGTTATTTTCATCAAAATGTGAAAGAACTTTTATAAAGTAAACCATGAAATAAGTTAATGTCTTTCTTCCCTATATGGGTGTATCAGTGTGTGTGTCTCTGAGTGATTAAAACCCACTCCCCTAATAACTTAACCAGTTTGTTTTAGCTGCAATAAAGAGGGATTGAGAACAGTGTGGGACGCCCATGCTCAGGAGAGAGGAAGGAGAGTACACACTTGCGGGAAGGGTGTGAGGATGAACAGGCAGTAAGTGGATCACTTGACCATCTGTAGCAGATAGAGAGTAGATGTCTGCGGCTGCTCATTCCCAGCCTTTCCCCTTCTCAGGCTACTGAGAGATGGGAGTCTGGGAACACAACTCACCAAGCCGAGGTGGTGACGGTCCATAACACAAATTTCTCCACGTGGTTTTTATGATTGTCTCACTCAGTTCTGCATGCTAGCTCTCAGAGGCACAGGAAGAGAATAGGAAGGACTCTTAGCCATAAGCCTGTGTAGCCCCCTCACTTTACAGAAGAGACCCTGGGAAAGGTTAAAGAGCAGGGCCAGTGTCACACAGCTAGTCAGGGTCAGGACCACATTTCAAAGTCCTTAAGTTCTAGTCTATAACCTTGGGGTCTACTGGACAGAATTACTGTAAGAGGTCCAGGGTCTTGGCCTTTTTCCTTAACATAGGTTGGTGTACACAGCACTTACTCCTGAATGAGAGTATGCACTATTCTAATTATATAGTAACTAAGCTCATTACTAGGTGTTCCATACAGATGATTTGGGGCTAGAAGTATCATCTCCCTGGAATCAAAAGTATAACCGTCAGTAAATATGTTCAAAGGCTTATGCTTTTCGTTAAAATTTAAGTGCCGTGTGGTTAAATCTATATTCTCCTGCTTTGGGGATGTGTGTTAAGGGTGCTGTGGTTGAGAACTCTGGCCAATTGTCCTTGGTATGGAGGAGATTTGCTGGCAGGGCTGAGGATTTGCATGTTTATGCTTTTTCCTCCTCTTATAAATAACCAGGTTTATTGAAAGGAGACTGAATATTTTTAGATTTGGAAAAATCTCATTTGGACTTGAGGCAGAGACTTCTAGAGGTTGATAAGAAGCCTACTATTATCATGACCATGCTCATATCCATTTTGAGTGCCCTAAGGCCACACTCCCAGCATATGTCTTTGACACATGCTACTTTTGCTAGCCCTTCTTCCTGGAACCTTATTTCTGTTCAGCTCTAGTTCCTTTCTCTGCTGCTGGAGGAGATCCCAAGAGAACTTGTCTTGGACTTACCATAGGATGAGGAGGTATTTGACATTTGCTCAGGGGCAAGAATGTGGATAGAAGATAACTATTGATTGGGAAGCTTTTTGGTCTTTGGTAGTATTTCATGCATTGCGCTCCGAGTAATTCAGTATTCCAGATGTCAAAAAGTATTCTACCCCAAACAGGTTCTGTGTTCAAATAAATTTGGGGCACAAAGGATTAAACAAAATTGCTGCAGGACTTTTCAGAACCTTTAACAAAACAGTTCTCAGGTACAATGTGAATCTTCCAGAGAACATATGGCATGCTACCTTTCTTTCTTCAAGCATATTTAACCACTGATACTACTTTTTTTTTGCAAAGTATCACCCAGGACCAGAGTTTACGAACACAATTTGGGAAAAACTACCCAGCGAAGATACTCAAAACTTATAGGCAAGTTGTAGCCTTTCAAAGTTTGATTCTGGCAAATGGGTATAGGCAATTTGGAGAGAACAAAAACGTGTTCTGTTAGAATCCTCATTGATGTGAAGGTCGATATTGCTGTTGGAGAACTGAGAGCATAATGGTGTATAACTTTGATGATAATTATTACTGAAACTGGATATGTAACCATGAAGTGGAAGGCATCTTGAAAGATGGAAATATCTCATTTTACCAGGTTTATTCAAATACTGGACACCCTGGATGTTTTTGAAATAGATCTGTTTTCAAACTAATTTTTACCTAATAGGTTGACATAATAATGATGCACAAATGTATAAAATTATACAGAATATATTTTTATAAAAGGAAAAAATAATGTTGAATGTTTACTGGAAGTAATAGAAATGATAAACAAGGAAGATGAGGTCTAGCTTTGTTTTAGATGTGAAAGTAGACAATATATCTCAGGAGAAGTCTAAGCATGGCTTGGTTAATGTCAGCATGTCTGGGCAGACTAGAATAAACTAGAACTTGGATTTAGAAACTGCCCTTTGCAATAAGGTAGTCCCTAATAAGGCAGACTGAGCTGCCCATTACAGAAACCAATGGGTGTGGCACCAGATACCCTGGTGACTGTATCCTGCCCATAAAACCATGTATGTAGTTGTCTATAGGGTATTGTATAGAGTTCAGGAATGGGACATATTGAATATGATCTGGCAAAAGAAAGGCAGGGCTATTCTTCTGGGGGGCCCGCTATACTCAGCAGACTATTGATACAGGGAGAACTTAGGTAGGAGGAATGAAGCAAGTCTGGGGAACTGGGATTGGATCTGGGACACAAGGGCAGGATCAGCCTGGAAATATAGCTAGGATGACTCTGGACACCAGAGGGTTGGTCCAGAGCTGTTGACATTCCCTGTTCCAGGTACTGGAGATGAAGATGGGTCTGATCCTGACAATGTTTAGGGGTGGAGAAGGAGAGTCTTCAATGGGGAGAGGAGAGAAGCAGGGATTGGGAACTAGACAGATAGAAGTTGGGACACTCAGAGATCCTTAGCCTTTTCTTTTGTAATATACAGTGATACCACTAGGTCTTTCATCTAAGCCCAGATTGGATGCAATGGATGGAACTCTTCTCTGAAGCACCTCCCTTGGTGTTCTCAGGGAGATTTGGGAGGAATGAGAGTGGAGCAAATTCCTGTAGTGCCCATGACATTCAGAATTTCATGGTAGTTCAGTTGGACTTGTCTTTTGTCTCAATGGCTGTTAGCTCCTTGAGATTAGGGGGTCATAAAATCAGAAGCAGCATGTACAACTGTCATTTACTAAACTCCTTCAATGTGCCAAATGCTTTAAAAAAAGGAGTGCTCTCATCTCCACTTTACCGACAACAAAACTGAGCTTCTAGAAGGTCAGATAGCTGTTCAAGTCCTCAGAGAATCGCATGTGCTTTCACTTAGACCAATGGCTCTCAACCTGGGAAGTTTTAAAAAATACTGAGGCATGTACCCCATCCTCAACTGTTTGGATTCATTTCACTGGGGCTGGCATTTGGACGTCTGTATTTTTCAACAAGTGATTTTCATGCACAGCCAGGGCTGAGAATCCTGGCCCTCTATAATGTCACCTTGCCTGTATTGTTATCCCTGGCATTTAATACAGCACTCACCCAAGACAGAGGTTAAAGACATGCTTGCTGATTGGTTCAGAAGGTATTTGTGGCCCGAGGGAAGACCAGGGACTGGATGCCACTAGAAGTTATAAAGCATCCCCTTAGAGGCTGGAATTGAACATTCAATGTTTATCAGCAGACAGAGGGTGGCTGTTCATTACATGCTTAGAGATGTTTTGCAAACCTTCCATTACAGGTGGTGTTGTCCTCAACCCAGCCTATTATGGCATGCCTGGCCACACCAACATCATGATCCATGAGGTGGGGCATGTTCTGGGACTCTACCATGTCTTCAAAGGGGTCAGTGAAAGAGAATCCTGTGACGACCCCTGCAGGGAGACGGTGCCGTCCATGGATACAGGAGACCTCTGTGCCGACACTGCCCCCACTCCCAAGAGTAAGCTGTGCCAGGACCCAGAGCCTATCAATGACACCTGTGGCTTCACCCACTTCCCAGGGGCTCCATTCAGCAACTACATGAGTTATACAGGTATCACAACAGTCCTGATGTCTTTGTTTTTATTAAGATTACATGGGAGCCTTTTGGGGCCGGGAGGGTGGAGGTATGGGAATTAGAGAGGATTATCAAGCAGTCATTCATGCCAGAGAGTTGAAGTGTATTTGTCATGGCATATTCTTTTTTTTTTTTTCATGTCTTTGAAGAACTTAAAGAAATATTGAAATATTAAGGGGTCTCATTGACTAGATTCTCCTCCACTAAAAATTAAAAGATAAGTGTATTTCTATCTCAGTTAAAAAGAGGGAAAAAGCCAAAAGCTCTCTTGAGAGCCCTTTCACCTCTAGAACTTGGTTATTTTGCTTCTTTCCCATATTCGTAGGGATTTACTCTGAAGGAGAGTCCAAAGGTGATGGAGAAAGAGGTTTCTGGTTCAAAGTGGCTCTTTGTACTATTTCTGAAGTTGGTCAAGAAGATGGCCCTGGTTAATTTTAAGCTCAGAGTTCCTTTTTCTGTTATGTCATTTTTTAAAGTATCAGATTCTCTTCTTCCAGCACTAGACAAGGGCTGATTCTTAGCTTGCCTACAGAACATGGTACTGTTTCATTCAAAAAACGGTACTTTCTTGGTCCTGGTTTTGTTGTCTTGGATTATGCTTCTTCTTTGTCCTTTCACACCTCCCTTGTTTCTGTCAAAAAGTAATACCACTCATCATCTCCTGATAATGGACTGAAATTTATCCCTAAAATTCAGGACTGATGTGATTTGATGACTTATTCCAGTGGTGAAGGAAGGAAGTAATTTTTCTATAACATCCAGGGGCTTCTTGGTGATAAGTTCTAGATAACTATCCAAAAAAAAAAAGAAAGAAAAGATAACGGACAGATGCTGACCATGCTTTTGCAGGGAAGAAAAAGTGCTGAGCTGGTCCTGTCGGTGACCCATCAATATATTCCTATCTAAGTCTCATCTTGGTGCATGATTCAGGTACATCACATTCATAAGGACCAGCATCCTTGCCTCTCCCAACAAGCACACAGTGACCCTTGCCGGGGCAGAGAGACCAGACAATGGGGTGCGGAGGGCAGAGCTATTTAGGCACCACCTTTGAAGTGGACAGAGGAAACATCTAAGAAGCTGAGGGGAGTGCTTCACTGGTGGGCCTTCATGGAAGAAGGCCTGGAAGCTAAGATAACTCCTTTTCTAACCCTATGAAAAGTGTACCTAATAGGAAATTTTACCAGCTCTAAAAGGAAGTTGAGGATCACCATTCCCAGTCCTGCTGCCTGCTCGACTTTTTGGCTTTCTCTCCTCTTGAGCATCTCCATGAATACTCACTAACCTGGGCCAAAGTCATTGGGCGTAAAGCAGGTGTCTGCAACTCCACACATGTTCACAAATTAAAAGGCCATATGCTGAAACACTGCCATCTTGTGGTTTCCTGAATAAGCAATGTCAGCTCAGAGCAACCCTGAACCCCAGGGCGTGAGTCTCACTCTGGCCAACATCAAGGTAAACACCAAGCCCAACTTACTTTAGAGACAAGCCAGTGCTCTTCTCTGCCTTCTCTTTCCCACCTCCAGCCTAGATATTTCCTGGCAAAATCTATCCCTACCTTGGTGGACATTGCAGGTTAAAACCTCCATCTCTCTTGTTCCCTTTTTTGTCTCTGCAGATGACGACTGCACTGACAGCTTCACCCCTAACCAAGTGGCCCGAATGCACTGCTATTTGGACCTTGTATATCAGCAATGGAGTCAAAGCCGAAAGCCCACCCCCATTCCCATCCCACCCATGGTCATCGGGCAGACCCCCCTGTCCCTCACTATCCACTGGCTGCCTCCAATTAGTGGAGTTGTGTATGACAGGTGAGAGAGGCACTGGGATCTTTCTCTGTGGCATTGCTTGTGAACAAGGGGAAGGACGTGAAGTTGGGGGAACCCCAGTTTGGAACTATGAATATGCACCGCTACTCAGGGCTGCCTCCGCCACCCTGCTCAGTACTCATCTCCTGAGCAGAGCTCATGGGGCTCTCACATTCGCCAGTGGGGCATCATATGTGCCCACTCCTTGGCGAGGGGCATCCGGATGTTTCCTGAAATCACATCTGGTGGGCTTCTAGGAGCTGCGAAGGGGTTGACAAATGTGATAAAAAAACGACCTGACAAAACTGAGATGGCATTTGCTGCCTGTCCTGTCCAGGTCAGCTGTTCCTCCTTGGTGTAAGGGTGGAGCAGGGCTTGCTACTTGCACAGTGGTGTCTGGAAGAAGGGAAGTAAGGCATGTTCCTCCAGGCAGTTCTGGGGGTGAGTGGGTGGCCGGCGACTCAAGCTGTGCATCATTTCTAGTGCCTCCTCTGTGTCCTGTTGTACCCCGTGCCTACCCCACTTATGGCTACTATCTTGCGGAATTGTCATTATCTGGTCATTTTCCTATCTGCTCCACTACTCAACTGGCAATTCCTTAGGGTCAGGACTATTTTTTGTATCTTTGTCTCTTGGCCTGCCACAATAAACAGCTAATTTGTGTTTATTGAAGAGAATCATTACACCTAAACTTGGTTTTTATTCATCCTTTGCGTATTGGTATAATGAATACCAGGAAAATTTTTGTGGAAAAGAGAGAAGGTAGGAAAAGGATGACATCTGACAATTGGTGGGAGGATGGGGGAATGTGGTTTAACTGAAAAGGACCAGAACCCCATCCATGACCTGCTCTCCGTTTTCAAAACCTACCACTGTGGGCTATTCGGTCCTTGTATGTGTGAGGTACTGTGCGAGGTAGTTTACCTGCAATTGTCTTATTTAGTCCTTGCAGTGAGCCCAGTCTCTGCTCTATAAGTGAGGAATCCGAGGCATAGAGAAGCACACGGTGGCTAGCCCAGGACACCACAGCTGGATAGAGCTGAATTGGGGGTATCCCCTGGAATTGCAGAAATGGAGGACATGGAATCGATTGTTTCTTTGAATTTAGAGATTTCCCCTTTAGCAGGTGGAGAGTCCCTCATCTGTGTGTCATGCTTCCCTTCTGGGTGTCAGATCCCAACTAGGGAGCTGAATGTCCCTGAAGCATGTTCCTGTGTACTCCAGCTTTGCTGAAAGCCTGGGAGAGAGGACAGGGAGAGACAGGGATGGGAGGAAGCAGGTGAAGCATTTTTCAAAGTGGCTTTCCCAGCCTTCTGGGATCTTGGAACCTGTCCTGGACACCTGGTGGACACTTAATGCGTGACATTACTTAGACCCCGCAATCCTATAGAGCAGTTTTGATTGTCATCGGCACCCAAGCTCTCATGGGTTCCCTCTGTGAGTCACCATATAGCTCTGTGATGTGTGTAAGAATCCTCTTCCTGCACGTGTGACCTCGTGCAGCTTGGGTTGCTCTGGCTGAACAATAGGTCCTCTGTGGGCATGTGCAGACCCGTGTTTTACATCAGTTTATGTAACACATGTAAACAATTTAATCTTTCAATTCTCTGTCTGGTACAAACGTTACGATAAAGCAGACATCAGTGCTGGCTTGCTGCGAGGCTGTTGGCAGAAAAGGCTGCAGTTGGCTTCCTTTTCTCAGTGAGGTGGGCTACAGCGCTGAGGCCTCCTGACACGTGCGTTGGGGAAACTCACGTCACGTACCCCGCGATTTGTGTCACACTCGGAGTTATGTTTACTCCTCCCCAGTAGGTATTTGGAATCCTTATGTCAGAGAGGAGCCCAACCACGCACTAAGCAGCGGCCCCGGAAGAGCCAAGTGCATCAGGGAAATGTGGTTTGGAGTTGCGTCCACAACAGAAGTGAGCGCTGACTGCAGTCGGGGTTTGGAGTTAACGACACCTTTTGGTTGCCAAAGTACTGGACACTTGATGGTGTTTGGGAACTTGCTCAGAGGAATTAAGAAACTAGTTGTGACTTTAGGCAATTTACTTCATCCCTCTGAGCCTGAGTGTCCTCGTTTGTAAACAGGGTTCTTACAGGGATTAGAAATAATTTATGAAAAGCACCTAGTGGAACAATGCCAGGTATATATGGTGCTTAATAAATGGGAGCTGGTAGCATACTTATTACCCTTATTTAACTATACTGTTTTTCCATTATATTGCAAGATTTTACTTTTCTCCCTCTACTTGTTGAGAGACCTTGATTTGATGCCTCCGTTTGCAGATGGATCGTTCACAATTGGGCTTCCACAACCTATTAAGTGTAAAATAAGCTACAAGGATATATTGTACATCACAGGGAATATAGCCAATATCTCATAATAGCTGTAAACGGAGTATAACCTTAAAAATGAATTGCTATATTGTATACATATAACTTTTATAATATTGTACAGCAACTATACTTCAATAAATTTTAAAAAAAGATTCTAAGTATCAGAGACAGGCCTCGTCAAGTGATTTCCCCTTGTTATTCAGCTATTGTTGTCATTACCTCTTCAAGATACGGTGCTTGAAGAGCTCTTCATAGGTGTATTAATAGTCTCAAGGGTGCGCATAGAACAAGCTCTCACAGAGGGACTGCTGAGGCCAGTCTGTGTCCTAACTGCTGGGAATAGAAAAATCGAGCTTGGTCTGGATCTGCTCCCAGGCAAAGGAGGAGGAATGGGGATGGGGATTCTCAACACCACAGATCAGTGCCCTACAATGGGAGCCAGAATGTACAGTGGGTGCCCAGAAGAGAGAGTGCTGGCCATCCAGAGGAGTCAGGCTAAGTGCCACTGCAAAGGCTACGTTTGCATGGGTCTTGAAGGATGAGTAGGGGCTTGCTAAACAGAGAAGCATAGAAGCCTATTTAGCCAGAGAGAGAACAGCAGGTTTCATGGAGCTATGTGAAGGGTATGATGTATTTTGTGAAATGGTGATTAGTTATTGTGATGGGAACATAAATGAAATTCATGAAGGGACTGAAGTAGGTAAGGCTGGAGCTATCCTCTGAAGGACACTGAATCATGGTAAGCAATTTAGATGTATCCCTATAGGCAATGGAGAACCAAGGAGTGTTACATTTCATATGACTTTTATTGTATGTGTGTGATTAAAAGTAGAGAGTTAAAACATAAGACCACATATAACTAATATGTTTACTGTGAAAATTGTTGTCTGTTTCAGTTGGGGGAATGCAAGGAGGCTTTGGATGACTTATTGAGAGTCAGTGTATAAGTTGTTTTATGTTGAAAGATTCAGATTGTAATTATTTTGTGTTGACTGGATAGAAGGCCTCTTTCATCTCCACAGGCCTCCTTTATGACTTAGTTAAATTCTTCTGCTTCATAACCTTGAGATTTTCATGTCACTATGAATTTTGCAAAGATGAGGTCTATACAAGAAGGAAATGAGTTGAGAAATAGTTGTGTTCTCAGTTACCCACTAAGGCCTCACTCCCCATTGCCACTCCCATGCCCCAAAGGTCTTGTAAATTTCATTAACCCAGTTCCTCTGATCTATTCTCCCCATCTCCACCCCTGCCCATTGTCTTCCCAGGGTCCCGGGCAGCGTGTGTGGTGCCTGCACTGAAGAAGGGACATTCCGTCAGTACGTGCACACAGCTTCCTCCCGGCGCGTGTGTGACTCCTCGGGTTACTGGACCCCAGAGGAGGCTGTGGGTAAAGGACCATGACTTTTTCATTTACACCTTGGTGGCCAAGGTGGACATGGGGGGTGGAGGTAAAGGGTGGAGCGGTGGCATGGTGAGAAAAAGGTAGTGTGTGTGTGTGCGCGTGTGTGCGTGCGTGTGTGTGTGTGTGTGTGTGTGTGTGTGTGTGTGTGATGTGCTGGAAATCTCCAGGGGTCTGGGAATGACTCTGCCTCGCACCTTTGTGTGGATATCCTTTGTGTGCTTAACGTGCCAGTGGCTGTGGTGAAGCAGAGGGAAGCATAGAGGACAGAGGGATGGAGAACTCAGGGGGCGGCTTCAGGAGGAGCTAACTCAGGCATGTCGTATTACATGTGCCTGTCAGCCCATGAAGCAGCTTTGCCACATGACAACATGAGGTGATCTCATCCTCCCCTCTATCAGGAGGCTAATAGAGAACACGTTGCAGGGAACACTCATACACACTGACTGAGCCAGTTTGGGTGCGGTGTGGTGGACTAGGTGTTCCAAACTGATCATTCTCATCTATGCTATTTTATGAGTCTATTAATCACTGGTACTGGTTGTGCTTTGGATGTCATCTAAGCTAGGCTCTAGGAGAGGGAAAACTTTTTTAGCTGTTCCCTTTGCTGTCCCACCCCCAACTTCTCAGTTACATATTCACTCACCTACGTATAACAGTGCCTCTACGACAAAGTAGGGCATGAATGCTACCCCAATTCAAGTCCAAAAAATGCTACTGACATGGGTTTTAGCACCTTCTGATGAATGGCTTGACTTCTTCTATTGTCACCATCTTCAGTGTTTACCTAGTCATCACCTTTCTCTTTTTCTTATATTTATTAAGAGCCTAAAAATGACTCCGTAAGACGTGTTGGACAGGTTCCTATTTGAATTAGTTTGTAGTCTTAACTGATAAGAAAAAAAAGGAGAACATTGGTCTAAGAGTCTATAGCATCCCCTTGGGCTCCCAGTTACTCAAATGACAGGAGCCTTGAGGAGGAATCTGGGGGGAGACAATTGACTTGATTGATCATATAGAACTTTTTTCAAATGATTTTTCAGGGGAGAATGGAAGGTGACTATAAAATTTACATTGGCACTGAGTACGACTCATTTAGAGATTGGCATTTCATAAAAGGCCATTTTTGTGGCAAACAGTTCGTCCTGTGCTAGTGTTTTAATGCCCATTTGACTCTCTGGCCCTGTACTTTTTTTCTTTTTAATTCTTGGAAAAATTTAAAGTTCTCTGGTAGAGGTGAAAGGCATTAGAAATTCTGGGTTCTAACTCTTGTACTGTGTCTCCAGGCATACCAAACTTTTAGGGCCTCCACTTCATCTATTTACATGAGATCATAATAAAAACTTTCTGACAGACAGTGCTGCTGCTGAGCTGGCTTCCAAGGGCCTTTACTCTGCTAGTATTGGGGGATGCCTATGGGAAAATACTGCGAGGAAATACTGGTATTCCTTTGCTTTGAACAGGTGAAGAATCAAGTCATATTTTGAATGTATAAAATGAAAGGAACTGATTCCCCAGCAGAGCACACACAAACACATATATTTACAGATATGATCAAAATGTATTTAATGACACTTAATGGACACTTATTGACCCCCAACTACATTCTGAATGCTATGAGGAATAGAAAATTGAACCAGACATATTCCCTGCTTAATATCATCTTCTTGGAGAGAACTTCCCTGTCTCCCTGATCTAAAATAGCCCCCAGCCTCACACCATTATTCTCTAGTCCTTTATCCTCCTTTATTTTTCTTCAGAGATGACATTATTATACTGATGCCTCTTTATTTATTGTTGTACCTATCACCCTATGGTAAGATACATGTGGTCAAGACTTTTGTCTCTCTTGTTCACTACTCTATCTCTGATACCTAGATTTGTGCTAGGTGTGAAAGAGGTACACAGTCAATTTTTATTGAATTAATGAATGAATGGATTCACAATACAGGGAAGAAACAATAGGGATCATAAGATGTAACACACACACACACATTTGAACTTATTTCCTCTGGGCTTTGGAACATTATTTTCCAAATCCTGAAGGGCTAAGTCATTCTATTTTTGCAAATGTAGTTTGCAAATATTTCTAAGGAACACTGTATAGATCTTCTACACTAATCTAGTAAGGCAGGGGTTAAATAGTGCTTATTTTATAAATGAGGAAATCAAGGCTTAGATAGACTGGCCACAGTCACACAGCTAATGCACAGCACCAATTACAGCCTAACTACTGCTTCCTAATTTAGCAGTTTTCTTTCAATTCCCCTCGTGTTATAGGAGAAACCACCTTGGATAGATTATTTCCACAGAGCTGACTTTATATGTTTGCGATATTTGATTTTTCACCATTACCTTTTTACTTGGCTACTGAATCTCCTTTTTTTTCCACTCAAGAAAAGTGTTTCTATTTCCTGCCGGCAGTTTCCTCTGTGTAGTGCTCTACTGGCTTACATATATTTGAACTAAAAGGGAAGTTTCAATGTATGGTTTTAAAGTTTGGCTAACAGTCCTTTGGAAGGATTGCTACGGTATGATCTTAGGGTATGAAAGAAGTTTTGTGAAAAGCCTAATTAAACATTGTAGCAACAGCCTGAAACAAACATTGGCCTGATTAGTAAATAAAACAGGGCTTCAGAAGCACTAATTTATCATAAATTATTAGTAAACTAAGTACAAATAATTCTCTTCTGCTCAAGGATTCTTTAAGGACATGACTTACCTTACCTGTATCGGCCTCATGTTTCCACCAAGGCTCTGGGTCACTCCATTCTGAATGCCATGCTGGATTTCTCTTGTTAAAGGGCACCAGAAAGTGGTGATTTGGAACATAGTACTTTTGAATTGTTACACCTCTGTCTTCAGTAACACTTAAGATCTAACCTCTAAGAATTTGCTCAAAGTTCTCTTCTGCTTCATTCTTTTTTCTGGCCCTTGATAGGGGCGACTCATTTTCAGATTTTTAATGGTGATTCCTGATGCGTCTGTCTTTCTGTTCATCTCCCTCAGGGCCTCCAGACGTGGATCAACCTTGTGAGCCAAGCTTGCAGGCCTGGAGTCCAGAGCTCCACCTGTACCACATGAACATGACGGTCCCCTGCCCTGCAGAAGGCTGTAGCCTGGAGCTGCTCTTCCAGCACCCAGTCCAAGCTGACACTCTTACCCTATGGGTCACCTACCTCTCCATGGACTCCTCCCAGGCGCTTTTTGACACAGAGATCTTGCTGGAACACCAGGAGTCCGTGCACCTAGGCCCCTTAGACACTTTCTGTGACACCCCACTCACTATCAAACTGCACGTTGATGGGAAAGTCTTGGGGGTGAAAGTCTACACCTTTGATGAGCGGATGGAGATTGACGCAGCTCTCCTGACTTCTCAGCCCCACAGTCCCTTGTGTTCTGGCTGCAGGCCCGTGAGGTACCAGGTCCTCCGTGAACCCCCATTTGCCAGTGGCTTGCCCATGGTGGTGACACATCCTCACAGGAAATTCACAGACGTGTGAGTTGGGCAGTAGGGCTTTCTAAACCACGGGGCTTCCTGAGGCTTTGGGAGTGGGTTTGGCTTCCTTTTTCTCCATTTTTTAATATTCTGATATGCCCTTATTTGGAGAAATGTTCAGACTCTCAGAGGGGGTTTTATTCTAAAGTGGCATCTCTGAGATGAACAAAAGTATTTCCCAGAAGGGGCAAGCAGGTGTTCTGACTGATGATGCCATCTTTACGGTTATGGAAAAAAGAGGTTAGTATTTGATATGTTTCAGTTGGACTGAAAATATTAATTGCCATAAATAAGTTGATCAGAGTCAGATACTCCTATCTGGTAACACAATTTGATTTTTGATCCTTGCTTTTAAATAACTTTTAAATAATCTGCCGCAGCTCCTATACCATTCAAAGGTTGCAGTCACCTCTTCTACAGCTAAGCAGAGAAGCCAAGGGTCCTGCAGACACTATACTCTACGTTCATGACTCATTCATTTTTCTTTCCTCCCTCCCTCCCTCCCTCCCTCTCTCTTTCCTTCTTTTCCAACCCTCCTCTTTCTCTTTCTTCTGTTCTTTCTACATTTAGTGAGTTCTTAAGTGCTCCTGGCACTGTGTGCTCAGTGGTGGGGACGCAGACTAAGATAAGATCATTGGCTTAAAGAGTTCAATGTCCATAGAGTAGGAGGCTGGTATCTCTAAAGGCAAATTTTCCTCACCTCATAATTTTCCTCAGAGGCTGCCCTGAGGGCAGAACTCAGGGTAAAACAAAAGTTTTATCAAAGGTGCTATGTTGGTTAGTTTTCGATGCATTAGAAATCATCACAAAACATAGTGGGTTAAAACAACAAACACTATTTCTCATGGTTCTATGGGTTGGCTGTGTGTACTCACCTGGACCCGCTTGGCCAGGGCTAGGTGGCCCCAGGTGACCTCATGCACTCATTGGAGGCTCAGCTAAGACACTGACATGGCTGGGAGGATGAAGTTCTCTTTCCCCATTGTCTCTCCTTCACTAGGAGGCTTTGCCTGGGCTTGTTCTCATGCTGGTGGAAGGCTTTCCAGAAGCAGGGATGGCAAGTCCCCAAACACTCACATTTTTCAAGCTTCTGCTTACATTACTCATGACATCATTCCACAAGCCAAAGCAGGTCACAGTCAATTCCAGATTCTGCGGGTGGCAAAATCAATTCTATTTCTTGATGAGAGAAACAGTAAAGTCACATCACAGAAGGGCATGCATGCATCTGGGATGGGAAGAATTTGTGGCCATTTTTCAGTCTGCCACAGCTACAAAAGAGTAGAGAAAAATGTTCACCTTGAATTTTACTACATTTTTTCCCCTCATTAGCTCTATGAATTAGAACTAGAAGACAGTGAAATGGTCAAAAAGCTCATGCAAAATAGGAGGATAGATCATGGGATGGATTTGAAAAGAAAAAAATATATTTTGGGGGGGTTTCTTTAGTAAGGCAATTAAAATGATATTTGTTATCTAACTTGATATACACACGTGCATGCGTGCACACACACACACCCACACCTGTACACACAACCTTTAAGGTCAATAATATCCCATTTTATAGATGAGAGAACTAAGGCTTAACTTTAATTTGGTTGAACAGAGCTTGTAAGCGGCAAGCTCAAGATTAAAATCCAATTTTCTGACTGAGTCTCATCTTGGTTCCCTTTCCTTAGTAACACATTACCTTTTACAAACTCAGCTCATTGGAGGTCGGGGCTACCTGCTGCTGAGTTTTCTCCACAAGAAGCGTAAACATATCCTGACGCTTCCTTCCAATCCTTTCCCAGCCACAGAGCAGTATGAGACTTTTATGCATGGCTGGATGAGAAGTCAGACAGAAACCACCCTGCGAAAGGGAAGCCATCAGAATTGATTAGGATATAAAACTGGTTTTGCTTTGGAAATATCTGGCACTCTGATGAGGAGTGCTTCCCTACAGAAAGCTAATCTGGAAATTTATGTCTTTCATATTTATGTGTCTTTCCTACTAAAATAACTGAAAGCCAGTACAGAGGTGTTTAAAGCTGTTTTTGAAACCCCACGACATTTCCTGTTTGCTTGTTGCAGCATCAAGCGAAAGAGTAGAGGCTTTGTGGTGGAGTCGAAGAGTGTGTTAAAGAAGAGAGGGTCTTGGCAGGAGATCTGTGGGCACCACTCACGCAGTCCCAACAACCCTTTGAGATCCTGTTCTCCTAGGTCACTCCCATCCTAGCTTGACTTTAGTGGTACTTTTCCAATTAGGGCAGGCACTGGACAAAAATTAAGTTGAGGGCAGAATTTGTCTTTGGAACCAGCAACCTCCCTCTTGAGTCCCTTCCCCTTTGCAAATGTTCAGTGTCTCACGTTCTCCACTTGATCAGTGCAGTTGGGCTCTAGATAGAATCAGATCAACTCCTTCCATCTCAGGTGTCAATTGATAACTGCATTCCTGGTTTATATGTATTTTGGAGGTTTGGAGGTGGGGAATCATTTAATGCATTTCCAGTTGTGGAATTTCTTGCAGCCACACAATGATGATGGAAGGTGTTCTCACCTCCTTCTAGGAGAGAGTGGCTTTTCCTTGTAAGCATTCTGCCTCCTCAAGATAAGAATTCTCTTGAGAGACAAGAAAACTCTGATTCACAGACCCAAGAAGGGCCTTGCTGAGACCAAACTCTGAAACTTTCATCTTCCGTTCCTATGACTCCTTGAATGATACAGAAGACTAGGTTTTCAATAATTGGTGGTTTTCTGTGTGTGTATATATAACATGGTAAAGATACACTCGAAATACCATTCTCTTAGATTGCCTAGGACTGCCTAGGACTTAGCTGAGTTCAGTTTTAATTCAACAAGCATTTGTTGTACATTCACTATGTGGAATGTACTGGAAATACAGAACTGAATATGGTTTCAAATACTCTGCTGTTCTGTAAGACTATATGCCCTGATCTTTGTTTCAAACAATGTGGCATATGTTTAACATTTATATTCCCTGTAATATTTATTTTAAACTCCTGCAAACCATCTGAAAAGGGCCCAGGGTGTGCCCCACTTCCTGGATATGGTGGTTACAGCCCATTGGTTTCCACAGGGAGGTCACACCTGGGCAGATGTATCGGTACCAAGTTCAAGCTGCAGCTGGAGCAGAACTGGGAGAAGCTTCACCTCCTCTGAGCCACATCCATGGAGCTCCTTACTGTGGAGATGGGAAGGTTGCAAGGTGAGGACATACTGTATGCCTGGTATTGTGTGAGGGAGGATGCCCTGCCCTGCTTGGACAAGGAGGGTTAGCCTCAAGTTTCAGCTTGACTGGTTTGGGAAATGTAAGGGGCAGGGCACTATGTGATTCAAGTATTAAACAAAATCTAGGACCTAGTAGATATCTTGAGTGGTCAGT
This sequence comes from Orcinus orca, assembly GCF_937001465.1. Lineage (NCBI taxonomy): Eukaryota > Metazoa > Chordata > Mammalia > Artiodactyla > Delphinidae > Orcinus > Orcinus orca. The sequence goes on along the minus strand of NC_064559.1, from coordinate 54,468,192 downwards.
CACATCTCTACATAGTTAAGGATGGGCCCACTTTTATTTAGAGTTCACCCCAGTCATAGATATGGGGGTTGATTCTGTGGGGACCCTCTTCAGGTTTCAGAGAACAACTGCTGGGCAGTGACTCAGGGCAGGAATTCATGGTGGAGAAGGTTACTTGCCAAATGGTGCTGAAGGAGGATGTGAGGATAGCTTTTGGATCAGCTGCCGGTCTTATACTACTAATGAGCTGTGTGACCTGAGGAAAATCAGTATAGCTTTCTGAGCTTCACTTGCTCATTTGATCCCTGGAAGACCTGATTGTAATGTAATTTCCAGCTATTCCATAAAATCACCAAGGTAAAAATGGAACCACTTCTTTGCTTTCTTAACATGCCATATTCATTTTTCCATTACCCTTTAGTGACATCAATCTAGAGGACTAATTCATTCTGGTTTGCCTGGGACTTGCCGGAATTTAGCACTGAATACTTCCGTGTCCCAGTGATCACCCTATATTAACCTGTTCTGAATGCTTATCTAACCTAATATGTTACTTATATAAAGCTGCTGGGAGTAGGAGATTAGAAGGCTGGGCACTGTGATTTGTCTTAGATCCTGCATCCTAATAAGATGACTTTTTTTTTTTTTTTTTTTTTTTTTTTGCGGTACGCGGGACTCTCACTGCCATGGCCTCTCCCGTTGTGGAGCACAGGCTCTGGAGGCGCAGGCTCAGCGGCCATGGCTCACAGGCCCAGCCGCTCCGCGGCATGTGGGATCTTCCCGGACCAGGGCACGAACCCATGTCTCCTGCATTGGCAGGCGGACTCTCAACCACTGCGCCACCGGGGAAGCCGCAAATGTCCCAGATCAAGGAAAAGTACCTTAAACCTTTTTTTTTTTTTTTTTTTTGGCCACGCTGCACGGCTCGTGGGATCTTAGTTCCCCAACCAGGGATTGAACTAGGGCCCATGGCAATGAAAGCACTGAGTCTTAACCATTGGACCGCCAGGGAGTTCCCAGTATCCTATATCTCGAAGACCTAATAGAAAGCAATCTATAGCCTTTCTTGGGGTTTCATCCCATTGTTTAGTAATTACTAAATATTGTTTATCTTTTCAATCTTCTAAGATTCCTAAGCTTTACTGTAAGTCTACTCCTTTTCATAGAAATATAAACAGCAAATGTTTGCAGACCTCAGAACTATATCAAGCGACTGAGGTCACTTTAATACCCAAACCTTGCTAGTTTGCTGCCACCTTCTGCCTTACTCAGTCTCAGCTTGCCCCTTCTCCTCCTCCATCTCAATTAAATATCTCCCTGGGGAAGCCTCACATATGCACAGAGCAAATCTGGCTGTTGTTGATGTTCTCCCTGGCTGCCCCATTTTAAGTCTGCTTCCCTCTAGTTAAGGTGTCTGCAGGACTACATTACCATTACTGCCCAGACAGAGTCCTCCTTGAACAAACTACTTGGCTTTATGTCGTAGCATCTCCTACAGCAGTCCTCCGATGGAGTTTCTGATGCCCCATGGTGCCACATCTGCCTGCGGAGCTCGGGCAGAAAGAGGCAAGGGCCCTCTTCCTAATCTGATATTACACATTCTAGCCTGAGCTTTGAAACAGCTTCACCTGTAGCAACACCTGCTTGGCTACTGGGCCTCACAAGGCTCTTTATCAAAATGTTCCTTTAGACTCTGCCTGTATTCCCTCTCTGTAAACAGTCATACTTAGTTCTGCCATCCAATGAGAAGATATCTCTGAACTGCAGCTTTGCCTCAGCTAGAGGCACTCCGTTACACATGAAGCAGGAAGGAGCTGTACAAATCATTTAATCCACTGTTTAAAACGCGGAAACGTGTAGATCCATTCTAATGGGATCACAGATCCCCAAGAAGTCATCCTCAGATTCTAGTTTAATAAATTTTTATTAGAAGCTAAAAGTTGTCACTTTGGATATCGCTTGTCAGTAAGAAAATGGATAGAAAACAAAGCCACACGTAGATGGGCAGGTTTCCTCCTCACTAGATCAGCTAACTACTTTCAGGGTTCCCCTCATTATGAGGTTGATAGGTCTCTTCTAGTGTAAGATCATCTTCCGGAAACACTGGCAGGACCCCTGGTGGATCTCCTAATCTGTCTGAACCATGAGCTACTTTTCCTGTAAAAGCATTCTCTTAGCTCCTACTTCTCTCCAGCTTGCATTTTTAAACACATAATAAGGAGTTTTAAGAACTTGAAGTGATGGTAACCAAACAAGAAGAATCATTTTATGTATGTATGTATATAAGAATGTACACTTTTACCTTCTAGGAGCCTGGGCGAAGAGTGTGATGATGGAGACCTTTTGAGTGGAGACGGCTGCTCAAGGGCATGTGAACTAGAGGAAGGTTTCAACTGTGTAGGTGAGTTTAGAAACACCTGCCTAGGCTTATGTCCTATTTTTGGAGGAGTCTCCGTGTCTTATTTTTGTGAGCTCTTACTGATAATAACAATAACATTTGATGTGTCTATTGTGTGCCTGGCACTAATTGTTTCACATATATTTTCCCATTTAATCCCTACAATAAATATGGGGAGACTAAACGGAGACACAGAGAGCCTAAATAACTTGCTTTCTCTTAATACAGCTAGAAGTGATGACGTCAGGATTTGAACTAAGGAAGCAAAGCTCTAGAGTCTACATGTTAAACCACTAGGTCACCCTGCCTCTTAGATTAATGTTACCCAGGGTTGCTCTTGGGTCCTCATGTCTAATGTCAGACTGTCAGCCAAGTAGCACAATCCCACAGATTCTACATAAAAATTAGGGTAGGGTCCGTTTTAAGCCAAAGGGAGTACAAGATATCTCTTGGTGTCTGTGTTTAATAGATAAGATCATCAAGAATGGCAGAGGGTCATAACATTTCTTAATCCTGGTGAATCACTGGTGATAAATTATTACTAGGTGGCTTTGACTCTAGTCTCTTGATACAAGGAAGGCCCTCTAGAACACTTCTCCCAATTCTGATTAAAACCATCAACAGGCTTCTTTGTAGATTATTTTTCCATTCCCTTATGCATACATTGCAGTGATTCTGTGCAATATACTCATCAAATTACTTTAAAAAGCAGTGCATTTAAAAATATTTTAATGTTTCTAAATCTCAAGGTAAAGTCAGGTATGACTATAATTATGTAGAATTTATTAAGGTATTAAATACTATACAGAACACACAAATGCCCCTGCTCTCCAGAGCAGAATAAAAAATTATAAAACCTTAGTAGTTTTACATCCATCCATCTAACAAAACATGTTCAGTGCCCACCATATGCCACAAGTCTAATAGAGACCCTTATCCCTTCCTGTGTCCAGCTTCCTTCCCTTATAGAAATCTACCAGTTCTTGAGAGATGGGTCTCTAGCTTTTGCTTACATGCATTTAGCAGTAAAGTATGCACCTTGAAAGAGACCATTCTGTTTAAAAGTAGCATTATCTGTTATAAAATTCTTTTCCCCTTTTCTGGTTTGGAAACTGCGACTCAGAGCATTTTAGTGACTCATCCACAGGCATACAACGAGGTCTCTGCAGAGCCAGCACTGGAACTCAGCTTTCCTAATTCTTAATCAAGTGCTTTTTCCTTGCTATGAAACTACAGAGGATAAATTTTTTTCCAGTTTTATTTGACTACCATTCAGATATTTGAAATGCCTCCCCATTATTCTCCTTTCCAATCCAAACATCCCCTCATGTGATTAGGTTTCCAGACCCTTTCCTATTTACCCTAACCTGGCATGCTTCATGTGGTCAATGCCCAGAAAGGAATTCAATACTCTAGTTGTGGTCTGGCTGTGCAGAATACACTGAACCGATTACCTCCCCTCTTCTGTACACAAGTATTTGTTAATGCCACCTCTGTTTGCATCATTTCTTTCTGGTAGCACATAGTGGGCTCATCTCTCTCTCTCTCTCTCTCTCTCTCTCTCTCTCTCTCTCTCTCTCTCTCTCTCTCACTCACACACACACACACACACACACACACACACACACACACACACTGCCTTCACCAGTGCAGCTCAAGTCTCATTTAACTTTATAGCTAAATTATTTTAACTTTACAGGGCAAAGTTAGAATGATCTATTCCACAGTTAGACATTTGTTTCAGTGAGTAATATGCTCATAGTATGCTAAGGATGTAGTTCTATTCCATTATTTCTCAAAAGATTAATTTTGAAGGAACCATTGTGAAATGTGTTGTAAAAGTGGTCTGCTATTTTTTCATGGATTTGAAGAAACAGAGGCAAAAGTTTTCATAGTAAACAAAAAATAGAGAAGAAGCAAGGAGAAACAGTCACTGGATTATATAGAAAAACAAAACATGTATATGTATGTATGTTATAAAAGTATGTGATAAATATATATTATAAAAATAGGGCTTCCCTGGTGGCGCAGTGGTTGAGAGTCCGCCTGCCGATGCAGGGGACACGGGTTCGTGCCCCGGTCCGGGAGGATCCCACGTGCCGCGGAGCGGCTGTGCCCGTGAGTCATGGCCGCTGGACCTGTGCGTCCGGAGGCTGTGCTCCGCAGCGGGAGAGGCCGCGGCAGTGAGAGGCCCGCGCACCGCCAAAAAATAAAAATAAAAAAAATAAAAAATAAACATATATTCACATATACATTTATGTGTATATAAAATATGTACATACATATAAACTATACACACACAAAAATGTATATGTGTGTATAAAGTACACATACATATAAACATACATATAAAATATACATATGTGTGTATATATATATGTATATATGTGTGTGTGTGTGTGTGTGTGTGTGTATATATATATATATATATATATATATGGAATCCTCATGGAGAAGTCATTCCAAATACACATATAGTGGTTTTAGGGGAGTGACTTAGAAAGACCATGGCTTTAATGGAATGCAGGAGTTTAAAACCCAAAATAGGCTTAGAACCAAGTCCTAGGAATAGTGGCTTATTCCTGGCAAGTAGAGGTAGATTTACCACAGAAGGGTCTTAGACTTGAAATTATTAAGGATAATAATTAGTAACTACATATTGATGAGCAGCTGAAAAATTACTGGAACCGTCTTGTGGTATTTCTGTGAAGAATTTAAAATAAAAAGAATGGTATAGTAACAGTTAATTTTAGTGATGATGTTACTGAGTGTGTACCTATGTGTTGATTTATTTTAAATCTTGATCTTATTTGCATGTCCTAGTATTTTAAGTAGAAATGAGGAATTAGAATTATGTTACTAATATGGGTAGAAAATGCAATAGTACTTAATAAATGGCTTTATAACTGCATCTCAGCTTTTTACATTTGAAGAAAGCTATTTTACCTATCTATGGTTAGTACAGACTGTTCACTTAGTAGGAGTTATGCTATGAGCAAGTATGGACTTGTCCAGGGGATACAGCTTGCTTTACAAGCCCAACGGTTTTTCTCACATATTCATTACTCACACGTTTGCTCTTGAAGACAGTCCTTCTGCCTTGGCTTGAGGCAGTGTGGAGTAAGAGAGAGCTCCTGAACCTGCCTTGTGTAAGCCTGGCTCAGAGCCTAGTGATATTGCTTCTGCGTCAAGGGAACTTTGGTGAGTCACAATCATGGAGACTCAGTTTGTCTATTGATGAAACAAACAAAAAATACATACCTCACATGGTTGTTTTAAGACTAAAAGAAATAATACACGTGTAATCGTTATAAACCTGGAGCCCATTTGTCCATTTCAGAGCAAGTTAGTTGAAGAAACACAGCGGCAAAAATTTAATTGAAAACAAATCCCTCAAATGTTTTATTTAATATTTCAAAAACTGTGAAGAGGATTCAAGTACATAATACATCCTACCATCTATTTAAATTTCCTTTATTCTTTTGCTTACTTCTCTTGTATCGCCATCTTCCCCTAAGTACCTTGCTCAATGGTTCCTTAAAATTTCTTTCTATATCCAGCCCACAGCTGTTTTTTTTCTCCCTGTTCCTTCTCCCCCAACCCCACCCCCTTTGTATACTTTTTATTATATAAATGGATTTTACCACTCTCCCCATGAAAAAGTATCCTTCTTTTTAGGGGTGTGTGTGTGTGTGTGTGTGTGTGTGTGCGCGCGCGTGTGTTGTCTATATATTTGGGGTGGGCATTAGACGAGTTGGTAATTACAGTCTTCTCTTTAGCAGGCTGGAGAAAAAAAGGTCATTATTTTTACATGACATGTATAAAAACACTTTTTCAAATGTCATACAAATTTTTCTTGGCAGGGGAGCCAAGCCTGTGCTATATATATGAGGGAGATGGGATATGTGAACCTTTTGAGAAGGAAACCAGCATCACAGACTGTGGCCTCTATACTCCCAAAGGATACCTGGATCAGTGGGCTACCCAAGCTTATTCTTCTCACGAAGATAAGAAGAAGTGTCCTGTTTCCTTGGTAACTGGAGAACCTCCTTCCATGGTAAGTTAAGCCAGAAGAATAGAGTCAAGGCTGAACAAAATTGTGAAGTGATTCCCCCAGATACTTAATGTGAGCATACATTTTTTTCTCCTCACTTTGACACCAAATTTAGTTCTTAATGCACTCAGAATAGGATAATGTTAAATGAAAAGCTTCTAGACTAGCAATTAAATCTCATCCCTCACCCTCACCCCACTTACATTCACTGGTTTTCATCTAGGAACCTTTGACTATGCAATAGCTGACTTCAAGTTACACAAAAGCATCTCAAAATTAGTCTTAGAATACACATATCAGAAATTACACTTGGGCTTTGTGTTTGGGAAAATTTATTTTAAAAGAAGAAAAAGAAGCAGTAAAGAGTCAGAATACCTGGATAACACTATTGGATCTACCAGTATTATTATGATTATTACTAAGTCAGATTTGACATGTCACTTAACCTCTCTGGGCCCCAATTTTCTCATATGTAAAATGGGTATAATAATACCTTTTGCATTTAACTCAGTGGTTTATTACAAGGATCAAATGAAATTTAAAATATGTATTAAAGATCAAAGTATAATTTTTTAATTTTTTTTTTTCGGTACGTGGGCCTCTGACTGTTGTGGCCTCCCCCGTTGCGGAACACAGCCTCCGGACGTGCAGGCCCAGCAGCCATGGCTCACGGGCCTAGCCGCTCCGCGGCATGTGGGATCTTCCCAGACCGGGGCACGAACCCGTGTCCCCTGCATCGGCAGGTGGACTCTCAACCACTGCGCCACGAGGGAAGCCCCCAAAGTATTTGATTTAAATAATTTTTATTATTAAAGAAATTTGAGAGTGAGTACTAAAAACAAATCCGTAGGTATACAATTTTCCATGAATATCTACCTAAATAAATAGAAGATCTTCTGAGGACTCTGAGGACTGACTTCTATGAATCATAATTAAGTACCTAAAAGAAGATTAAGGGCTTTAGTTTTTGGATACTATTCTGGATGTTTCCATTGCCAAATAAACTCTTTCATTCATTATAACAATAAGCAATATAGTCATTTCAACAGAAGTAAGATTTAGCTCTCTAGGTGTATTAGGCCAGGATAGAATTACTGGAGTTTAGCCTTGAGGAGATACCCCCAGACGATTGAGGAACCAGCCAAGGTTGGTGCTGTGGTTCAAGGAACTCATCAAGGACCCAGGGGTCTTTGAGATTTCACCTCTTTCTATCCTTGGCTTGCAGCTTTCTTCCTCAAGCTCATAAGATGACTGCTGTTCCTCCAGGCACGAAGTCATTATTTCAAGTGGGAAGAAGGGTAAAGGTCAAAGGGAGATATTCATACGTGCTAGCTGAGTCTCTTTTTATTGGGAAAATGGGAGCTTTTCGGGAACTTTGACACTATAGGCTTCCACCAACATCTCATTGGTCAGATCCAGGTCACTTCATCATCCTTAGTTGTAAGGGACCCTGAGGAGATGAGCATTTATAACTTGATACATTGTCACCTTGAACAAAATTGGAGTTTGTTAATAAGAAAGAAAGGGGAGGGCTTCCCTGGTGACGCAGTGGTTAAGAATCCGCCTGCCAATGCAGGGGACACAGGTTCGAGCCCTGGTCCGGGAAGATCTCACATGCCGCGGAGCAACTAAGCCCGTGTGCCACAAATACTGAGCCTGCGCTCTAGAGCCTGCGTGCCACAACTACTGAAGCCTGTGCACCTAGAGCCCGTGCTCCGCAACAAGAGAAGCCCACGTACCACAACGAAGAGTAGCCCGGCTTGCTGCAACCAGAGAAAGCCAGTGCACAGCAACGAAGACCCAATGCAGCCAAAAATAAATAAATAAATTTATAAAAAGAAAAAAAAAAGAAGAAAGAAAGGGGAATGGATATGGATAGGCAAGTAGCCATGCCTGCCACACTCCTTCAGCTAATTCTGGCATCTTTCTCAAGAGTTCTGGTGCCCAATGACAGGAAGCCCAGAAAACTGGGAGATTCTGAGTTAGTGACAGCTCTCTAAAGTGGCTTTTAGCCTAGCCTGTCTGTCTTCCCACAGTGAAGTGGGAAAAATTTCCTGGATTTTCTCTTTCCTGGTTCCTTTTCCCAGCTTAGTGGTTCCCTGATTCAGTAGCCTCACTCCTGGGGCCAGTGGATCCTGCCTGCTAAGGATCTAATCATCATCCTGGACAGACTTCCCTAACTAATCCTAGGAGCAGTTGCCTGAAATGTGCCAGGACAATTCGTTGAGCAAGATCCTTGGGTCGTCAGTGGGCTGTGAGTTGTCATGTGTATTCTTCTACCCTGGTAAAGTTATATCTTGAGGCTAACGGAGAGCACTGAGACATTCTTCTACATTGAGAAAAGTTTTCTGCCGATAATGTGATCATTAGGCATTCAGAAAGAGAGGAAAACTTTGGTTTCAAGCTGGAGAGTTTCATTGTCTTTACTTACCTCTCACCCTCCACATTTAATTGTTGGTTGAAATTGCGTTTCAGATTTGCACATCATACCGTCCAGATTTACCAGAGCACCGTCCACTTACTGGCTGGTTTCCCTGTGTCACCAGTGGAAATAGCCCTCAGGATGAAGGGAGTAAGCAGCTAAAAGGTAGCCTGGAGAGAGAGGATGAGGTTTGGCTCAAAGTAAGTGGCCCAAATGGATTTTTGTGAAGGCTGTGGATAGATTGTGCATGTGTGTGTGTATAAATGATGCATTGGAATGGCTTGCCAGGAGATTTCCTTTTATCATCGCAAAGTTTTTACATCTTGAATTTATTTTCATCTCTCTTTGAATGTTGGACTTCTCTTTATAAGCAATCATTTTATCAAAGTATAATGTACACACAGAAAAGTACAGAAATGCACAGATCAATAATTTTCTTACAAAGTAAACATCCTCTCTAACCACCACACAGATCAAGAAACAGAAAATTAACATCACCCCCCAAAAGGCTCTCTCATTCCCCATCTCATTTATTACATGACAGAGGCATCTACTATTTTTACTTCTGCCACCATAGATTAGTTTTGCCTGTTTGCATTTTATGTAAAAAACTTTCCAGTAATGTACTATTTGTGTCTGATTCTTTCTTACTCAACTTTATTTGTGGGATTCATCGTGCTGCTTTACTTAGCAGAAAAGTTCATTTCCATTACTGTGTAGAATTCCAGTGCATGAATATGTCATACTTTATTTAACCATATTGATGGACATATAGTTTATTTCTAGGTTTTCTGTACTGTGTATTACAAATAGTTCTGCTATAAACACTTCTGTACATTTCTTTTGGTGAATGTATATAAACAATTGGATATATTTGGAACTGCTAGATCATAGTTAGGCAGCTGACCAGCTTTAGTAGATAATCCCGAATGATTTTCCACTTGGTTGTACTAGATTATACTCCCACCAGAGGCCTATGAGTATTCCAGTTGCTTTACATTTTCACCATTACTTGATATTTAAAATATTTAAAAGTCTTCATTTTGGCCATTCTGTTGGGTATGTAAATGTACCTCCCTGAGGTTTCAATTTGTATTCACATGTTGACTAATGAGATTAGGAGACTTTTACATGTATATTGGTCATTTGTAGATTCTTCTTTTTTTTTTTCTTTTTATCTGAAGGGCATATTAAAGTCTTTTGCTCAATTTTCTATTGGACTGTCTGTCATTTTCTTCTTAATTTATATGATTTCTTTACAATTTTCTGAATGTAAATCCTGTTCCAGTTATATGTTATTTAATATTTTCCAACACTCTGTGGCTTACTTATTTTTACTCTTAATGGTATATTTAGATGAACAGAGTTCTAAATTTTACTAAAATTCAAATTATCTTCCTTTTTCTTTATGGTTAGTGCTTGTCGTGTACTGTATTTAATAGTCTTTGCCTACCACAAAGATATACTTTCCTATGTTATCTTCTAGAAATGTTATTGTTTTACATTTTATATGTAGGTGTACAATCCATTGGAATTTTTGTGTATTGTGTGAGGTAGGGATCAAGATTTTTTCTCCCTAGACCTAGAACTACCATTACTCAAACTAAAATTTTCTTTTCCCCTCTTTGCTGCACTGTGTCACCTTTATCGCAGATAAACTGGCAATATGTATGTGGAGGTCTGTTTATTGTGGAGATTCTACATCTTTTTTGTATATCTGTATACAGACTGATCTGTATATCCTTGCATCAGTGTTACATCTTAATTACTGTACATTTTTTATGAGTCTTAAAATCAAATAATGTAAGTCTTAAACTTGTTCCTTTTTTTCCTGATTGTATTGGCTATTCTTGGTCCTCTGAATTTTCATATAAATTTTGGAATCAGCTTCAATTTTCACACATAGGAAAAAAAAACCTGATGCAATTTTGACTGGGATTTTATTGAACCTCTGAGTCAATTTGGGGAGAGTTTTCTCTTTAAAATACTGTCTTCTAACATTTTCTTTGAGTTACTTAAGTCTTTAATTTCTCTTAATGTTTTATAGTTTTCTGAGAAAAAGGGAGTTGAATTTTATTTATCAAATGCTTTTTCTGCCTCCACTGAGGTGACCATATTATTTTCCCCTTTGTTCTGTCACTGTCTTGGTATACATTGATAAATGTTTAAATGTTAAATCAACATTAGATACCTGGGGAAAAAAATAACAACTTGGAGGCTATGTATAATCCTTTGCCAATAGTTTTGGATCCTATTTGTGAATATTTTAAGTGTTTTTTTCATTTATATTCATTAGAGATTGGTTCCTACTTTTTTTTTTTTTTTTTTAATTTTACTATCTTGTCAGGTTTTATGATGAAGGCTAGGTTTGACTCCCAGAGTAAGTTTCCTTTTTTCACCAGTTTTCTGGAACATTTTGTGAAAGGTTGATGTTAATTTTTGAGGAATTCATCAGTAAAGGTATCTGAGTCTGTGTTTTCTTTAAGGAAAATATTTAAATATGTGTTAAAATTTTAAACCAAATATTGAAAAATTTGGGTTTTTTATTTCTTCTTAGGTCAACTTTGGTAAGTTGAGTTTTCCACCAAGTAATTAGTCCATTTTTTCTAAAATTTCGAATTTATTGGCATTAAGTTTTTTGTAATGTTCTCTTACTTTATTTGTAATATTTCCAAGCTCCCCAGGACTTTTTTCATTTATGCTATTGTTAATTTTTGGCTTCTCTCTTTTATTTTTTTGCTCAATCTTCCTAAAGATTTATCAGTTTTATTAATCTTTTATTAATGTTTTTATAGAACCAAAGAATATATATGTGTGTATATATGTATTCTTATATATATAAATATACATATATGAACATAAAAGGAAGGAAATAATGAAAATAACATTATTTCCTTCCTTTTATGTTTACATTTAACTTGCTCTACTTTTTCTACTAACTTGAGATGATGCTTAAATAATTAATTTTTAGCTTCTTTCTTTTTAAAATATGTGCATTAAGGCCACAAGTTTCCTTCTAAGTGTGACTTTAGCGACATACTACAAGTTTCACATCTTATTTCTGTTATCCAGTTCAAACATATTTTCTAATTTTTATTTAATTTTTTGATCCCTGAGTTATTTATAAGTATGCTGATGAACTTCCAAACATTTATGGATTTTCTGGTTACCTTTTTATTTTTGACTTATAGCTAGAGTCTTCTGTGGTCAAAGATTATATTTGGTATGGTTTCAAACCTTTTTAATTTGTTGACCCTTGAATTACGGAATAGCATCTGGTTAATATTGATAAATATTACATGTACTTTGAAAGAAATATGTAATCTGAAATTATTGGATATAGCATTCTATGTATTTAACATAGATCAAGTTCATCCATCATGTCATTAAAATTTCCTATATCATATATATAATCTATGATATATACATATTTTCCCTGATATTTTGTATACTGTTTCCATCAGTTACTGTGAGATATGGGTCAGACTTTCTTACCATAGTCTTGAATTTGTCTGTTTCTCTTATTTTTGTCAGTTTTTTGATTTATATATTTTGAAACTATATTATTAAATATGCAGGCAATTCTCACTTTGTAGTGTGGGACCACAAAATGACCATGTATCCTAAAACTATACAAAGCAAACTCAGTAATGATGGGAAAAATTATAATAGTTACATGACCTTTTTGACACGATATTAAAAACTCTCTTATTTTCAGAAATATATGTGAAAGGAAGTGAAAAAATAGTAAATTTTAGTTCATTATAATTTAAAAAAACATTACAAACAGAGAATTAAAGTGTTTCATTTCTTTGTTTAAAAAAAAGAAAACTACCAAGTATAGTTTGAACAGTGCTTGCCTTTTTTTTTTTTTTTTTTTGCTTCATATGACTTACATTACAAAGCAAGCAGTTTTTCTGTGCCTTTGTGAATTGTCATATTCCTTTCTAAGTTTGAGCAGCTTCCAACATTTTATAGTACTTTGCACTTTTAATGTTATGAAGCGTCTCTGAGAGTTCTTTTAATGTGAATTTTTTCCTGGCATCATTTCCTCTGGGACATCTTCATCCTTTTTGTCACAACCACTTTTCTCATTTTTGCTGATCATTTCACTTTCACTAAGTTCCTCTGGCTGCAAATCCAGTCTCTCAAATGGCAGCAGCATCAGCATTCCCACACTCAGCTCTTTCGTCTATAACTCTATTTACCTTTAATTCAAATTTCACCTCAAGCATTATAATTTTTTGTTTCTTTGCTGTACTTTCATCCTTGCTGGCTGATCCCCTCTTTTGATTATCCATGTTTGTGAAATGTCACATGGGTAAAATGTCACTGGGAGATGAGGCAACACACATGCACACTTTTCTGCCTCTGTGTGAACTGAATAACAGATACACAGTAAACGATCAATGACAGTTTGAAAGAAGTGATGTAATTGGTCACTGATCATGATGCTCAGTTGTTATTTACATGGTGATTTGTGGATGGAAAGACTATTAATGGAGTTTGTACTTTCTACAGTTACAATTATTTTTTGGTAACTGAAATTTGAATCATATCGTTGGGACTCTGGTATTATATAACTAAATTGTGATAACTGATATTTTTGTATATGGAAACTGTGTAAAGTGAAACTACTGTCAGTAGATAATTTTAGAATTTTTATATCTTCCTGGTGGATTATCTCTTCTAACACTAAGAAACGTCTCTTTATCTCTAAGAATATTTTTTTAATAGATCTTTATTGGAGTGTAACTGCTTCACAATACTGTGTTAGTTTCTGTTGCACAACAAAGCGAATCAGCCGTATGCATACCCATGTCCCCATATCCCCTCCCTCTTGAGCCTCCCTCCGAATCCTCCTCTCCCTCCCCTCTAGGTCATTGCATAGCACCGACCTTATCTCCCTGAGCTATGCTGCTTCTTTCCACTAGCTATTTTACATTAGGTAGTGTATATAGGTCAATGCTACTCTCACTTCGCCCCAGCTTCCCCCTGACCCCAGGTCATCAAGTCCATTCTCTATGTCTACATCTTTCTTACTGCCCTGAAAATAGCTTCATCAGTACCATTTTTTAAAATTTAGATTCCATATATGTGCGTTAGCATACAGTATTTGTTTTTCTCTTTCTGACTTACTTCACTCTGTATGACAGACTCCAGGTCCATCCACCTCACTACAAATAACTCAATTTCGTTTCTTTTAGTGACTGAGAAATATTCCATTGTATATATGTGCCACACCTTCTTTATCCATTTATCTGTCGATGGACATTTAGGTTGGTTCCATGTCCTGGTTATTGTAAATACTGCTGCAGTGAACATTGTGGTACATGTCTCTTTTTGAATTATGGTTTTCTCTGGGTATATGCCCAGTAGTGGGATTGCTGGGTCATATGGTAGTTCTATTTTTAGTTTTTTAAGGAACCTCCATACTGTTTTCCATAGTGGTTGTATCAATTTACATTCCCACCAACACTGCAGGAAGGTTCCCTTTTCACCACATGCTTTCTAGCATTTATTGTTTCTAGATTTTTTGATAATGGCCATTCTGACTGGCCTGTGGTGATATCTCACTATAGTTTTGATTTACATTTCTCTAATAATTAGTGATGTTGAGCAGCTTTTCATGTGCCTCTTGGCCATCTGTATGTCTTCCTTGGTGAAATGTCTATTTAGGTCTTCCAACCATTTTTTAATTGGATTGTTTGTTTTTTGATATTGAGCTCCATGAGCTGTTTATACATTTTGGAGAGTAATCCTTTGTCTGTTGTTTCATGTGCAAATATTTTCTCCCATTCTGAGCATTGTCTTTTTGTCTTGTTTATGGTTTCCTTTGCTGTGCAAAAGCTTTTAAGTTTAATTAAGTCCCATTTGTTTATTTTTGTTTTTATTTCCATTACTCTAGGAGGTGTGTCAAAAAATATCTTGCTGTAGATTATGTCAAAGAGTGTTTTTCCTGTGTTTTCTTCTAAGTGTTTTATAGTGTCTGGTCTTACATTTAGGTCTTTAATCCATTTGGAGTTTATTTTTGTGTATGGTGTTAGGTCGTGTTCTAATTTCATTCTTTTACATGTAGCTGTCCAGTTTTCCCAGCACCACTTATTGAAGAGACTGTCTTTTCTCCATTGTATATTCTTGCCTCCTTTGTTGTAAATTAGGTGACCATATGTACGTGGGTTTATCTCTGAGCATTCTATCCTGTACCACTGATCTATATTTCTGTTTTTGTGCCAGTACCGTACTGTCTTGATATACTGTATAGTTTGAGATCAGGGAGACTGATTCCTCCAACTCCGTTTTTCTTTCTCAAGTTCGCTTTGGCTATTTGGGGTCTTTTGTGTTTCTATACAAATTGTAAAATTTTTTGTTCTAATTCTGTGAAGAATGCCAATTGGTAGTTTGATAGAGATTGCATTGAATCTGTAGATTGCTTTGGGTAGTATAGTCATTTTCACAATATTGATTCTTCCAATCCAAGAACGTGGTATATTTCTCCATCAGTTTATGTCATCATCGATTTCTTTCATCTGTTGTTTTGTAGTTTTTTGAGTAAGTCTTTCACCTCCTTAGGCAGGTTTATTACTAGGTATTTTATTCATTTTGTTGTGATGGTAAATGGGATTGTTTCCTAAATTTCTGTTTCTAATTTTTCATTGTTGGTGTATAGGAATGCCAGAGATTTCTGCGCATTCATTTTGTATCCTGTAACCTCACCAAATTCACTGATTAGTTCTAGTAGTTTTCTGGTGGCATAGTTAGGATTTTCTAGGTATAGTATCATGCCATCTGCAAACAGTGACAGTTTTACTTCTTCTTTTCCAATTTGTACTCCTCTTATTTCTTTTTCTTCTCTGATTGTCATGGCTAGTACTTCCAAAATTATGTTGAATAAGAGTGGCAAGAGCGGATATCCTTGTCCTGTTCCTGGTCTTAGTGGAAATGCTTTCAGTTTTTCACCATTGCGTATGATGCTTGCTGTGGGTTTGTCATATATGGCCTTTATTATGTTGAGGTAGATTCACTCTATGCCCATTTTCTTGAGAGTTTTTATCATAAATTGGTGTTGAATTTTGTCAAAAGCTTTTTCTGCATCTATTGAGATGATTGTATGGTTTTTATTCCTTAATTTGATAATGTGGTGTATCACACTGACTGATTTGTGTATATTGAAAAATCATTGCATCCCTGGGATAAATCTCACTTGATCATGGTATATGATCCTTTTAATATGTTGTTGGATTCTGATTGCTAGTATTTTGTTGAGGATTTTTGCATCTATGTTCATCATTGTTATTGGTCTATAATTTTCTTTTTTTGTGATATCTTTTTCTGCTTTTGGTATCAGGGTGATGGCGGCTTTGTAGAATGAATTTGGGAGTGTTTCTCCCTCTGCAATTTTTTGGAAGAGTTTGAGAATGGTGGGTGTTAACTCTTCTCTTAATGTTTGATAGAATTTGCCTGTAGAGCCCTCTGGTCCTGGACTTCTGTTTGTTGGAAGATTTTAAATTACAGTTTTAATTTCATGTCTTGTGATAGGTCTGTTTATATTTTCTAATTCTTCCTAGTTCAGTCTTGGAAAATTGTACCTTTCCAAGAATTTGTCTGTTTCTTCATGGTTGTCCATTTTATTGGCATATAGTTGTTGGTAGTAGTCTCTTATAGTCCTCTGCATTTCTGTGGTGTCAGTTGTGATTTCTCCTTTTTCATTTCTAATTTTATTGATACGCATCCTCTTCCTTTTTTTCTTGATGAGTCTGGCTAAGAGTTTATCAATTTTATCTTCTCCAGAATCAGTTGTTAGTTTTATTGATCTTTGCTATTGTTTTCTTCATTTCTATTTCATTTATACCTGCTCTGATCTTTATGAGTTCTTTCCTTCTATTGACTTTGGGTTTTCTTTGTTCTCCTTTTTCTAGTTGTCTTAAGTGTAGGGTGAGATTGTTTATCTGAGATTTTTCTTGTTTCTTGAGATGAGATTGAATTGCTATAAACTTCCCTCTTAGAACTGCTTTTGCTGCATCCCATAGCTATTGGGTCATCGTGTTTTTGTTGTCATTTGTTTCTATCTATTTTTTTTTTTTTAACATCTTTATTGGAGTATAATTGCTTTACAATGGTATGTTAGTTTCAGCTTCACAACAAAATGAATCAGTTATACATATACATATATTCCCATATCTCTTCCCGCTTGCGTCTCCCTCCCTCCCACCCTCCCTATCCCACCCCTCCAGGTGGTCACAAAGCACCGAGCTGATCTCCCTGTGCTATGCGGCTGCTTCCCACTAGCTATCTACCTTACGTTTGGTAGTGTATATATGTCCATGCCTCTTTATCGCTTTGTCACCGTTTACCCTTCCCCCTCCCCATAGTCTCAAGTCCATTCTCTAGTAAGTCTGTGTCTTTATTCCTGTTTCAACCCTAGGTTTTTCATGACATTTTTTTTTTTAAATTCCATATATATGTGTTAGCATACGGTATTTGTCTCTCTCTTTCTGACTTACTTCACTCTGTATGACAGACTCTAGGTCTATCCACCTCATTACAAATAGCTCAATTTCGTCTCTTTTTATGGCTGAGTAATATTCCATTGTATACATGTGCCACATCTTCTTTATCCATTCATCCGATGATGGACACTTAGGTTGTTTCCATCTCTGGGCTATTGTAAATAGAGCTGCAATGAACATTTTGGTACATGACTCTTTTTGAATTATGGTTTTCTCAGGGTATATGCCCAGTAGTGGGATTGCTGGGTCATATGGTAGTTCTATTTGTAGCTTTTTAAGGAACCTCCATACTGTTCTCCACAGTGGCTGTATCAATTTACATTCCCACCAACAGTGTAAGAGGGTTCCCTTTTCTCCACACCCTCTCCAGCATTTATTGTTTGTAGATTTTTTGATGATGGCCATTCTGACCGGTGTGAGATGACATCTCATTGTAGTTTTGATTTGCATTTCTCTAATGATTAATGATGTTGAGCATTGTTTCATGTGTTTGTTGGCAATCTGTATATCTTCTTTGGAGAAATGTCTATTTAGGTCTTCTGCCCATTTTTGGATTGGGTTGTTTGTTTTTCTGTTATTAAGCTGCATGAGCTGCTTATAAATTTTGGAGATTAATCCTTTGTCAGTTGCTTCATTTGCAAATATTTTCTCCCATTCTGAGGGTTGTCTTTTGGTCTTCTTTATGGTTTCCTTTGCTGCGCAAAAGCTTTTAAGTTTCATTAGGTCCCATTTGTTTACTTTTGTTTTTATTTCCATTTCTCTAGGCGGTGGATCAAAAAGGACCTTGCTGTGATTTATGTCATAGAGTGTTCTGCCTATGTTTTCCTCTAAGAGTTTGATAGTTTCTGGCCTTACATTTAGGTCTTTAATCCATTTTGAGCTTATTTTTGTGTATGGTGTTAGGGAGTGATCTAATCTCATACTTTTACATGTAGCTGTCCAGTTTTCCCAGCACCACTTATTGAATAGGCTGTCCTTTCTCCACTGTACATTTCTGCCTCCTTTGTCAAAGATAAGGTGACCATATGTGCGTGGGTTTATCTCTGGGCTTTCTATCCTGTTCCATTGATCTATCTTTCTGTTTTTGTGCCAGTACCATACCGTCTTGGTAACTGTAGCTTTGTAGTATAGTCTGAAGTCAGGGAGCCTGATTCCTCCAGTTCCTTCTTTCGTTCTCAAGATTGCTTTGGCTATTCGGGGTCTTTTGTGTTTCCATACAAATTGTGAAATTTTTTGTTCTAGTTCTGTGAAAAATGCCAGTGGTAGTTTGATAGGGATTGCATTGAATCTATAGATTGCTTTGGGTAGTAGAGTCATTTTCACAATGTTGATTCTTCCAATCCAAGAACATGGTATATCTCTCCATCTATTTGTATCATCTTTAATTTCTTTCATCAGTGTCTTATAATTTTCTGCATACAGATCTTTTGTCTCCTTAGGTAGGTTTATTCCTAGATATTTTATTCTTTTTGTTGCAATGGTAAATGGGAGTGTTTTCTTGATTTCACTTTCAGATTTTTCATCATTACTATATAGGAATGCCAGAGATTTCTGTGCATTAATTTTGTATCCTGCCACTTTACCAAATTCATTGATTAGCTCTAGTAGTTTTCTGGTAGCATCTTTAGGGTTCTCTATGTATAGGATCATGTCATCTGCAAACAGGGACAGCTTTACTTCTTCTTTTCCGATTTGGATTCCTTTTATTTCCTTTTCTTCTCTGAATGCTGTGGCTAAAACTTACAAAACTATGTTGAATAAGAGTGGTGAGAGTGGGCAACCTTGTCTTGTTCCTGATCTTAGTGGAAATGCTTTCAGTTTTTCACCATTGAGGATGATGTTTGCTGTGGGCTTGTCATATATGGCCTTTATTATGTTGAGGAAAGTTCCCTCTATGCCTACTTTCTGCAGGGTTTTTATCATAAATGGGTGTTGAATTTTGTCAAAAGCTTTCTCTGCATCTATTGAGATGATCATATGGTTTTTCTCCTTCAGTTTGTTAATATGGTTTATCACATTGATAGATTTGCATATATTGAAGAATCCTTGCATTCCTGGAATAAACCCCACTTGATCATGGTGTATGATCCTTTTAATGTGCTGTTGGATTCTGTTTGCTAGTATTTTGTTGAGGATTTTTGCATCTATGTTCATCAGTGATATTGGCCTGTAGTTTTCTTTCTTTGTGACATCCTTGTCTGGTTTTGGTATCAAGGTGATGGTGGCCTCGTAGAAGGAGTTTGGGAGTGTTCCTCCCTCTGCTATATTTTGGAAGAGTTTGAAAAGGATAGGTGTTAGCTCTTCTCTAAATGTTTGATAGAATTCGCCTGTGAAGCCATCTGGTCCTGGGCTTTTCTTTGTTGGAAGATTTTTAATCACAGTTTCAATTTCAGTGCTTGTGATTGGTCTGTTCATATTTTCTATTTCTTCCTGATTCAGTCTTGGCAGGTTGTGCATTTCTAAGAATTTGTCCATTTCTTCCAGATTGTCCATTTTATTGGCATAGAGTTGCTTGTAGTAATCTCTCATGATCTCTTTTATTTCTGCAGTGTCAGTTGTTACCTCTCCTTTTTCATTTCTAATTCTATTGATTTGAGTCTTCTCCCTTTTTTTCTTGATCAGTCTGGCTAGTGGTTTATCTATTTTGTTTATCTTCTCAAAGAACCAGCTTTTAGTTTTATTGATCTTTGCTATTGTTTCCTTCATTTCTTTTTCATTTATTTCTGATCTGATTTTTATGATTTCTTTCCTTCTGCTAGCTTTGGGGTTTTTTGGTTCTTCTTTCTCTTAATTGCTTGAGGTGCAAGGTTAGGTTGTTTATTCGAGATGTTTCCTGATTCTTAAGGTGGGCTTGTATTGCTATAAACTTCCCCCTTAGAACTGCTTTTGCTGCATCCCACAGGTTTTGGGTCGTTGTGTCTCCATTGTCATTTGTTTCTAGGTATTTTTTGATTTCCTCTTTGATTTCTTCAGTGATCACTTCATTATTACGTAGTGTATTGTTTAGCCTCCATGTGTTTGTATTTTTTACAGATCTTTTCCTGTAATTGATATCTAGTCTCATGGCGTTGTGGTCAGAAAAGATACTTGATACAATTTCAATTTTCTTAAATTTGCCAAGGCTTGATTTGTGACCCAAGATATGATCTATCCTGGAGAATGTTCCATGAGCACTTGAGAAAAATGTGTATTCTGTTGTTTTTGGATGGAATGTCCTATAAATATCAATTAACTCCATCTCGTTTAATGTATCATTTAAAGCTTGTGTTTCCTTATTTATTTTCATTTTGGATGATCTGTCCATTGGTGAAAGTGGGGTGTTAAGGTCCCCTACTATGAATGTGTTACTGTCGATTTCCCCTTTTATGGTTGTCAGTATTTGCCTTATGTATTGAGGTGCACCTATGTTGGGTGCATAAATATTTACAATTGTTATATCTTCCTCTTGGATCGATCCCTTGATCATTATGTAGTGTCCTTCTTTGTCTCTTCTAATAGCCTTTGTTTTAAAGTCTATTTTGTCTGATATGAGAATTGCTACTCCAGCTTTCTTTTGGTTTCCATTTGCATGAAATACCTTTTTCCATCCCCTTACTTTCAGTCTGTATGTGTCTCTAGGTCTGAAGTGGGTCTCTTGTAGACAGCAAATATATGGGTCTTGTTTTTGTATCCATTCAGCCAATCTGTGTCTTTTGGTGGGAGCATTTAGTCCATTTACATTTAAGGTAATTATCGATATGTGTGTTCCTATTCCCATTTTCTTAATTGTTTTGGGTTCGTTATTGTAGGTCCTTTCCTTCTTTTGTGTTTCTTGCCTAGAGAAGTTCCTTTAGCAGTTGTTGTAGAGCTGGTTTGGTGGTGCTGAACTCTCTCAGCTTTTGCTTGTCTGTAAAGGTTTTAATTTCTCCATCATATCTGAATGAGATCCTTGCTGGGTAGAGTAATCTTGGTTGCAGGTTTTTCTCCTTCAACACTTTCAATATGTCCTGCCACTCCCTTCTGGCTTGCAGAGTTTCTGCTGAAAGATCAGCTGTTAACCTTATGGGGATTCCCTTGTGTGTTATTTGTTGTTTTTCCCTTGCTGCTTTTAATATGTTTT
The DNA here is from genome assembly GCF_937001465.1 of Orcinus orca. Classification (NCBI taxonomy): domain Eukaryota; kingdom Metazoa; phylum Chordata; class Mammalia; order Artiodactyla; family Delphinidae; genus Orcinus; species Orcinus orca. Next base: position 54,446,730 of record NC_064559.1, on the reverse strand, counting down.
CTTTGTATTTAATTTTTGACAGTTTGATTAATATGTGTCTTGGCGTATTTCTCCTTGGATTTATCCTGTATGGGACTCTCTGTGCTTCCTGGACTTGATTAACTATTTCCTTTCCCATATTAGGGAAGTTTTCAACTATAATCTCTTCAAATATTTTCTCAGTCCCTTTCTTTTTCTCTTCTTCTTCTGGAACCCCTATAATTCGAATGTTGGTGCGTTTAATGTTGTCCCAGAGGTCTCTGAGACTGTCCTCAGTTCTTTTCATTCTTTTTTCTTTATTCTGCTCTGCAGTAGTTATTTCCACTATTTTATCTTCCAGGTCACTTATCCGTTCTTCTGCCTCAGTTATTCTGCTATTGATCCCATCTAGAGTACTTTTAATTTCATTTATTGTGCTGTTCATCGTTGCTTGTTTCATCTTTAGTTCTTCTAGGTCCTTGTTAACTGATTCTTGCAATTTGTCCATTCTATTGTCCATTCTATCTCCAAGATTTCGGATCAACCTTACTATCATTATTCTGAATTCTTTTTCAGGTAGACTGCCTATTTCCTCTTCATTTGTTAGGTCTGGTGGGTTTTTATCTTGCTCCTTCATCTGCTGTGTGTTTTTCTGTCTTTTCATTTTGCTTATCTTACTGTGTTTGGGGTCTCCTTTTTTGCAGGCTGAAGGTTCGTAGTTCCTGTTGTTTTTTGTGTCTGTCCCCAGTGGCTAAGGTTGGTTCAGTGGGTTGTGTAGGCTTCCTGGTGGAGGGTGCTAGTGCCTGTGTTCTGGTGGATGAGGCTGGATCTTGTCTTTCTGGTGGGCAGGTCCACGTCTGGTGGTGTGTTTTGGGGTGTCTGTAGACTTATTATGATTTTGGGCAGTCTCTCTGCTAATGGGTGGGGTTGTGTTCCTGTCTTGCTAGTTGTTTGGCATAGGATGTCCAGCACTGTAGCTTGCTGGTCGTTGAGTGAAGCTGGGTGCTGGCGTTGAGATGGAGATCTCTCGGAGATTTTTGCTGTTTGATATTATGTGCAGCTGGGGGGCCTCTTGTGGACCAGTGTCCTGAAGTTGGCTCTCCCACCTCAGAGGCACAGCACTGACTCCTGGCTGCAGCACCAAGAGCCTTTCATCCACAGGGCTCCTTAATTTGGGATGATTCGTTGTCTATTCAGGTATTCCACAGATGCAGGGTATATCAAGTTGATTGTGGAGCTTTAATCCGCTGCTTCTGAGGCTGCTGGGAGAGATTTCCCTTTCTCTTCTTTGTTCTCACAGTTCCCAGGGGCTCAGCTTTGGATTTGGCCCCGCCTGTGCGTGTAGGTCGCCGGAGGGCGTCTGTTCTTTGCTCAGACAGGACGGGGTTAAAGGAGCCGCTGATTCGGAGGCTCTGGCTCACCCAGGCCGGGGGGGGGGGGGGGGGGGGTAGGGAGGGTCACGGAGTGAGGGGCGGGCCTGCAGCGGCAGAGGCCGGCGTGACGTTGCAGCCTGAGGCGCGCCGTGCGTTCTCCCGGGGGAGCCGTCCCTGGATCCCGGGACCCTGGCAGTGGCGGGCTGCACAGGCTCCCCGGAAGGGCGTGTGGCTAGTGACCTGTGTTCGCACACAGGCCTCCTGGCGGCGGCAGCAGCGGCCTTAGCGTCTCATGCCCGTCTCTGGGCTCCGCACTTTTAGCCGCGGCTCGCGCCCGTCCCTGGAGCTCTCTCAAGCAGCGTTCTTAATACCCTCTCCTCGTGCACCAGGAAACAAAGAGGGACGTAAAAGTCTCTTGCCTCTTCGGCAGGTCCAGACCCCTCCCCGGACTCTCTCCCGGCCAGCCGCCGGCGCACCAACGCCCTGCAGGCTGTGTTTACGCCGCCAACCTCAGTCCTCTCCCGGCGCTCCGACAAAAGCCGGAGCCTCAGCTCCCAGTCCCGCCCGCCCCAGCGGGCGAGCAGACAAGCCTCTCGGCTGGTGAGTGCCGGTCGGCCCGATCCTCTGCGCTGGAATCTGGCCGCTTTGCCCTCCGCACCCCTGTTGCTGTGCTCTCCTCCGCGGCTCCCAAGCTCCCCCACTCCGCCTCCCGAAGTCTCCACCCGCGAAGGGGCTTCCTAGTGTGTGGACACTTTTCCTCCTTCACAGCTCTCTCCCGCTGGTGCAGGACCCGTCCCTATCCTTTTGTCTCTGTTTAGTTTTTTCTTTTGCCCTAACCAGGTACGTGGGGGGTTCCTTGCCTTTGGGAGGTCTGAGGTCTTCTGCCAGCGTTCAGTAGGTGCTCCGTAGGAGTTGTTCCACGCGTAGATGTATTTCTGGTGTATCTCTCTATCTATTTTTTAAATTTCTTCTTTGATTTCTTCAGTGATCTCTTGGTTATTTAGTAGCACACTGTTTAGCCTCCATATATTTGTGGGGTTTTTTCCTTTTTTTCCCCATGTAATTGATTTCTAATCTCATAGCATGTGGTTGGAAAAGATGCTTGATATGATTTCAGTTTTCTTAAATTTTCCAAGGCTTGATTTGTGACCCAAGATGTGATCTATCCTGGAGAATGTTCCATGTGCATTTGAGAAGAAAGTGTATTCTGCCACTTTCAGGTGGAATGTCCTATAAATATCAATTAAGTCTGTCTGGTTTATTGTGTCATTTAAAGCTTGTGTTTCCTTATTTGTTTTCTGTCTGGATGATCTGTCCATTGGTGTAAGTGGGGTGTTAAAGTTCTCCACTATTATTGTGTTACTGTCTATTTCCCCTTTTATGGCTGTTAGCATTTGCCTTATGTATTGAGGTACTCCTATGTTGGGTGCATAAACATTTATAATTGTTATATCTTCTTGATTGATCTTGATCATTATGTATTGTCCCTCCTTATCTCCTATAACAGTCTTTATTTTAAAGTCTATTTTGTCTGATATGAGAACTGCTACTCCAGCTTTCTTTTGATTTCCATTTGCATGGTATATCTTTTCCATCCCTTCACTTTCAATCTGTATGTGTCTCTAGGTCTGAAGTGGATCTCTTGTAGACAGCATATATATGGGTCTTGTTTTCGTATCCATTCGGCCAGTGTGTGTCTTTTGGTTGGGACACTTAATCTGTTTGCATTCAAGGTTATCATTGATATGTATGTTCCTATTACCATTTTCTTAATTGTTTTGGGTTTGTTTTTGTGGGTCTTTTTCTCTTCATGTGTTTCCTGCCTAGAGAATTTTCTTTAGCATTTGTTGTAGAGCTGGTTTGGTGGTGCTGAATTCTCTTAGCTTTTGCATGTTTGTAAAGTTTTGATTTCTCTGTCAAATCTGAATGAGATCCTTGCTGGGTAGAGTACTTGGTTGTAGGTTTTTCTCTTTCACCTTTTTAAGTATATCCTGCCACTCCCTTCTGGCCTGCAGAGTTTCCACTGAAAAATCAGCTGATTACCTTATGGGGATTCCTTTGTATGTTATTTTTTGTTTTTCCCTTGCTGCTTTTAATATTTTTTCTTTGAATTTAATTTTTGTTAGTTTGATTAATATGGGTCTTGGTGTGTTTTCCCTAGGGTTTATCCCGTATGGCACTCTCTGTGCTTCCTGCACTTGGGTAACTATTTCCTTTCCCATGTTAGGGAAGTTTTTGACTATAATCTCTTCAAATGTTTTCTCAGACCCTTTCTTTTTCTCTTCTTCTTCTGGGACCCCTATAATTCGAATGTTGGTGCATTTAGTGTTGTCCCAGAGATCTCTGAGATTGTCGTCAGTTCTTTTCATTCTTTTTTCTTTATTCTACTCCTCAGCAGTTATTTCCACCATTTTGTCTTCCAGCTCACTTATTCGTTCTTCTGCCTCAGTTATTCTGTTATTGATTCCTTCTAGTGTTTTTTTTTTTTCATTTCATTTATTGTGTTGTTCATCTCTGTTTGTTCTTTAGTTCTTCTAGATCTTTGTTAAACATTTCTTGTATTTTCTCAGTCCATGCCTCCATTCTATTTCTGAGATTCTGGATCATCTTTACTATCATTACTCTGAATTGTTTTTCAGTTAGATTGCCTGCTTCCTCTTCATTTATTTGGTCTTGTAGGCTTTTACCTTGCTCCTTCAGCTGTGACATATATTTTGCCATCTCATTTTTTTTTTTTTAATGGGTGAGATTTTGTTCCTGTTTTACTGGTTGTTTGGCCTGAGGTTTCCAACACTGGAGTTTGTAGGCTGTTGGGTAGAGCTGGGTCCAGGTGCTGAGATGAGGACCTCTATGAGACCTCACTCTGATGAATATTCCCTGGGGTCTGAGGTTCTCTGTCAGTGCAGTGGTTCAGACTCAGAGATCCCACCACAGAGCTTTGGCCTGACCCCCGGCTCATGAACCAAGCAAGCCACATAGGGTGGCAGAAAAAAAAAAAAAGAACAATAACAAAGTAAAAAATAAAATTAGACTAGGAAACTAACAGATATGTTGGAAAGAATATAAAAATATAAATGAATCAACAACTGGAAGGTACAATTGTACCACGATAGTAGAAAAGAGGAGGACAGAAAAAAAAAAGCAAAAGGGGGAAAGGCCTTTGCTGTGGGTGGTGGGACTTAAGCAAGGGCGAGGTTTGGGCAGTGGGAAAGGCCTATGCTTAGGACCCACAGGCCTGGAAAAGGCCCTGGGAGCTGTAGGGGGAAGGGACCCAGGCGTGTCCCCCACCTCTGGTCTCAGAGGGTGGAGGACCTCACCTGGGAGCTCAGCAGGCTTCCTTGACTCAGGTGGGTGGGGCAAATGCCCTCCTCTCCTCTCCTGCTCCTCTGGTCATGGAGGGCCCCTCCCGCCTGCCTCTCCTGATCTCCCCAGCCTCCCTCATATGCCCCCAGGACCCACGCAGCCTGGAGGGGGTGGGTACCAGCCTGGGAGCTCAGCAGGCTCCCCAAGCCCAAGTGGGAGGGGCAGTCGCCCTCCACTCCTCTCCCATTTCTCCCAGAGGGCCCCTCCTACCTGCCTCTCTTGATGTCCCAGAACTCAGGGGCACTGGTCCTGTCTGGCCTCCACTTCTCCTCTGCCCTCAGTCCCTCCATGTCCTACTGGTTCACGGGTGTTCCTCCCATCTCCTTGGGCGTCAGGGTCCCTCACCAGCAGCTGGCAGGTGCCATAGTTCTGGGGAGACATTAACTCATCGTCTTTCCACACTGCCATCTTGAGTCCACCTATCTCTAAGAATATTTTTTGCTGTACTGTAAACTTTGTCTGATATTAGTATAGCTATACCTTTTTGTTAATTTGCATATTGTTTCCTCTTCCATCCTATTACTTTTAATCTTTCTGTGCAATTATATTTAATATGCTTTGTTTGAAGTCAACATATCTTTACATATATAAATAATATAAATAAATCTAAATCTAACAAATCTTTATATAAATAAATCTAAAATTCTCTATTTTCCAATTACAGCAGTATTTAGTCTAATTACATTTAATGTAATTAATGATGCTTAGTTTTAAATCTACCAACAAACCATTTGTTATTCTCTTGTTCCACATGCTCTCTGTTTTTTTCTCTTTCTTGCCCTTTTTAGATTAAATAAATAGTTTTATTATTTTATGTGCCATTCTATCAGTTTACTAGTTATACTTTTAATTTATTCTCTATCTTTTTTACCCTCGAGATTTCAATGTGGGTCCTTAACCGGTTAGAGTCTGCTATGAATTAGCTCTCTCACAGTTTCATAATCAATGAGTAACTTAGAATGCTTTGTCTCTATTTTCTGTTTCCTGGCTTTTTTAAGTTAAAATGATTTAAAATTACCTAATATTTACCTTTCCAGTGCTCTTTGGTCCTTTCTACATTTCTGTGCTTTCCTCATTTTTATTTAGCTTGAAGAAATCCATTTATTATTATTTTTTAACATGAATCTGCTGGCAGTGAGTTCTTCCAGTTTTTGTGTAGCTGAAAATATCTTTATTCGACATTTATTTTCAAAGAGTGTCTTTGCTTGGTGTAGAATTCTAGGTGGCCAGTTGTTGTTTTCAAGAATTTGAAGATGTTATTTCATTGCCTTTTTACCTATATACTTTCTTTGGAGAGTTAGCTGTACCATCTGATGTACATTACTTTGAAGGCAATGTCTTTTATTCTCTGGTGCTTTTAACATAATCTCTTTGTCTTTTGTCTTCAACAGTTTTAGTATGATATTCCTAAGCCTGTTTTTCTTTGCATATATCTGGCTAACTGTTTGTCAGTCTTCTTGAATCTGTAGCTTAATGTCTTTACTTGCCCTTCCTTTTTTGGACACCAAATTACATACATCAGAGCTTTTTGCTGTTTATATTTTGTTCCTTTTCTCTTTGTTCTATTTTTCATTCTTTTTTTTTTCTCCATGCTGCAGTCTGATTATCTTATGCTGACATATCTTCTGTTTCACTATCCCAAATTTTACACCATATAATTGGCTGTTAAACTGTTTATTATATTATTAGTATCAGTCATTTTATTTTTAATTCTAGAATACATATTTATTCCTATAGGTTCTCATTTTCTTTAAAATTCTCCATCCTGTAGTCTATTTTAAAAATATATTAATCACAATCATTTTAACATCTGTGTCTGATAATACTAATATCTTGGTGACCTGAGGTCTGTTCATGTTGACTTTTATTTCTTAATTCTCATTCATTTAGGCATATCTCCTGTCATACTGAATAGTGTCTTAACTGAATATCAGACACTGAAAAATTGTGTAGGCTCTGGCTAATGATATCTTCCTTTTAAGATGATTTACTTTAAAAAATGTGTAATAAAATTTGGGAAAGAGCACCTTAACTTCGTCAGTACTTAAGTTGACTCAAGCTTGTGCTTCTGTATTAATGAGGCCTGAAATGTTTCATAGTTCCTTTTCTCCTAAGGCCTAGTCCTTCAGGGGTCTCAACTAATTGGGTCTTCTACCTTGATTGTCTCTGAAGCACAATTTCTATTTCCTCAGCAATATGTGTCTGCTAAAAGTTCTGCTTAGCTTTTTGGTCTTTAATCTACCCGTTTCTGCTTAGCTTCTTATACTCTTATTCTTCATGTTTAGAATTTGAAAACACCTCAGTGGCAATAGTGACACAGAATGTTAGGTTATCTTCAGTGGTTTCTTTCTTTTTGAATCTCTTCGGTCCTGACTGCCTTAGTTGCTCTCAAATGCTTTCAAACTTTTTTTTTTTTTTTACTTTATTCATTTCTTATAATTGTTCTTTTCAGGAGTAGATGTTCTACTATAAGTTACTTCTTTATACCTGGAAGCAAAAATCTCCACCTGGAATTTTTTTAAATGTATGTCATTTAGCTACCATATATATTTTAGGTTTGCACTCTGTTCTTCTTACAAGAGATATAGGAGTAATAGTACTTGTGTAAGAAAAAAATCATGAATATCATTGAATGTTAACATATAAAAACTTAAGAAAATTTAGTTTTCACAAATCCACATGATACTAAATAAGTTAGGAAGTGATATTAAAAAATAAGCTGATTAAGTTTTTTTCAAAGTTTTCTGAGGACTGAAGGATTTCTGACTCTTTATTATGCCTTTTATATTACTTTAATCTTGATTTGATATACAAATATGATTTGTATGCAATGGATCAGAGACAAATTTGTTACAGTGAGAAACAATTGTACTGGAAAACATTAGCCTTGAAAATATCTTTCTAAAATCTTTCCTTTACTGGCTACTTGCCCAACAAAATTTCTGTCATTTTAGTCCACATTTACTAAGGTAACTTGTCTCTCTTATCTTTCCTTATTATTATTATTTTTTTTAATCTGGGATAAATAGACCAAAATATGAGAACTTTCTCTTACATAGAATAAAATGTAGATTCTTTTTATTATTTACAATAATAAGCACATTTTAAAGCCCTTTATAGTTTACAGTGTGCATTCTCAACACTTTTTTATTTGAACCCCGTAATAGTCCTGTGAGTTTGGCAAAGTAGGTGTTTTCATATTTTACAGATTGGGAAAAGAGGAATCAAAGACTCAAGGTGCTTTTTCTACATCACCCAAGAATAAAAGGGTAAACCTGAAGTTCAAACACATGCCTGTTGCTCTAATCCCATGTTTATTTCTCTACACGATGTTGCCTCATTCAGTCAACATTCATTATGCACCTGCAATATGCCAAACCCAGAAATAAGCACTGGGGATAAACAGGGAAATATGACATGAGCAAGAAAACAAATTAAAACATATGTGGAATGGAAGAAAAGGTTTCCTGTCTTTTGTTGGATTTCTTCTAAATTCTTCAAAGATGATATATCTGTGGATCTAGTTCATAGGATTTATTAAGTGCATAGTGTAAACTCCAGGTACCATTAAGAAGTAGAGAAAGAAACAGAAGGCATGATCCTTCCCAGAAAGTGCTTTGGGTCTGAGCAATATAGACAACAAATGAAGCAATCTGAGAAGCAGACGTTCAACAAAGTACTTGTTGTTTGGTTTCACAAGGAGCCCATCAGCATATGCAAAATCATATGTTCATGTTTATTTTCATGGCTGTTCTAAAATGTCTCCAATTAAGAATGGTCTCGCTCAAGCTGGACTGGTTAGCAGTCCTAACTGAAACCACCACATGGTCATCGTATTTTAAATACCAGGGTCCTCCACATTAGTTATAAATTATGGACCACTGTCTAGAAACCCTGGCTACATAAAACCTAAAGCCTGTTAACTATAATTTCCTCCTTTTCTTTGTTTGAGTTCAACTAGCCAAACACTGAATATGAATCTTCAACAGAAAATGCAGTGTATATTTAACTGATTGGATTTCAAAAAAGAGAATCCCTAAAACCAGGCACTAAAGAGGAGAGGATAGAGAGAAACACATTTATTGAGATTTAATATGTTCCAGATATCTTATTATCAATTCTTACATGAATTTTTAATCAGAGATATGACTCTTCTGATTCTAAAAATGATTATCTGAAAACTCAGAGATGCTAAGCATTACATAGCTAGTAGAGGTATAGATAGGATTCAAATTCAAGTCCAACTTATTCCAAAACCAGTGTTTTTTCCTCTATACCAAGGGTTGGGAAATATTTTCTGTAAAGATCCAAATAACAAATACTTTAGGGTTTGTGGGCTATATGGTCTCTGTCACAGCTACTTAACACTGCTGTTGTAGAATAAAAGCAGCCATAGACAATACATAAATGAATGAGCATGGCTGTGCTCTAATAAAATTATACTTATGAACACCAAAATTTCAGTTTCATATAATTTTCACATTATTCACACTATTTTTCTTTGAATTTTTTCAACCATTTGAAAATGCAAAAACCATTCTTAGCTCACAGACCATACGAAAAACAGGCAGTGGGTCAGATTTGGCTCATGGGCTGTAGTGTGCTGACCTCTGCTCTATATCTAGTTTCCAGTTAATGCTAAAGGTATGTATGGACATTTGCCTTATTTCCACACCATAACAACATTCACCTTTAATTCTACTCAATAAACACTGCCTAAAAATAAACAAAATATTGTATTGCAGAGGGTTTCAATGATGAATTAATCACTATCTTCACCCTTAAGGTACATACTCTGCAGTGGGCATGTTTATGCAACTATTGTAGAAGACAAAATGCTATGCTACAAACATAATGAAGTGTAAAATAGACTCAAAAGGACCTGGTGACTGATTGGACATAGGGAGATAGAGATAAGTCTTATCTTAGCATGAATTCCCCCATTTATCTCATCTCCCACACTCCTCTATACCACACACACACACACACACACGCACGCACACACGCACATTCTAGGATTTAGAAATTTTTGTCATAACAGATTGCTTTCAGTGCTGGAAAACACCAAGGTTTTTACATATCTGTAACCTTTCAGGTAAAGAATTCATGTTTTTCCTTCTTGGTAAGTGCTTTCTCCACTTTGACTTTCAAAGAAACACTCATCTTCTAAGATTTAGCTCAAGGATTACTTCTTTTATAAGGCCTAGACTTTCCTGAACTTCTCTCCCAAGCCATCCTTAGTATGTATAATTAATCTCTTCCTCCTCAATAGACACTTCTGTCATAGTTCCTATACACTTCACTGTTCTTGTTTGTCTGTCTCTCCATCACATAAACTGTAAGGATCTTGTGGGCAGAGACCATGTATAGTCATGGTTGTATGTCAAGCATTGAGCACAGATCCTGGTTGTTGTGATGTTTGAAATGTTTTGTGATTGCATGAATAAATGATGGGATGTTAGGTCTTAGCCTTGGCAGTTGGGAGCATATTGATAACACTACTTATGACCCAGAACAGAAGTGAGTAAGTAGGACTGTGGGCTTAGCTAGACTGAAAAGGGGAGGTGACAAAGGCCAGAAATAGGGGCAAACCACCTCTTCCTGCAAAACTTTTTAAAAGATGAACTGAAGTTTGAGTGGAAACCATATCGAAAAGAATTTTTCAAAGATGGGGAGAATTGGTCATTTTCCTTGGTTGTGGCAGGTGGGATTCTCTAGGAAGCAGATTCTGAGATGGAACTTAATATGCAGGACGTTTGATGAGCAGTAGCCTAGCTATCAACATCTGTGGAAAGGAAAGAAAGAAAGCATAAGTAGGTGAAAAAAGAAGTTGAGCAACCTCACTCAAGGCTTGGCTGACGCCTCCTATAGAGAAATAATATATATTATCACAAAGGACAGGTAGTAAGTGGAATAATAGTGATGTAAGGGCTTTAAACTATTCAGGATATGGTGATTTTATTTGAATGTGGATTGTAATAAATTAGGCATACATATAATAATCCCTAGAGCAATCACAAAAAAATATACATTTACACACAGATAGCTATGGGTAGAGAGTCAAAAGAGAAGATTAATGGAATAATAAAATAGCTTGATTCATCCCAAAGAAGGCAGGAAAAGAGGAACTAAGAAACAAATAATAAAGAGAAAACAAATACCAAGATGGTAGACCTAAATCCGTCTGTATTATTAATTCCATTAAATGCACATTGTCCAAAAATGCCACCTAAAAGCATAGATTATTAGTTTACATAAGACAGAAAGAACCAATTATATATTATTTGTTTAAAAACACACTTTGAATATAATGATCTACAGATTGAAAGTAAAAGAGTAGAGAATTATGTGCCATGTAAACGCTAAGCATAAAAAATCAATGTGCTATGTTAATATCTGACAAAATAGACTTCAAGATAGAGTATTACCTGAGATAAAGAGGGATATTTCATAATGATAAATGAGTCAATTTATCACAAATACAGAACAATCTTAATCTTGTAAAATTGAAGCACCTAAAAAGTCTCAAAAGAAATTAATTAAAAATTGACAGAAAAAAAAAATTGACAGAACTGACAACCCAATCAATAATCATAATTGAGGATTTTATTATCTCTCTTTAAGTAATTGATGTAACAAGTGGACAAAAACGTTAGAACAAGTGTATAAGATTTGAAAGTCATTATCAAATATCGTGACCTAATTGACATTTGTGGAAACACCACAGTCAGCTACTGCAGAATGCATATGGTATATTCACCAAGAGAGACCATATACTTGACTACCTAACAAGTCTCAACAAATGGGTAATGATAGAAATCATAAAGAATATGTTCTTTGACCTCAACAATACTAAATTAGAAATAAATAACAAGCTATGTAAGAAAGCTCCAATTTTTTTTGGTAATCCAGCAATACATTTGTAAATAATCCATAGGTCAAAGAAGATTTTACAGGGAAATTAGAAAATATTTTGAGCTGAATGAGAATAAAATAATATGTCAAATTTTATGGGATGCAAACATAACAATATTTACAGGGAAAATTTTAACTTTAAATCTCTGTATTTAGGGGAAAAAGCATTATAAAATCAGTAATCAGTGTTCAAATTAAATAATTAGAAAAAGATAAAATTAAAACCAAAGTAAAAATAAAAAGGAAATAACAGAGAAAAGCAGAAGTCAGTCAAGTAGAAAATAATCCCATATCATCACTGTTATTTTACTTTCTCTGGAAAGAGCAGTCAGTGCAATTAGACTTTTAATTTTATACTTTATGAGATATAAAATAAATGAAACATGAAACATGAGAAGATGTAAAATTTGAAACATTTTCTCATAAACTGAATTAACACTGAAGAGAGAAAAACAACCTGAAAATTATTTCACTTAGTTATCAGTTTTAAAATAATTTGCCTTTTAAAGATTAGTTTTTAACATATTTAAATTTTGTTTTCATATGTAGAATAAGGTAAGATCCCACTTTTTTGTCTAAATACGATAAGCCAATTTTTCTAACCCTATCCATTAAAACATTAATCCTTGCCCTGATAATTTGTGATGCTGCATTAACTATATACTAGTTTCTGATATATACAAGAGCCTGTTTTTTAAACACTCTGTTGTATTCCATTGATCTATTTTCCTGCTCTGTATGCCAGCAATACACTGCTTTTATTACTATAATTTTTACATGTAAAAAATTTCCGGTAGAGTGTATCCCCCAACTTCTACTTATTTGCACATCTTTTTCAAAATTAAATTAGCTATTCATTATTCTCAAACACTAATTTTCCATATAAACTTTAGAATAAGCCTTAGATAATTTCTTCCACTTCTTGAAAACCATACTGATATATATGAGCTGAACTTAATCAAACACTTGATTTTAATCAGTTGATATGATTGTGTGATTTTTCTTCTTTGATCCATCATTATATTGAATCACATTGATTTTTTAAATTTTTATATATTTATTTGGTGGTTGGTTTATTTATTTTATTGGAGTATAATTGCTTTACAATGCTGTGTTATTTTCTGCTGTACAACAAAGTGAATCAGCTATATGTATACATATATCCTCTCCCTCTTAGACTTCCCTGCTACCCACCGCCATGCCACCCTGCTATACAGCATGTTCCCACTAGCTATTTTACACATGGTAGTGTACATATGTCAATCCTAATCTCCCAATGTATCCCACCCTCTCCTTCCACCTCTGTGTACATCCATCCATTTTCTATGTCTGCGTCTCTATTCCTGGCCTGCAAATAGGCTCATCTGTACTATTTTTCTAGATTCCACATATATGTGTTAATATACGATATTTGTTTTCCTCTTTCTGACTTACTTCACTCTGCGTGACAGACTCTAGGTCCATACACGTCTCTACAAATGACCCAGTTTTGTTCCTTTTTATGGCTAATATTCCATTGTATATATGTACCACATCTTTATCCATTCATCTGTCGATGGGGATTTAGGTTGCTTCCATATCCTGGCTATTATAAATAGAGCTGTGATGAACATTGTGGTACATAACTCTTTTTGAATTATGGTTTTCTCAGGGTATATGCCCAGTAGTGGGATTGCTGGGTCATGTGGTAGTTCTATTTTTAGTTTTTTAAGGAAACTCCATATTGTTTTCCATAGTGGCTGTATCAATTTACATTCCTACCAACAGTGCAAGAGGGTTCCCTTTTCTCTACACCCACTCCAGAATTTATTGTTTGTAGATTTTTTTGATGATGGCCATTCTGACCTGTGTGAGGTGACACCTCATTGTAATTTTGATTTGCATTTCTCTAATAATTAGCGATGTTGAACAGCTTTTCATGTGCCTCTTGGCCATCTCTATGTCTTCTTTAGAGAAATGTCTATTTAGGCCTTCTGCCCATTTTTGGATTGGATTGTTTGTTTTTTTGATATTGAGCTGCCTGAGCTGTTTGTATACTTCAGAGATTATTTCTTTGTCAGTTGCTTCATTTGAAAATATTTTCTCCCATTCTGAGGGTTGTCTTTTCATCTTGTTTATGGTTTCCTTTGCTATGCAAAAGCTTTTAAGTTTAGTTAGGTCCCATTTATTTATTTTTGTTTTTATTTTCATTACTCTGAGAGGTGGGTCAGAGAGTGTTTTTCCTATGTTTTCCTCCAAGACTTTTATAGTGTCTGGTCTTACATTTAAGTCTTTAATTCATTTTGAGTTTGTTTTTGTTTATGGTGTTAGGGAGTGTTTAATTTCATTCGTTTACATGTAGCTGTACAGTTTTCCCAGCACCACTTATTGAAGACACTGTCTTTTCTCCATTGTATGTTTTTGCCTCCTTTGTCATATTTTAGGTGACCATAGGTGCATGGGTTTATCTCTGGGCTTTCACTCTTGTACCATATATCTATATTTCTGTTTTTGTGCCAGTACTATACTGTCTTGATTACTGTAGCTTTTTAGTAGAATCTGAAGTCAGGGAGCCTGATTCCTCCAATTCCGGTTTTCTCTCTCAGGATTGCTTTGGCTATTTGGGGTCTTTATGTTTCCACACAAACTGTAAACTTTTTTGTTCTAATTGTGTGAAAAGTGCCATTGGTAATTTGACTGGGATTGCATTGAATCTGTAGATTGTTTTGGGTAGTATACTCATTTTCACAATATTGATTCACCCAATCCAAGAACATGGTATATCTCTCCATCAGTTTGTGCCATCTTTTATTCCTTTCATCAGTGTTTTGTCATTTTCTGAGTACAGGTCTTTTGCCTCCTTATGTAGTTTTCTTCCTAGGTATTTTATTCTTTTTGTTGCAGTGGTAAATGGGAGTGTTTCCTTAATTTCTCTTTCTGATCTATCGTTGTAAGTGTATAGGAACACAAGAGATTTCTGTGCATTAATTTTGTATCCTGCAACATTACCAAACTCATTGATTACCTCTAGTAGTTTTCTGGTGGCATCTTTAGGATTTTCTAGGTATAGTATCATGTCATCTGCAAACAGTGACAGCTTTACTTCTTCTTTTCTGATTTGTATTCCTTTTATTTCTTTTTCTTCTCTGATTGCCCTGGGTAGGACTTCCAAAACTATTTTGAATAAGAGTGGTGAGAGTGAACATCCTTGCCTTGTTCCTGATCTTAGAGGAAATGCTTTCAGTCTTTCACCACTGAGAATGATGTTTGCAGTTGGTTTGTCATATATGGTCTTTTTATGTTGAAGTAGTTTCCCTCTATGCCCACTTTCTGTAGAATTTTTATCATAAATGAGTGCTGAATTTTGTCAAAAGATTTTCTGCATCTATTGAGATGATCATATGGTTTTTATTCTTTAATTTGTTAATATGGTGTATCACATTGATTGATTTGTGTATATTGAAGAATCCTTGCATCCCTGGGATAAAACTTACTTGATCATGGTGTATGATCCTTTTAATGTGTTGTTGAATTCTCTTTGCTAGTATTTTATTGAGGATTTTTGCATCTATGTTCATCAGTGATATTCGTCTTTTTGTGTGTGTGTGTGTGACATCTTTGTCGGGTTTTGGTATCAGGGTGATGATGGCCTCATAAAATGCGTTTGGGAGTGTTCCTTCCTCTGCAATTTTTTGGAAGAGTTTAAGAAGGGTGGGTGTTAGCTCTTCTCTTAATGTTTGAGAGAATTCACCTGTGAAGCCATCTGGTCCTGGACTTTTGTTTGTTGTAAGATTTTTAATTACAGTTTCAATTTCATTACTTGTGATTTGTCTGTTTACATTTTCTACTTCTTCCTGTTTCAGTCTTGTCAGGTTGTACCTTTCTAAGAATTTGTCCATTTCTTCCAGGTTGTCCATTTTATTGGCATATAGTTGCTTGTAGTAGTCTCTTATGATCCTTTGTATTTCTGAGGCATCAGTTGTAATTTCTCCTTTTTCGTTTCTAATTTTATTGATTTGAATCCTCCCCCTTTTTTTCTGATGAGTCTGGCTAAAGGTTTATCAATTTTTTTGTCTTCTCAAAGAACCAGCTTTTAGATTTTTTGATCTTTGCTATTGTTTTCTTTGTTTCTATTTCATTTACTTCTGGTCTGATCTTTATGATATCTTTCCTTCTAATTTTGCATTTTTCTTGTTGTTGTTCTTCTTTCTCTAGTTGCTTTAGGAGTAGTGTGAGATTGTTTATTTGAGATTTTTCTTGTTTCTTGAGGTGAGATTGAATTGCTTTAAACTTCCCTCTTAGAACTGCTTTTGCTGCGTCCCATAGCTTTTACGTCATTGTGTTT